>NC_082595.1:55598938-55919985 GCF_030936135.1 Gavia stellata
TGTTTTTAGTATGCAGAGAGTGGCTAAGAATGAATAATTGCTTCATTAAGTTCTAAAATTTGGAGACAACAAAGTTACCTTTTTTGCTTGGTACTAAAATTAATTTCTTTGCTCTATAAAAGCCTAGGATAGTACAGTAAGCCGATGAAAAAGATGCTGTTACCTGTGCCACACTTGCTGGAATGGAAATTGGGATTAATACGTTATAATACGAGATTAGCCTTAATAGAAGTTTGCCACTGTAATTTATCAAGGTAATTAAGTATGTACCTAATTTTAGGCGCTAAGTAGTTCTATTGATTTCTGTGAGGCTAGCCTGCATTTAAAGTTAAACCTGTTTTAAAATAGCCTGCTGATTCAGGGCCGTAACTTTGTTACCCTGTGGATTAAGAGAATGCACTGTCATCAGTTACCCATTAGCTGAGCTAATGGGAGGGTGGTATAGCCTGGATAATGGTTGAAACTGGATAAACTGGCTCACTGAGAGATATATTCAGAAGCACTTAATTTGCTCTTTACAGGCTCAGCCAAAGTTTAGTAGGACTATTACCTATCTTCAAGATACTAACAAGAAAATGAACCAGAGCTTTCCCAACTTTAGCAGTGCTTAAGATAGTAACCCTGCCTAAACCCCAGACTACTGGACAGCATGGCATAGAGACCCCCAAACAGCTCTGAAGGGGCTAGCTCCTGCCTGGCTGAGTCAAGCGTAATACAGAACTAATAAATTCTTCTGGACCAAAGTTTATATGGCTCAATGTGTCCCACACCAACCAGTGTTTGTGGTTCAGTGTATACTGGTCAGAAATATGCAGCTGGCTCAGAACTGGAAAAGTTTATTTGACAAAATCCAGGGCATAACTAGATATTCATCTTCCATATCCGAACTGACTACAAAAGAGCTCTCTGATGCAGCCTAGACTACTAATTGTTTAGACACAAACTGTACATGCATGTGGCAGAGAAGTATTTCTGTATCTGTAACTTGGTTAATCTGCAAGTAGATAATATACAGGCAAATGAGGACTGTATAATATGTGAACTAGATATTATAGATCAAATATGTTCATCTGGCTTTTAATTGAGTTTCGTTTTAAATCTTCCTGTTAGTCTTTACTTCTAATGCAGTTTTTCTAATTTTCTGTTAAAACTCTTCTTTCTGTGCAGTGTTTTCTCAATGGCAGGTTCATACAGCTCAAGTACAAAGTAAGCACCAATTTTCCGGTGTTGAGCACTCTGACTAGTTATGAGCTGTACGTCTGGGAGCAGTTAACTCCATGTATGTGTACAGCTGTGGAATGTTTTTTATACAGTTTAGCACATGAATAATTTGCTAAATTCAGCTGGTTCACAATTGGCGCTTTAATAGTAAAAAACCGTCTTAGGCTAGCAAAATACTTATTTTAAGTATCTATTCCTGTAACATAAATTTCAGTGTCTGTATTCGGTAAGAGAAGAATCTATATATATCCAGTGCTGCAACTGTGAAAGAAGAGGGCAACTCAATATAGGCCATGACCCAGAAGAGCACTTTAGCATATGCTCCACTTAAAGCATGTAAGGAATTCTGTTTCAGTAATACTCAGGTACTTGATTTCCATGGGATCATTTTAACTTCTTAAAATTAAATCTATTTGATGTACCACGATGCTATAAAGGAGGGTGGTATATGAGAATGGGACTGCAACCCAGAACAAGCGTGTACCACAAATATAGTTAGCTCTGAGTCCCTCTCCACTGCAGTTTTCAACTGGTCCTCCAGTGTCAGCCAGTTCAGTCTCTCAGACTTTCTTAAGCCACCTGTTTTGCTCCAGTGGAGTAAGTTACTTTACCTTTCCAACCCTGAAAGTAATTCTGGGATGTTGTACTTGTTAAATGAATACAGATAAATGGAGGGAACTAAGTGTCAGTTCAGTTGGATGGAAATGAATCCTTTACTGAATGATCCCCCAAAGATAGCACGTGAGTAAATGCACACTAGGAATGGTAGGTGTGGAGAGGCCTCTTACAAGCTCTCTGCCAGCTCTAAAATACAAAATATTTTATAGAGGGAATACCAG
Source organism: Gavia stellata (assembly GCF_030936135.1). Taxonomy (NCBI): domain Eukaryota; kingdom Metazoa; phylum Chordata; class Aves; order Gaviiformes; family Gaviidae; genus Gavia; species Gavia stellata. Next base: position 55,600,999 of record NC_082595.1, read on the forward strand.
TCAAATGTGGAATGTACCCATCAGAGATGCTTCCTCCATCTGGCTACAGCCCAGCACACAGATTGTGTGGGCAAATAAAAGCATTCAATTGTCAGTGTTAGTTAGGTTTCAAGAAGTACATAAATGGCTGCTGCCCTAGGCTACAGTGAAGGTGCATGCCTGTACTTGAATCTTAAGTCTCCTACAATAAGGGAATGAATGCTAAGTATTTTCAGGAGCATGACCTCCATAACGAAACAATGCCTTTCAGTAGAGAAAAACCTTTGCTTAAAAATCTTTGTAAAAATCACAATGATTGGAACATCTGCATTATGAGCAAACAATACAGCAAAAAACCAGATTGAATAAAAAAACTATGCATTATGGGGTTTTGAGTCTTGTCATACAGGAGAAACATCAAGGAATCAACAGATGACAGAAAAGATGATAGCTATTTAATTTCCACAGTTAGCTTAAACAATTTTAACCACTTACAAACATGGCTACTTTATTTTAGATAGACATGAACAGCTACAATATTCAGCCTGAAAACAGAAATGACAGAAGTAGCAAGATTGCTAAGAGTGGGAGAACTGAGATGATCTGCCATAACTGAACAGAGTTTTATGAGAGTTTGAAAACAAACACTGATGTTTAAGTAGTATACAAAATCTTTTGGAGACAGGAGGAGGAGAGAAAAATTGTTTCTTTTTTTATTTCTCGCACCCATCTACATATGCCTAATGAAAACAAAGATCTCAGGAAATAAATTACAGATAATGTTTGTAATCTAATATATACTTAATATAATCCTAAGGTGACAAGAGTGAATACACTTCTGTGTCAGAGAGAAAGCAGCTATTTTGGGAAATTAAGAAACAGGATTTTTATTTTGAAGCAATCGTTAGTTGGTGGTACCTCTGCTAGGTATATTAATCAAAACTGTCAAAGAAGATTAGTTAGGATGAATACTATAACAATGAGAAAACCCAAAATAAAAGCTACATTCTTTAGTTCTCTTCCCATTTGGATGTGTAGAACATTGGTTTTGAAGGACGGCAGTATAAGAAACAGTAGTTCCACTTTAATGTCATGTAGGTACAAGCATGATGCAAAATCTTGTCTGTGCTGCTAAAGTTGCTACCACACTTCAGAAGAGGTGACACAGGAAAACTGGAAAGTCTGTCGATGGGTTTCATTAATCCAGCAGTCGTTAGGTGTTAGGAATCATTGCTTTTCCCTTCCGCCTCTTGACTTTCCAGCAAGGCTTTGGATGATGGCACTTCTCCACTCTCTGCTCCTTCATCTAAAAAAAAGACAGAATCAAACATTTATACACCACACACATTCTCACAGCTTTTTTAATGCAGCCAAATATTTGGATTCACGGATCATCTCTGGATTGGGTTTTTTATTACCACACTGACAGCTGCTTTAGAAAGAGAGCTTAACTCAAAAGATAAAGAACTTGCAGAGCCATCTTCCAAAAGCAATTGCCTATTGGCGTGGATTTGCCTGCTTCTTGCACATGCTGATCAATGTGCATTTGGTTTTAAGAAAGAGATTGGAGATAACTTTTTATTATTGTTCTTTTTTTCTGGGTCATTTCCAAAGTCAAGTTAGAATATTGCATTCCTGTGAGCATTGCTTGGCTTCAGGTAGATAACATTACAGTTTATGAACATGCTAGTTATCTGGCTGACCTTCTGTGCCAAGAAATACCTAGGAGAATCCACCCTGTCTTCACAAGATGATGGGAGTTTTTGTTACTGTGATTTGGAAATTCACTCTTCCATGGGTTAGAGTTGAACGCTTACATGACTAGTATAAGTAGAAGCTCGCCAGCGTGCGTGGTCATTAGATGAAGAGTTCCACCCTGTCGCTTTTGATGCTCAAATTCTCTCACTGAGAAACAGGAACTCTTCTTGCCTCGATTACCTTGCAAAGCATAATCATTTTCACACTATCTTCAAGTCCCACATAGCATTACCAGTGCTAACAGAACAGTTTGTATACCCAAATCTAAGACAGCTCATAGCATAGCTTTTGGGGGCAAGGAGAGGTCTGCTCAGCATATCTGGCTGTACCGTCTTCCACTTTAACAGTCGTAACCGAAGGGGTACATTTTCAGCTATTTGCCCCGGAGACTTGCTGTAAAATATCATGGACAGCCAAAAGAGTTATATATCTTGGTCTCTACAGATCACAGCAAATATATACTGCTGTACACAATTCATCAGCTAAAGCTCTTGGCAGAAACCGCTTGATGTTATATGTCTGCTCAGAGGTTTGGAGGCTGCAGAGTTTTATACTGGTAAATTAAGAACTGAATTACTTGACACCCGTCAGCATTATGTAGCACAGCACTGCTGAGGAAAGGGAGACAAAGCAATCTCCTCTATTGGCTGTTTCTGTTTGGGGTTAGATGTCTAATATTAGTGGAGTCTTGCAGACAGGGTAGAGGAAAACAGTTTGTTAGAAGAAATCTAATCTCATAGTTGGTAGCACTTAGGTGTACAACAGATGCTAAGCTGCTGCGTGTATCAAGATAGCTATACACAGTCACCTAGAAAAAATGCAGCAAACAGTAAAGGTTATTGGCAGAATCGTGCCCTAACACAGATTACCAAATGTGGGAAACCAGTATAGCCTCTTTGCTCTCAAACTTCCTGCACACTCCTCTTCAACCTTTGGATCACCAGTGACACAAATCACCTGTTTAACATGGTTCCAGTATGGCCTCCCACCAGACCACCTGTGGAAAGTCTCAGCCCTCCAAAACTTACACATCATCAGAGGATGATCAGACAGGATACAGATGGTCCTCATTTCACGGTTAGGCTCTGGGATAAACAGCTGGTGCCAAAATCTCTCCTGTCCATCTCATGAGAACATTAATTTGGTGTGGCTTACAGAGTACATGGAAATTTGTATCACACAGCTACGATCCTTGTATATTCATAAAGAATAAAGCAAAGTCTTTTTTCTCATTTCCTAATACCTAAGCCAGACCAAAGGTATTACCACATACTGCTCCTGACCTTTCAGTATGACAGCAGCTGACAGCATTTTAGAAAGAGAGGGAATGTATGATCCAATGTGCATTAGTTAAACTTGAAGGAAGAAGGAGAGAGTCCTCCTCAACATTTCCCATAATCTTCACTGAATCTTTAAGAGTAGGAAAAAAATAGGGCATGCTTTCTATAGCCATGTTCTATCTTCTCCACTTTTCTAATTTATCCAATTTCTTTGTTCTGAGTTGGAAATGGCTTTCATTTTTTTAACAACTTATTGTTAAAGCCACAAACAGGCAAAAAGAGATGCCTGTTAGAGCCCCAAACATTACACAAACAAACTCTTTCCCTCTCACAGCATTTGAACTTCCAAACTTTCTTTCCATTTTGACAGGTTGTCCTCATTTTGCTTGCTGTCTCATCAGAAGTTTAACTTACAACACAATGAGGCTGTAATTCCTATCTGATACTTGTGGAATTCCCAAGCCCAAAAAGCATCCAAGCAGTCAGAGTGGACCTAACTGTATCCTGTATTCATTTCCTATTGTCACTACTCCAAACTGCTGATAACAGAAACTGCTCCTTCCAGGCATGCTCTGGCACAGCTATATGCCAATGACAAAAGCAAAGGATAATTCCATGCTCTTAATTGTTCTTCAAATCCTGGCAGTGCTGGTTCTTGTATTTGTAAGAAAGCATCAGTACATTTTGCTAAAACTAATGTAGCTGTGTTTCATTTCTTCTTCTTAATGCATTGGATGGGCACCAGGAGAGGAGGATTATTCTGTCTGGAGGGCTAAGTACTTATTTTATGCTGTGCTGTAACATTTCTTTTAACAAGACTTTCACTCTTTCATGTTTATTTTTATCTGGGGGGGAAAAAAAACCAAGATCGAAGAGAGAAATTTTGCATACTTTAAAAAGTATATTCTTTCCAACTACTAAACTTTCCAGAGGCCAAAATGAAACAAACATCAGGAACTTATCTACAGCTGTTGTATTCTTTTGTGCTTTGTTTAACATGGTTTTGTGCATCTCCCTTAAGGTTCACTGCTCTAAACAATACAAAGGTTAGTTACACATAATGCAGCAATGAATATTTCAGTGGGTTGGACTGGTGACTTCACTTCCACAACTCTTGACACTAATAACAATATAAATTCCCATCTACTTCCCCTTTGGTAACGGAAACAGTTCTTTTCTTCTGGACCCTGACCCCTGGTCATGATGCACGAACCGTGCCAGGCGGAAGAGCTATTTGGAATTAAAAAACCCATAATATTTGAAAACCAAAGCATTAAATATTAAGTGACTGTCTGTACTTTGGAATGGATTTCCAGTGCTCCAGTCGCACACACCAGAAGGAGAAAATCTGCAGGGACATACTTTTCATATTGCTAGGGAAAAATCTCTCCTCAAAACAAAGGAGTTTTAACTGGGTCTTATCTGCTGTCATTGCCCTTGGAATCACAAGGCTCTCAACATTAGCTTGAATGTACTCTGACACAGCGCCTGCTGTCCTACCCACTTGCTCTTTCAGATTCCCCCAGTTCCCCTCACTACTGCCCCGCAGCCTGAGGGTGTCTGACCTTGTTGTCTTTCCCTTTTTTCTTTATGTCCACGCTGTCTCCTTCATAAATCTTTGCCCTTTCCTTTTGCAAAAGTAATGCCTCCTTCCAGCTCCCATTCAGATTCTTATTTTCCTCTCTTTCTCAGGTTCAAGCCAGGATGTGGTCATTCAGTCCCTTCTCACTCCTCCTGGAAGTGCTGTTTCTACCTGCCCTCTTCTTCACCAGCAGTCCTTCAATGCATCCATGCTGGGTTTGGATTACAGAACCCCAAATACATTAATATAAATTAAATCATCAAAGCAAGAACAGCTTGTAATCGATGGAATCTTACCCCCCTGCCCTCCCAACCTTTATGGTGCTTTAGGAGGCTGTAAACTCAACATCCTGTAATTGCTACGGGCAACATACAAGCAGGACATGCATCCTCGGAGCCTGGGAATCTCTCCTATAATCTACTTCCCTTCAGTTTCATGGGCCCTCCATGCCTCAGCACACGCCTGCCTCCCCCTGTGCTGCTCCCACACTATCGCTGCTGCTGGAAGTGGGACCACTAGTTGCAGTAGCATTTGTCACCACATGGTGATGGGCAAGAGGAGAAAGTTACTTCCAAATCAGAACCTAAAAAAGTAGGGGCAATCCATGCTCAGGGCCAACCTATAATTCTCACTTCATTGGCATTAGAAACCAGATTTTTTCGAACCTGAAAATCCCCCTGAAATCCCGCTGAAAGTAAAAAGAACTCAAATGTAAAGCTGGTGTTGATTAGATAGACCTGTGCTAAATCAACAGACCATCTTATCAAACTAAAGGATAGGGCAAAATATGGCACTGATCTCAGATAGCAAAGTTGAAAGCCTAATAGCAGGAGTAAATCACTGTAAACCCTACTCTTAATGTATATGCCTGTGTTAGGATGATAGCTGTAATCGTATTAACAGCACAGCTTGCTGTCTTGTGCTAAGTTATCTCAGCACAGGAGTAAACCCTAATTTATAGCTGGAGTGCTGGTTTTCCAAGCTGCCCAGCAATGCAACTGTGTTTGCTATTCCTCAGGGGAACAGGAATTCAGCTCCCAGCACCCTTCCCCAGGCTGCTGAATACTGAATCTGTGGGTGGACATGGCAGACTTAGTCTGGGTTAAAATTAATTTGTCTCATCATGAGGTACAAGTGGTAACTGCTTTGGAAGGTTGACTTTAATCCTAAATGAAGAAAGAAATACTAGTATTGACATGAAAATTGCATGGTGGCAGAAGTCTTAAGGAGAAAGCAAAGGATGACTGCATAAAACTGTCCGTTTCTTGAATGTGCAGGCATTACCTTCTGAAATGGAGAGCTCAGCCAGTTTGTGCGGCAGGTCTGAAGTCCCAGCACCAGCGGGAGAGCCCAGAATATCCGGTAAGGCGTTCCGGCGGCCTGCCCGTCCTGATGCTGCAAAATCTGTGACCACAGGCTCCACATCAGTCATTGCTGACTCCTCTCCTCATAGCAACATCTGCATATGAAACAAACGTAAGACGTAAACAGCTGTAGCCCCGATGGATGCTAATCACCTGCTCAACAATGCAATAGCCATAGGCTTTGCCCAATGGGTCTTTTGTTATTGAAAGCTATATATTTCAATACTGAGTGCTTAAGCTTTATTTGTGACCCAGAAGAAGATAAAAGAATCTCTGTGCATTTCCTTACCTTGCCATTTGCACATCAGACTAGCACAATGAACAGCTCTATGCCTATAAGAAACCTGTGGACAGGGTCAGCAACAGCCCTTTCTTGCCAGCCACTTGTATGTCTTTTTATGACCTGATCCCTCTTTTTAAGTGGTTTTGCTATACAACCATTCGGAAGGGAACTGAAACTCTATTTTGTCACACTCTCTCTATGAAGCAAAGCACGTTTTCTTTATTATGAATCTTGTTTAGATTCTTATTTAGAATCTTGTTGGAACAAATTCCTTTCACAGAGGAGCAAATTATACAAAAAAGACCTCTAAAAAAACCCTAAAACTCTTCATAAAATTTCTTTATCCTGAAGATATCAAAGCATTTGTTTTCCTCTGGTCCTTGTCAGCTTGTGCATGTGACTTTTACCTAATAAATAATTGAATCCTGGAAATAATAGAATGAACAGTGCTCTGCTCCCTCGATTCCTGTCTCAAAGCCCATTGAATCGAATGAGAAAACTCCTGCTGACCAAAATGGGCTTTGGATCAGGCATAGATGTGTTTGCAGGATCACGCCCCAGGGCACCAGCTTAAGTGAGAACACCTGGAGCAGAAGGCGGTGATACTTAGCTGCAAGTGGCACACAGGGATAGTTTGTGAAAACAGCCATTAGCAACTGTATTATTAAGAATCACAAACGATTATCATACTAGAATTGTACACAATAATTTCCGATAATTAACAGTAATGTCTAATAATTAGACATGAATCATTCAATTAAAACCAATATTTACTTGTTCTAATTTGGGAACAGGAACATTGTCTCTCTGCGTGAATATGGTCAGTGCTTTGTGTGGGAAGGGATACAGATGGGGCTGAAGACCAATATGATGGAAGACTGTCAGCTTTTCATTGACAACTGGCTGTATTTAGAATAAGAATTGGATAAGGAAAGTCTCAATCATTTTAGTGTTATTCATATAAAATTCTGCTAAGGCTGGGAAATATCAGTGCTCTTATTTCATGTATAGAAAATCCGAGGCAGATAGAGATCAATCATGACTTTCTCTGACATGCAGGAAGAGAGGGGCAGAAATATGATTACTGATGCTGACCTGGTGTTTCCACCACAAAGAACATTTTCCTTTTCTCCCTCAAAGTGCCTTTCAGCTCTGTCACTCCAACAACAAGAATAAATGTTCTTAATCTTTTTTGTATCTCTAAATACTTTGTAATAAAATAAATTAATCCTTCTTGGCAAGAAACGAAGGAATGAGTACAATCTGCAAACCTGAAAGACAACTTGAACATGCAAATAAATTTTAACCAAAGTCAGTAACTGTAAGTTCTGACCTGGAGATTTAGCAGAAAGTTCCTGTCTTGCATGAAAACAGTCAGGTCAAGTCCAAATGAATCTTTTCCGTAAGTAGCAAAAATACAAAAACTGTACATGGGACATTCAAGAATGCAACTTTGCAAAAATATACAATGTATGTGTATCAACATTCTCGGTTAGATACAGGATTATACTATGTATTCATTAAAATGGGTGAGGTCAGCACTTGACAAGACATGTCAAAACAAGGAGAATTAATCCATATTTACAAGCAGTAAATTTACATTACAGTCTCATGGCTTTTTGTGGTGTTCATATTTACCTAACTGTAGGTGTCCTAAATATATTTCTCCACATGCTCACCAGAGCAAGCAAAGAGACTAAATTACACTTCAGAACAGAAAATACCCAAGATCTCCTTTTGCTTGGTAAAGCTGTTAAAATTTGTTCCCAATGGCAAAATACTAGTGTTACTGCAGTTCCTGCTCGTTTCAGTTCAGCCATTTAGGTGGTGAGACAATAATACTTTTGTGAGCTGTTCACATAAAGATCTACATAATGATACTAACATCAAAACACACCAAAGACTTACTCAAACCTGTCTTGTGGACTTTTTTCTCTTTTCTCTCCTGCATGGATGTTTTGGTCCCTAAATGGTTACTTTTTAAATGGAGAAAATCTACTCTACAACTCATGCTACATGAAACTACTCTCTTCTGTAGTAGAGTTTCATTTTACCCACCTTGGGCACTTATTTCAAATCCCTCTTTCCTCTCCAGCTCATCTCTTTCTCCCCTGATATAATCTCCCTTCATTGCATAATACTAGACAACCCAGGAAGATGAAGTGTGACACGCTTTCATGTACGTCAATTTAGATTTATGCACTTGATTAAAAAAGTGTGCAGAGACAAATCTAGAACATCTGTCAGACAGAAAATCAGCTGATCATCATCCATCAGTCTGGTGGCCATAAATCAAACGTAGCTATCTAAAAATAATAAAAGTACACCTTTTATATACACATCCTTTATATATGTAGCAGTTACCATTATGTTCTCACCTTTGTTTTTTCTATACTACACTTAAGGTATTAGAGGCTGAGAAGACTGAGCTCAAAAGTCAAGACCAACCCACTGTGCTAGCACAGGATGTTTTCTAAGTATATTTGAAAGACGAGGGACTACCCCAGCAGGCTTAGAAGTGACATTACAAATAAAAACTTAAGTCCATTTAGGTCCATATAAATCAAAACTTAAGTCCACCTCCAAACATATGACAGACCATATTCAAAATAGCTTGCTGCTGTACTTTAGATAAATGGTATTTCATTCTTTAATGTTCTAAGGAATTTCTTCAATTTCATTCTGATGCTCTCTTGTAATAGTATTTCCTAAGGCCAACATCCAAGTAAGGATGTAGAGTTTGTCCACTCTTTATCTGTTTTTACCTTTAATTTTTTTTAACATTTCCATCAGGAAATAACTATCTTTTTGGCATCTTCTTGCATCTGTTATGTGTAGTATTTTTCATGCTTCCTCACAGGGCAAATAATAATCACAGTGTACGTAGCATCTATTTTCCCAATTCTACTCCTCCTGCTGGCAACATTTCCTTCAGCTTCACTGAACTCATTTTGCTGTAGCTTTATCCAAGTTAAAGATACCTACACATCTTGGCAATGCCTGCACGCAGTTGCTTCTCTCAGCTTCCAAATTACTGTTGTCATTTTCCTCCCATGTCACTGCTCACCAGACTAATGGTGCCCATCTCTAAAAGAATAGTGACAGATTTCTGGAGCAAAAGGTTCCCTACTTCCCCGGCTCCCTTTTTTCCATAGCAAAAACCAGGGCATCCAAAAGCAGAAGGGGACTGGGTGGGAAACAGAGTCAAGCAGGGAAGCAGGCTGTTAGCAGAGTGTCAACAGTAGGAAGGCAGGTGGACCTCCCAGAAAGCTCTCCTGCTAAAACTGGAGTCCAAAGACTTTGACTGGCATGACAAATAATTAAAAAGTATCCCAACTAGTACTCCATCAGTACTTCATGGCACCAGAAGTTCCAGGCCATGACACAGTGCTAAGGGGTTTTTGGGAGTCGTAGTTAATCTTCTCACATACAGCTCTGAAATCCCTGCAGGACCACACAGAATGCACAACAGACTACTCAGGTGTGTAAGGGGGAAGGAAATGCTCTACTCGGTCAAACGGGCTACAACCAAAAGTAAAACTCAATTACTGTATCTATCAGACATTCAAGTAATGTCCTCGAACAAAGCAATGGCTTTGTGGGTTTTTCTATCAGCGAGACAGCTAGTTTGTTAATCTTTGAATCTTCTTCTGTTGTCAGCATAGCCAGTCCCTTGGGGGGAAATGAGTCACAGAAGCTGTGGAGAATTTATTCAAATAAGTAACAAAGGAAAAGAACAAGTAAGTCTCCTGAAACAACTTGTGTTGAGGATCAAGGGAAAAAATGCTTTGCAGTGCTCAGTTGTAAGCAGGTGTCCACATTAAATGTCAGTGCTGTCTCTTCCTCACCCTATCTGTTAGGAAGTAGATGAATCACCTCCATACGTATTTGTGAAAGCTCTTTTTTCTTCTGATCTTTTTACTGTGTTACACAGAAGGAAAATACTGGTTTTGTTCTGCTTGGAAGGACAAACTATTCCTCAGGAAATGTCAAAAGGTTCCCAACATTGATACTGTTGTGACTCCACTCAGGAGACTGAAAAACCAAACACATCACTCCTTGCCACTCAGGCACTCTCCTCTCCTCTCCTCTCAAAAACTTCTCTCTTAGGTCTTACGAATAGTCTCTGTTTGCACTATCAGAGAAAGCTACAGCTTTCAAACACTGTTCCTTTCGAATGCCCCTTAGTAGGAACAAAATGGAAAGTGTGAAATACTTTCACAAACACCTGAAAAATACAATAGCCAAGTAGGACTTTTTGAGCCAGATTGACTGAATTTGTGTTTTGATGGTCTCTTACTGCAAGATGCATTTCAGCATCTTACTTTACTCAGAAAGAACTTTAGTCCTTTTAGTTGTGTTTAGTTGGTTTTTATTTGCTTCTAAGTAATGAGCGTTCTCCAAGCACCTTTACCACAAAAGCCTATAGGTTCAAAAGTTTCTAAGTAAGGAGAACAGAAAACTTATTGAATGAAGTGCTTCCCACTGTGCAGCTGAGATAAAAACCACATCTCCTTGCTATGCAGTTGCCATGCTTTCATATCCTCTTCTGCTGCAGCTGCATCCTGATGTCTTTGCCTCCTCTTCCCAAAGATCTCAGAGTAGGAACATTCTCATTATACGTGCTCATAGCATTACTGGACCACAGGGAAGGAAAAAAGCCAGGAACATTAATGCGTTTAAGGAAGACAGTCCAGAGATTATGAAGATGACTAACAGAAACCTGGGTAGCCGCATAACAATTTTTGTGAGAAAAATTTCTGTTACGTATTTTTTCACATCAATAACATTTGTAACACACTCGTAAGCCTACTGCTGGGAAGCACACAGAAAGATAAGCAAGTGGTCTTTACCATATCTATATGGAACACAGGAGTCTCGATTCTCTTTGGGGCTTAGGACAAGAGACCACACATTTCTTAATACACAAAAGCAATATAGCTAACTATACGAAAGTTAGAAGTGAATCACTCAGGAAAAAAAGTATATTTGTTAGCTTTCAGGTTTTTTAATACATCACTGAAGTTGAAACAAGAGTTCCTTTTATTATTTCATGTTAGAATGATGATTTGGATTTCCTGTACCAACGGAGATGGCCTCTCTAGTGCATGTTCTCTGAAGAATTCATGAGTTGTTTTCCCATACAGGGAAACCAAATAATACCCCATCTCAGTAAATCTACAGTGCAGAAGCATGTCTGAGTCCTTCTACGTCTTCTGCCTCAGTCTGGATGTTGCAGTCCATATAACACACGATATTTTTGGGATGATATTTGAAAGTTTGGTATATTGTGTAACAGGTTTCCACTTTTGGTTCTTTGCAGTGTACACAGCTGGACAGACATTTAACACAAATGTCTTGTGTGTTTCTTCTGCTCTAGATATGTGACCTACTCTACATTCTTGCACCAGGGGCAACACCCTTACTGATAAAGTGCAAAAATGGCTTCCATACATGATTTTCCTAGTTCCAAACTGGTCAGCCTAGGATACTAAGATTACACCATTCCCCCATTTCCTGCCTTGGTGCTCTCAGAAGCACTGAATGAAGGTCCAAGATCTTGATCATGTTGTTTAGATACTCATCAGTTTGGGGTACAGAATCTGAAAACCTTGGCCAAAGCTGTAGGATAAAGACAAGAGCTGATGAATTTTGCCCCTTGGTGAGTCCAATTTCTAGATAAATCTTTTCTATGCTTTCATGAGGAATGGTTGAAGATAGAGAATTAGTTTTATTAAGTATTAAGGACCATCACAAATCTCACCAATCTTCAGCTCAAAATATAACATATATCTTAACTTTTGCTGTCTCCTGTATACAGTACCTAAAAAGCATATGTGTGCACTTGTATAGATACTGCAGCTGAAAGGACTGCTGTAAGCCAGTATGCCACACCAGCATTACAAGGTATGTATGGCATGAAACCACTTTCTATACAAATGAAATGGGATAGACTTTTTTCTTCCTCAGACTGGTACTTCAAAACTTTCAGTTGAATTTTCTGATCACTTCCATATTATACTCACAGAAAAGACAAGAGAAAAAAAGCCATGTAACTTATTAGTCAAGCTGTTTTTACGCTTCTGGAGAACACACAGGTACCATGGTGCGGTTCACCCTCTACAAACCTGTAGAGAGTAGAACAGTTTTACTGTGAGCTGTGTTTGACCTTGAGTATGCACAGTGCTCTGATGCACGGAAGAACACATTACAAAGCTAATAGCAGTTCTAAGTAATGGTACAATTTTCCCATTGTGAAAGAAAATAGGGAAGACAGGGGAAGGGGTCATGATACTGACAACTGAATCAGAAGCTATCTGCAGCAAGTAATAAATTAAGTGACATTAGCTGAAGGCAGTCAATACCAAGCAAGGGAGCAACTCACTTTCCAAATGTCTCTGAGTGACCAAAAGCAATGAAACACAAGCTTTAGTCGACTTCACAGGAAACACAGTTCAACAGGGAAGAAACTCTAATGCATCAGCTATGCTGGAAAGAAATCAAACACATCCCCTACTATGGAATAAGAAATGAAGCTCAATGGAAACAAACCAACCAACCAACCTAATTCTTCCTCTTGTATTTTGGCCATTCATCTTCACAGAGTTTTCATTTCCTATTGCAAAATGTGTAAATATCACCTGTCCCACATATACACTTTGTGAGTTCAGCCACAGAGCTCCACTCTTCCAAATCCTTTCTTAAGATTTGCATCTGGCCTGAAATCCAAGAAAAGTTTGCCCACTCGCAGGAACATACCTGAGGAGTAATTTAGGAATTACTTAGACATTGTTTTTAAGGCTAATTTTGCAGACGCCCTGCAACTACAACATTTCAGTTAACTTGTATTTATGATTTTTCACATTGCCAATGGCAAACAAGGAAATGAGTATCCTTACCGTACTACTTAGTTTGGTTACTAGTCATACGTGCACCACACCTTTCCTCCAACCTCTCCGATCTCCTTTTCCCTCAGCCTTTGAACTGGCAATTCCTTAGGGAAGAATCAAAGGACTTTTTCCCTCTACTTTGATACCTGCTGCCCCAGCATCCCATGAACGCTTGCTGCAACACAGACAAGTCAACAGCTACGTAAGCCAGCATATGCGTATGTCCATACTGTATTCTTCATTAGAAGCAGCGAGGGATTTGGTTCTCTGCTTGCCAGCTCTGTGGAAGAAAACTAGTCTGACAAAACCACTGGGAAAGGCTGAGGCAGCAAACAGCTTGTTGCATACTGGTGTCCACTTACACAACACACTCTAGTAAAGCAAATAGCACAGTGCAACATAAAATGCAATTGAGAGCAGATGAATTTACAAGTTAGCAGATACATGAGAATGGGACAATCCTATGCGTATAACCAACACACCTACGTACCCAAATTCTCTTACTGGAGAAGGCCCAAGTCTCCTTGAGATCTTACTGTCATGAATGAGAAACATTTCCATCCAGTTCAGAGTGAATCAAAGGGTACTGGTATGGACAGGAGGTTCCCAGAATGGAGATCCTTGTGGAAGTGCTGAGAGAAGAGAAGGAGTTGCAAAGAAAGGGGAGGAGTTGCCTGGTAGCAACATGTTGGCACAAAGGGCTGAAAGTCAGGAGAACAAGGATGACAGAGAAGTAAGAGGCATAGGGAGCCTGTAACAGTGTGCTTCTACATAGAGAGAAGGGAAGATTAACTGAGGGTCTATCTGAGAAATGACACAGCAAAGTAAAGCAACACAGGAAGATAGCAGAGGTCTGGAACTGTACCGAGGAAGACGAATGAAACCAGTAATGAGGAACTTCTCGGGAGGGCAAGCGGGATGGAGGCAGGGAGGAGGCAGGGAGGCTTGGTAAAGTTTGGGGAGCATTTCAGGAGACCAGGTCTGCTGGATGATGTGTGCAGAGATGGCCGCTACAGAGAACCTACAGATTAGCAGCAAACTTGCTAGGTAGCAGTAAAACAGGCTTCTTTTTTTTTGCTTAAAAAATTATGTGTGCAGTTATCCTAATATGCCCATATGTAGAAAACCTGAAGAGTCTGCACAAGAAATACAAGGACAATTTACTACACTAAGGAATTATTTTTTTTGAGAGGGATAAATTATTTTGTTAACATGACATGACATGTGCCGCAATGCCTAGTTAACTGAATACATAGTATTTGTGATGACCTTTACAGACTGATGTTGTGCAGACCCCTCAAAAGAATAAGCAGCTGCAGTGTGAGCTTCCACACAGACATGCCTCTTTTTTGGCTTGCCAGCAGCTCCCTTCCAGGGAGGAGTGTCCCTGTTCATTTCATATTGAGACCTCCAGAGGGTCTCCCAGAGGCAGAAGTGGGTTTGGTGAAAAGATGCAACCCAGTGCTTCTCCCCACCTATCCATTAGGTGGTAACAGTCTGGCAGTGAGCAGGAACTACGTATGAACAGCAGCAGGCACCTTGCTAAGTCCCCAAGCCTTCAAAGCATGAGACTATTTCCGTTAAAAAGCAAGGACGTGCTCTCAGAAGCACTTTATTGGTTTAGTTATGCAAATGAAAGCTGACCTTTGATTTTATTATCTTTGTCACGGCCAGATAACATTCCATAATTATATCTAAAAACCGATTAATCATATCTTACTTGTATGATTCGTCCTCCTTCAAACCTACAAGCTGTATTTTTTATGGCCTGGATCAGACCTGGACAGCATCCCACCCTCTGCGTGGACTTCTTCCCTGGGCAGCTTCAGTTGCACCTCACTGATGTGGAAATACTTGTGATTAGCCAGTTTTGCAGTCACACCCCTCAGTGCTTCTTCACCTCAAGATAGGAGAGGATACTCTCTCTCTTGTAATGATATAATTTATGTCTGATAAACACTTTGGAAAAGCTAAACTGTAAACCAAATCCAAGCACAATTCTTCTCCTTAAGTTGTAGTAAAACTTTCCTATTTAATTTTTTTTTCATTTCTTCATTCTGGTTTCATAGTGCCGAACACACACAAAGAGGTGTCACTATTTCCAGACCAAATTACTCATAGCAGTCTGGTCTAATTAAAAAAAAAACCAAAACAACCAAAAACAACACAAACCAAACAAAACAGAAAAAAAAACCCCTAAAGTAAAACTTAGTCAGCTTAACCTTCAACTCTTTATTGGGCAATCAAAGTACTAATATACTACTAAAAGCTAATTTTATTTTCTTTAGGACAGCAAGCTGCAACAAAGCCTGCTTGTCTTTGTCTTAAGTGAGTTTGTAAATCTAACACTCCCAAGTTTTTATCATCCGACTAGCTTCTTTAAGCACCAGCGTGAAAGGTAAAGCAGCTGACAGCTACAGCTATTTCACTAGTGTTTATTGTTGATGTCAGCATCTCTTCCACCTTATTCACAAAAATCAAATAACAGCTTGAGAGCTGCTAAGGTATCTTGTAGACATCACCCCAACACTTCACTCAAACATGGTTCTGAGGGACTCAGCAGTCTTTGCTTTCACCATGAGGCTCTGCATAGCTATTTCCCTCCATAATTATTTACTTTGTCTCTCGATTCAGTCGCTTCTTTTACTCCACAAACGATTTGGGTTTCCTGAACTATTCTGCTGGCTCATCCACGAATGATTCTGGAAATCCAATCCAGAATACTTCATTTGGCATTGTTCAATGGATAGGATGTTGGAAAGAAAATCATGTTTGCACAACTCAATAAATGTTTAGTTACTTAATAAAATATTATTTTATTAACTCAATTCAAGGGTAGTAAAAGGTCTTTGATTTTGCAAATACAAGTGAACTACTGTAGAACAATTGTATAAAGCCATCTCTGCTTGAAGGAGAGCTGGTCTACCCAAAAGTTTTTCCAATTACATTTTTCTAACTAATCAAATGTATTTTCTCTCCCTAAAAACTTTGTCTCAACTATGTCCTTGGGCCACCACAGGTGCTGGAAAGTTCCACAAAATCATTTTGGTTCAGTTTGCCCTCAGGGGAAGATGAACCAACAGAGATCACTGTGCTTTTCACAGTCATCTGATAACTTTAAGTGAGCTCGGGCAGAAAACCACCATTTGGGATGCAAAATCTAACACAAACTAAATGGAGCTAATCCCCCGCTGCAAGTCACCCTGGTGCACTGCAGTACCCTTTAATGAGTTACTGAAGTTTCCTACTGCAGTGCTTGACATGACAGTGACTTTAACATTCACGAAGATGAAAAATCAATAGGACATAAGGCTATATTTTGAGAAGTTATGTTAAACAACTTCTCAGCACCATCTTCTAAAACTGCATTTTAAATCTGGTCCCTCAGTTCCCTGCTCTGATGTTCCATTTATATTTTATTTAGCATACATTTTTGCTTCAGATACAATATTTCTTAAACATTAATTTAATAATTTTTCATTTTCATTTCATTCTCCAACATACATCATGCTTACTCTAATACAATTCCACTCAGGTCATATCCTCTAAAGCATACCTGTTTAACCTTAGTAGTAGTCCTGTTTACTGATTTTAATAGAATTACAGGTAGAAAAATCTGCACCATCCCATGGTGACTTACCAAGAAAACAGACTGAGATTTGAGAAATGTATCTTCCTTTAGCCTTATAATTTAAGTTAAATAATGACCTTGATTTACAAGACTTCCCAATTATATTTACAATAGACTTTAACTTACAAATAAAAAAATAAATTCAATCAACTACTATTCACTGAAACATATCCTGATAGTATAGGTTTACATTTTGATCCTGCAGTTACGCATGTACTTAACTTTATCTAACTGAAAGGCTTCTGTTTCTTCCATTGAATTTTGGTAATACAGACAGGAGACAGCACTAGGAATTTGTTCTTTAATGTTCTGGAGCAGATCATTGGGATTGGATTTGTCCCACTCAGATCTGGAGATAAGAGTCGTCTCCAGTGGATCAGAGATGTGCCAATACAGTCCCTGGTTATTTGTCTGCACCAGAAAGTCTGTGACTGCACCTTAAAGGTCACACAGGGTATTTACATGCATGCACAGGCACAAACGATCAGAACAAGGCAAGTCTCATGCTCTTCCAGAAAATTTGGAGACTGGGGGAAAACTTAGCAAAATTTTCCACAGAATAGGGAATATGGGGGCAGAAATATTTAAGAGCATCTTGTCCTTAAATTTTCTGGGAATGAGCCACTACACCCTGCTCCACTGAATAGCACTAATGAAACATAATTTCAGATAAATGAAAAAATAACCCCAAATGCACAATCTCTTGAGGACTAATGATGGAAACAAAATAGGCTCTATGATGAGCCACAGCACACACTAAGAACTTTTTCCTTGCAACTTATTTTGGATTAATTTTACGGTTCAAGTGAAGGGTTTATCTGCTGTATTACACTTGCTCCTGCCTTCCTATTTTTAGATGACTCCATTTGTTTCCTCCACATCTCTGCTGAAAGGATACAATTGATCACAGCAATTTATGAACCTCCCTGACTTTCATGCTCTTTCAGAGTGCTTCTTTTTCCTATGAGAATAGGCCTAATAGGTGAAATTCATACTAGTTATAAGCCTAAACAAGCCAGGAATATTACACCTGGGATTCATTTGGTTTAATTTCTTTAGCCTTTCAATATACTTCTATTTTATGAAAGTATGAATCATCTCTATTACCCTCCAATGCCCTTAGCCTAGGACATTAAAACAGCCTTCCTATCTTAGAGCTTCACGGTTATAGACTGGTTTGGTAAAACAGACATATTTTTATCAAAATTTGAGTAAAATAAACTAAGGAAATTATTTTATGGTCTCCCTGAGCTTACTCAGCAATTGAGGAAAATTATTGTCTCTCAAAAAAGTAAGCCCTAAAAGCAAATCCCTACCTCCGACTATTATAGCCTATCTGTTGTTCAAGAACAAACACCAAACAGACATTTCCAAGGCATGAACTGAGCTGGCAATCAGATAATTTCCACAGTTGAATTAACGTATTTTAAATTAATTCAATTAAAATGATCTCTAATTAAGACAGATGGCTTTAAAAGAGTCTTTTCCATGTTGGTAAATGATCCTTCAGTAAACACGCCCTGCTATCAAAACACCTGGATAAAGTGCTTCAAATAAGGACCAAAAAAAGTGTATTTATATCCCAAATGATAATGAGGCTGTGAAAACAGCCAGTACATATAGGATCATTTAAAAGATCACAGAGTAGAAAGTTAAAGTGTGCTTTTTATAAATGACTTGAATGAAGTACGGCTGGAACCTTAAGCTATTTTAGCTGGAATACCACCAGGCACAGAACTTTTAACTTTGTTAATCTACATGGGCCATTGGCGCTTAAGGAAAAGTGGAGGGATGGAAACCAAAATATAAGAAAGCCATCAAGTCTTGTTCCTATTTGTCATACAAACAACATTAGTTAGGAGGTCCACATACTGAATCTTTTGGTTTTAAAAGTTTAATAACCAGCCTTCTCTTTCCTCATCTTTATTGTTTTTAATTTAACATTTAGTCTGCTATATTCTGAGTGAGAGGTGGGCTTACTTTTGACATGTCAGACCAGAGCCATCCTCCCACAAGAAGTAGCAAAAGCAACAAGCAAGATCTGTCTCAGCAAATGTTTTTACTTTGGAGCAGAATTGGATAGGATTTTCCTACTGAAAACTGTTTTCCATTGTAAAGGAACCTGCACTTCTACTGCACAGGGGTCTGTTGGAACCATGCTGTTCCTGAATCACATCAATTTTAACAAAACTTTTTTACTAGGTCCAGGCAAGAGAGAGCCCCCTGACTGCTGCCAAAGAGTTGCTTGCCTGTAGTCAGGGACTGGCACAGGGTGGGAGGCCAGTCAGCTTGAGCTACTGTGGATTAGGTGAACGCTTTAATTGCTAGGCTTTTCATTACCTCTGAAGTTCTCACTTGCTGGTTTCATCCCCGCAAGGACGTGAACATGACCTCACTGGGTTTCCTCACCCTGGAAAGAGCCTGTGTACAGCCCCGGTGGTACAGGACATTTCCTAAAATTTTAGAAGGCCAGGACAGCCCAGACCTTGCTCGGCTTTATCACAGGAGAGTGGTTCCTTTGTGCTCTCGTATGGCACTGAGACCAAAATGGTCAAACCCTGGCAGCCACACAGGCCATGTAGGAGATTGGGCATCACCTCAACTCCTCCCTCCCTCACCCTGAAAGATGCAGCACCTGCCTGTCTCCCCTCTTCCTACCCTCCCACGACAGCAAACGCCTGCCCTCCTCTTTCTCTGCCCTTCTACAGCAGCAAATTCACCACCTGCACACACAGCTCCCGCAAGACACTCTCACTCGAGATAGAAAGTCCCAGTGCCTCCTTCCCCATCCAGCCTCTCCCACCGTGCCCCACAGGACCACAGCAAGAGCCTACCCTGTCCCGGCAGAGGCTCTTCCCTGGGCAGCACCACAGGTGAACCTCCCTGTGGAAATACAGGAAGAAAGAGCAATGCAACGCAGAGAGCGGGAGTTCATCACATCTGCCATTTCACTCGCTCACTGAAGGCACTCTGATGCCAAAGAACAAGGCACCCAAAAGAACCCATTTCCAGTTGGTTAAAGATTACTGTTTAGCACTGACATTTTACAGCCTTCAGATTTGATGTTAAATTGGAAATACCACCCTCGCAAGCTCCTCTGAGGATTTTGCAGCCTCCACTGCATTTGGCCAGTGTGTATACATACCTGTGTTACATGTTGCTTCAGTTCAGGAACTGCTGAATCCTCAGAAGCAAATTTTTCCATCCGCTGACTAAAATGTCTATGAGCTCTGAACATTTCCCTTTTTAGCTTTGCCAGCATAATCATATTACAGCCTGACACCCAGCAGCGTAAATTAATCTCTCTTCTTTTTTTTTTTCCCCCATGTAAATTCCTCAGAAGTGGATTTTTTCACCCATTTTGTCTTATTAAGCACAGACAGGGAGAGAGGGAGGAAAACAGATAGGCATCACTGAGTCAATCCTTTTGCAAACTGATACTTCTGTTTCTAGACAGATTGAAACCAACACCAAGACTGTTTTGGAAGACACATTCTACAAAGATGCATCTTTCCCAGAAACACACAGACCTAATTGCATTGCTTAATGGAAACTCCACAGGAGTTTTGTTTGTGGAAATACAGAGTTGAGCTTTTCCAAACAAAAACCTGGAAACAATACTGACTGACAAGTGCAGAACTTTGGGGGGTTACGCTGATGTTGTAGTACTCAAAACATTTACTCCTTGTGTTTTATGTACTGACATTTACTTCTGCATTAAGACCTATATCTTCGAAAGGTCAAAAATAAGAAGGATGCTTGCTGTGCTTTCCTGATGAGCAGATATCCTTAGAGCTGGTGGATTCCCTTTTTCTAAACTCCACTCAACACTGGAGATGAGAAGAGCCTACACCTCCTCCCTGGAGTCTTGCATAAATCCAGGTGGAGAACTGCAGATGGTGTGATTTCCAGGGACTTTTTTTCTGCAGATGAACTCTTGTACTTGAAGAGCTACAAAAGACTACAGGCACCATGGGAAACATTTTTCTCTGGTATTCTCTGCTACGTTTTTATGGCTTACTTTAAAATGAGCAGTTGAAAGGTTTGTTTTATTTGTATCTTGCGTTTCTCTTAAAGAAAAAAAAAGCAGAAATAACTCTGAATTGTCTTCATTGCAGAGGAAAAGACATGACCTTTCACCATATAGACCTGTATGCTACACTCATTTTGAAACTATGGATCACATTCTGTTCTTTATCAACCAAACTACTACAGATTTGTTCAATGAAACAGAGGTTTAGGAGAGCTGACAGCAAATAAGTCTCTGCAGATATCCCTCCGCAAAAGCCTGCTCATTTATTCTGATGGAGGGCGGGGGAAAAAGAAAGATTTGTTCCTGCCTTAAGAAGTTTTGGCACTCCTCCCTAAACTGTAAAGAGTTCCTCAAATTTGTGAGGACTGTGTGAAGGCCAGGTCCAAGCACAAGCAGATATTTGCGCTCAGTTCAGAGCTGTTCATGGTCCGTGCTCCATCTGAGACTCCTCCTGGTCAGTCAGCTCCAGAAACCTGGCTGTGATATGGATGTGTCCACAGGACTGACTTGAACATCTGCGTTTGAAGGGCCACATGAATGATTTCATATGATGAATCCCTCTTCCTCTCTGAAGAAGGAAGAGATGCAGCCACAAAGAAACTGAATCCATTTCTGTACATCTCAGCAGGGAAGTCCCTAAAGCACTGACAGTCACAGCCAAAGAACAAAATTCTAACATATAACCTAGAGTATTTTTTTTTTTTTAATCTAATCACATTTATTATACCAAACAAGATTCTTACTCTATTGTTTCAATGGACAGCCTAGAAAGACTCCGAGGTGTGTAAAGCCCAGCGAGCAGAAGAACACCGGCAAGGATATGAATACTTAAATAAAAGGGAACATTTCTGTTTGCTTAGTTTGTTCAAAGCAGTATGGAGACAAGCACAGCTCTTTAACTAAAGTTTATTAGGAAACCTTGTCAAAATAGTTTAAAAACAGCCTAAAAGAGGTAGAGAACACAAATGGTAGAATACAGCAAATGAGAGCATAAGAAAAAAACTATTTACAGGACAGCAAAAAGCGGTTGATGAACACCAGAGACACCCAGAAACAACTCGAATATGATCTCAATGTCTGGCTTTCAGCTGACTACAGCAAAACGCCAAGGGAAAGCTGAACTGTTGCCAAGAGGGAAATGAAACTTGAATACATTCAAAAGAAATAAATAGATACAATTTCACATACAGGAGCACATGCCTTAGAGGTAGACTACTGGGCTTCAGCCTCTTCATTCAGGGCATTTCTGGTACAAAAATTAGTCCTTAACAACCATGTCGTAGAACAAATTCTCCATCCTCCCATAAAAGTGGGCAAATCTCTCTGCACCAGCAGTGCTGCTACATTCACCCCAAAGGTGGCAACTGCTGCCTGGATGCCGTGTAAGAAAGCAAGCCATGTCTGTTCAATGGCATTTGGCTATCCGAAGCGATAACATGTATGTCACAATGACACTATGGCATAAAAATTGCTTTCACTCTGTTAGGAGATAAATAACACTTTCCCACCCCTTTTTTAGCACATGTCTACAACAGAGTTAATATTTCAGCATTTACACACAGAGAGTTTCACAGCAGCCAAGCAAGCTACCTTGAAATAACCAAACTGCTTCATTTTGTATTAGCTGTCAGCTGATTTGCATGAAGAACCGACCAGCCTGCAGGGAAAAGGGTCATCTAGTATGGTTTCTTGGCAATCTGCCCAATTCTGCCCCCCAAAACGCTAAGTACCTTAAAGTTCATGGTTCAGGTATGCCTTCAGCCCCACAGCGTGGTCTTTCTTGAAGAGGGGCTGGGTGTGAGCTACAGAAGAAAGCCACCACTCGAGCTGTGGGCAATCACAGAGAGGAACATCCAGGAAGGTGCCAGCAGCTCTGGCTTCCACGATCTCCTCAAAAATAACCTGCCGTCACACAACTCCCAGAGAAGCAAATCAACACTGGAAAAGCCTCCCTGCTTTTAAAAATCACAAAGGCTGAAACAATTTGAAGCTATACAAATAAAAAAAGCTTCTGTGTGCTGAGCACGTCAGCAGGGGAAAAAAAGGAAAGGAACACTGAAGAAAAATTAACTTCTCAGTTGAGGAAATGACTCAACGTTCTGTACAAAGTCAAGATAGTCTCCACCTGACATTTTTCAAGGGTCAGTCACCCACAGGAGAGGGACTGGGGGGAACGTTTTATTTACCACTGGATAGGTTTCTTCCAATACAGAGGACCCAAGCTGAGTAATACTCAACTGCTGCAAATCTAGAGCAATCCCACAGGAGTTATGTTCCTCTGGATGTACACCAGGGCACTTGACATCGGGGTCTTCCCACAAACTGTTCACATCAGCCAATTACTTAGTTACTAAAGTGAAAATGGGACATTTCAGTGAATGTCAGTGGGATCATAAAGTCAGGTAGCAGAAATAGAAATTAATTTGCCTAGATACATATTCCTTTTTTGTACAGTGTCATCTCTATTTCAAATGTTTAACCTAGACATAAAAAGAAGAGAAAAAAGGAAACAATTTGTTTAAATGGTTATATTAAACTAGCTTTCAAATCACTTGTGTATTTATTTGGGCACAGTATGAAACCACAATAAAGTCTACACCAATCTATTCAACAATTCAGCACTTGCCAAGTATAACCTTTTCTTACCCATATTCTCTCTTGGATGAACATTATTCCCTCTGCACTTTCATATTAAGTGATAATACTACATGAACCCAGTACAAACTTTGCGAAGGGCTCAGAGAACCCCTGCCTTTTCCACAGGTACTAGTTATAAAAAATGTCGCTCCAGAAAGTTATTAGAATAATAATACAAAAATCAGCATTTTGAAGTAGATAGGGGTTCATTATGGAGAGATTACTGGATTTCACAATACCACAAAATAAATTGTACCAGTTCTTAACTTCCACCTCAACATTTCTGCAACAGTAACTGATACAATAAAGAGAGCATAAATTTACGTGAAAAACTGCAATCTTCCCTGAAGCTTTTAGCACTCTGTAAAATTAGTTTTCTTGTGCTTGTCGATTATGCCTATTTAATAGGTTTTGCTTAATTGACACTATCCAGAAGAAACTTCAACGACATAACTGTCCTTGGGCAGTGGTTATGAGATATGCTTCATGTATTTTACAAGTATAGTTGGCAAGGCAAAGCAAGAATGGGTTTCTAATTAAGAATCAGGCTCTGAAGAGACTAGTGTGAATAAAGGAAGACAGAAAATGTTATCAGGGTCACACTTACTAGTGCTGCAGTAGCAGAAAGGAAGTATATGGTTGCCACCATGCTGATGCACACATACAACCCAGCTGGGGTAATGCAGTGACTAGAGCCCCATTAGCCCCCTTTCCAACCTATTTTCTTTCCTTCTATTCCTCCTCCCTTCGATAAATCATGCCTGGTATCAGCAGGGAAGCACAAAGATGCGACGGTTATCTCAAGTCAAAATGCTCTCTTGTTCCAAATCTGTTGCTCACCTGAAGACCAAAAACCAGGCTTTGACTTCAGCTGATATATTCCTGGACAAACCATTGGTACAATCAGTTCTCTGAACCACATCTTTAGCCTGAAATGCTTTCTTTGCACACATGCCCTTTCAAACCTGACATTTTATGTGTTGATTTTAGCTGCTTTATAGTTACCCAAGTGCTGAGGAGAGGAAGAAAACAACATGCACATACAAAAGGTCTGTTGATGGGTGCTTGCTTTTCTATTTTAAAGTTCAAAAGCGTATATATTATACATCTTTGCAGCTCTCCAGGGTTTCTACCAGCTAAAGGATAGATTTTTCTGAACTCTTACTGCAGCTTCCAAAGCTGTGACTCAGCAACCACACTTTCACACTTAGAAGTTTGGCAAGTGGCTTGTTGCCAGATAAACTAATGATCTAACAGCTTCCTAATATGCAGCAGGATGGTTTAATGAAAGTATGCCCATTACATATGTAAGGACAGATTATTTGCTGTGGACTCAGATAAACTTTGTCAGTCTTGCAGTGCTGCGAGCATTCAGAATCTCTGGAAAAACATAATGTTTGGGTTGTGGAAAGGCTATTCTGGCATGTCATCATTCATTAAGAAACAACTTTTGCATTTCTCATTTCAAGAAATTTATTTTCCAAATAATATTGCTGAGACCTTTACTTGCTGACTTCTTCTACAATAAGAAGTTCTATTTATTCATTTTTTAACAGATGAAGAAAGTTTTCTCAACTTGAGTTCAGCATACTTGAGAAGCTCAGTTAAGTCTGAACCATTCTTTTTATAGATCAACTAAGTTACCTTGTATAAAGTTTTTAAAGATAAAAAAAATAGACCATGAGATACATTATTGGCTTGATGTCCAGAATGTTCTTAGGTTTATCAATAAAAAGTTTACCTATGCATATAAAAGCATTTCAGGTTATTTGTAATTTGCATTTATTTTGTATCATTAGGTATGGATACCTCCACACCTCCTACACTGAAGTCTAAAGGACATATGTCATCCAAATTCTTTTTTCTCTAAATGCTGTTGCTATAGCCATTAAGGTGAGATGACTTCACTGGAGATGGAACTGTTCAGGCTCACACCACAGCTGAGGGAAAAACCCCTTCTCTCTAAAGTGAATAAAGGTGGAGTCAAGCCTACTGCAAGCAGCCATATGCAAAGTCAATCTTTTTGTGGACTGTCATGATGAAGGCTGTCTACTGTCCCTGGACCTCGTATTGCCTCTTTTCTTGTTCCACATACTACTATCCTTCATAGCACCTGGGAGTGGATTTTTCTTCATTCTTCAGCCAAGAGCATGTGTCTGTATAAGACAGGTGCCACGACACCTTTGCTTGACGTACCAGACCCGCAAAGTAGAAAGAAGCCAAACTGCAGAACTAGATGCCAAAGTTTTCTCTACCAAGTTGGATGCTTCAGAAAACTGCTTCAACCTACAAATCTCATACATGAAAGGAGAGCCACCTGGAACTAACCAACAGGTAATACCTGGGAGAAGGGCATGCCTAGGGATCCCACCCATCGGAGACTTTGCCTTGCTCTGGGTTGCCAGGAAGCACCCGCATCTACTCACCGCTCACTTCAGCTGATGAAGAAATCATCACCTCTGCAATGACTCCTTCAAATCACCAGGCAGGGTTCATTCCTCCTTTTGAAAACATGGCCAGAGGAGAATACCTAGTGATTTGAAGAAAAACTGCCTTGAGCGTCTGTCTCCTAGGTGAATGCTTTGATCCCTAGGGAAGAGATTAAGTTGAGCAATAGCACTTTCCACTGTGCAGAAGTATTGTAACTGAAATTCTGCTCTTTTGATGTCATTAAGTTTTGCCCTAGTCTTTACACTTTAACCTCTAATACAATGCTTTCTTTGAGGGGGGAAAAAAGTATGTCACAGAAGTTGGTGGTCAGGACTGGCATTCATCAGGCTACTACTTGAAACACAGAGGAAAAATATTATGCTTGAAACCTAAAGACTGCTTTGTAATTTATGCAGTGACTATTTCTTATACAAGAAGAAAGAGGCCTTGGAGTCAGTCCAACATTCATAACTTCCACGTTTCCAGCTGAGTACCGTAATGACTGTGCTCATTTTGTCCCCACAAACCATGAATTCTTACCTGTCCTCTTCTCTAATTAGCTCCCATCTGGCTGGATAAAAAGTGTCCGCAGCACTGAGCTGTTAGAAAGGGGTTAAACCAAACACGAGTAAAATGAAAACAAAATTAAACCAAAACACTGCACGATTATTTAAGTAAGACTTGACACTAAAAACATTGACCATGCTGCTAGGAACTGCTGAGTATTTCTCTGAAATGGTATTTTCCTTGCATTGCCAGTATTACATTAGCAAAATACTGATAAAGAAAGCACTAAAGAAGACCCCAACAAGACGCTGTTCTCTTGGAGACAACAGTTGCAAAACATCTTAGGACATTTACGTGCTTCTTGTAACTGAAAGTAAATGAGATCAATCACAACACAGATCTGCTAATCTGATGATAGGAAAGTTGTAATTACCTCTGTTGCTATAAGCTATGTTGACTCACTGCAACTAATAGTTTGACTTTTCTTATCTCCCTAGGGGAATGGTTATTAGAATTTGTCCCTGATAGAGAGGAGTTACCACACCTACAAAGAAAGGATTAAAAGAAAGTTGCAGAGTCAGTTTTCACTTACATGTATTACTTGCATGTACCAAACTCAAACAGTGATTACTTACTCTGGAAAGAGTTTTTAGACAGTTTTAACACAACTAACCTCAGGAAAAAAATTATGCCTCTTGCCAGCCTTTGGTGAAGTTTAAATGCATCGCATACATTAGTTTGTCACAGAATACTGGAGTTAGAGTCCTGAAAAATGTAAAGGAGGTCAGCGTAAGCTGCTAGACACACAGTACTTGAGAAAAACTGACCACTAACATGTCCAAAATAAATAGAAGATAATTATGCGATTATTTTGGAAACTCTGAGCATCAATTTCTGTGTTTATCATTTCTACCTCACCTGTGTGTCTCCTACTACTACCTCAATCCCCAAACACTGACAAGCCATACTGACTTCAAGAGCTGGATCATCACAGTGAAATTTGAACTGATGCCAACACATACGTCATCATACATCAGAAAAAGCCCCTTGTTTTGTTCCTCTCATCACACAAAAAGCTTATTTACCCAAGCTCTGCAAAGGCTTGTTCGCGTTCCTTTTTTTGGAGGGAAGTTCTCAGGCACATCCCAAGTTAATCACTAAATCTGAAGTTGGTGAACTCTTAGCAACTGCTAAGAAAACAGTGAAGACCAGTAGTTGTCAAGGCTGACATAACTGGATGAAATGAAGTAACTTTTGATAGACAACCTAATGAACCTACCTCACTGTCAACTCGAGGCCTTGTGTTTTCTGGGAGAGACTCTTTGCTCTCCTCATTGTCAGCCAATCTAGCAAATTTCAGCTCCAACAGTAACATTTTTGGGAAAAGATGCAATACCAAACATTCAACAGCGGCCCAAGAAGAAAGTGTCTTTATTATATACTTTACCACAATTTTAGAAGCTTTACATGTCACTAATCCACGTGAGAAATCTGACCTTTGAGTTCCTTTAGTTTTAGGAAAGAAAATAAATTCTGCAATTTTCCCAACTTTATTTCACATTTATTATTAAATCATTATTTCAGGCTATTCACAGGTACTTTTTAGATGATGTCTTTGTATCTCCCCATTCTGTATGGATTCTAACTCTCCTGCTGAAGAAAAGCGTGAGCTTTCTGAGTTTTTCTCAAAGTCAGCTGAGGAGGGGAAGGGAAGAAGTAACATAGTTAGGAAAAATACAACTAGTTCAACTTTATCCTGTTTAGTCTTCTAAAAAAGAGTTCTGCATGCAAAAATGAATTAGGGTCACTGCTTCTGGGACAACTCAAAAACCTAATTAAATCAAAGCAAGGAATCCTACTTGACTTTGCCGAATACTTTACAAACAGATGGGGTGAACGAGACATGAAGAAAGGCCTGGAGGGAAGCAGACTCTGGTGGCTTCCTGGAGGCCACAGTCCATTGATGCTTCCTTCAGAATATCAAACACAAATAAATTTAGGGATATCCTAAAATGTCAGTCTCCTGAAAAAAAAGGGGCAATCACCTCTTTCACAGTGAAAACAAGTTAACAAAACAAAGTTCTTCTGTTCAGATGGGAGTAAATGGCTGAGGCAGCCAGGTGGACATCAGTAATTTACACTTCTAGCATTGGTCTGTCTAACCAAGCAGATTTACAAGGCCGCAAGGACAGACTGGCGTAGGTTCGAACTCCAGTACAGAATCAGTCAAGGTGATGACTGGGTGTGAAACACATTTTACACTTCCCTGAAGCTGGAAGTCACTAAATCTCTTGCCAGTGACTACTGTTCGGTTGTACGCGGCTTAATTATTTTTTCCATCTGTCTTTTTCCCTAAATGAACATGTATCCACTGTCTTCAGCTCATTTCCCGCTATTGCTCCCAGAAATTGCTCCACTTTATTTTGGACCCTGAATACAAGTTCTTTGAACTTATTTGAGGCTAGAACACTAGACAATATTATTTCTTCATTTGTTGAAGCAGAAATAAAACTTCATTTTTGTTTTACTAAACTATCTCAGCTAGGTGTTTGTTGGAAAGCAGTTCTGCTTTCCTGCTAATTATTGCAATGGCTTCTTGCCAGCCATCATTTTGAGAAGTTAAATACTAGATTCTAGATGAATAGCAATGCTAAAGACAACAGAACATCATTCTAAAGAAAACAGGTGGCAGCATGAAAGCGAAGCAAAGATTTTCCTGTTTGGACAGTTGCCTACAAGTCCTGGCTAAGCAAATCCCTTATGAAGACAAGGTAGGGTTTTGTCAAAATAGAAGTTTGTCAACATCTCAAAACCAGCATACTTTTCATCATGTCAAGACTCACTTGGTGGAGAACAGCAGTGATATTTTGCATTACTTGTACGCCTCTGAGAGTGGGACAGAATATGCAGACAGGAAGAGGTGTCTGGGACAGAGCCAGAAGTAGAGGATAAAGCAAGGCTGAAAACTTGGTGGTATAAAATCATAGAGTAATTCAGGTTGGAAGTGACCTCAGGAGGTCATCTCCGCCAACGTCCTGCTCAAAGCAGCATCAATACTTAATTCAGACTACATTGCTCAGGGATTTGTCCACTCAGCTTTTTAATATCTCCAAGGATGGAGACTCCGCAACCTCTCTGGTCAACCTGTGCCAGGATTTGTCTGTCCTCATGAAGAAAAAGCTTTTCCTTACCTGAAGTCTGAATCTGCCCTGTTCTAGTTCATGACCATAGTCTCTTGTTCTCCTGCTGTGCCACTCTGTAAAGAGCGTGGCTCCATCTTCTCAGTAACACCTTATAGGTATGGGAAGGCTGCTCTTAGGTCTCCCAAAGTCTTCTCCAAGCTGAACAAGCCCCAGTCCCTCAGCCTCTCCTCACAGGGCAAGTGTTCCTTCCCCGACCAACTTGATGGTCTCCTGTTCCAGCTTATCAACATCCTTCTGGTAAGGCAGGGGCAAAACTGGACACAGTCTTGCAGGCATGGTCTAATGAGCACACCTTCCTTGGTGAGTAATGTTGAATAATGGTGAATTTGTTGCAGGCAATGCACAAAGCAGGATAAGATGGTCACAGTTACCATGAGTTTTCAGATTGAGCTGCTCACCCCAACAGGTGTGCAAAAGATGGGGAACTATCAACTGATCCAGCAGGACTTTGTATTCTCAGAGACTCCATCTTTTGGAAACTGGGCATGGTGACAGATTTCCAGTTCGGCTGTGAGACATGTAGAGCAGAGCATGTGGTACTCCAAATCAGGCATCAAAACCCAGCTTTTTTATGCTGAATGGGGCTGGCACTGGGTCTGGTCTCCAGATGGTTTTCTGTTGCGTGTTTCTGTTGCTTAGAGGAACACAGCAAAATCAAAAGGGAAAGCCCTTGCCCACAGAGGAGCAAGAAATCAGGGAAACAGAAGTAAAAACGCGAAGAATAAGGCCTAATTAGTAAGTTAAGTCACTTCCTGTGCCACAGTTTTCTTAAGTAAGGAACCAGCTGTGGAAGCTCTCACTTTTATGCCAAACAATTCAGTGTTTGACTCTCCTGTCTGTAGTGGCTTTGGCTGGCATTTTTCAGTCTTATTTATACAGTTAGATGCAAAGCAGCTAATTAACATGCTTGTTATTTCTTTATTAACAAACATGGTCTCTGAAAGGACAGATGCTCTTGTTTACCATCCCCTCAGATTTCAATCAGTCTCCATATCGGTGTTTTAGCACTATGCTATACAAAGTCTGACTTCTTTTGCTCTTTATCTGCTTTTGATACTTAATTTTTCAAACTGCTTGATGCCTGTATTATGGTCTGGTTTAATTTTTTCCATATTTGGAAATGTTCCTTACAGCTCATTGATCTCAAATTCATTCATGAGTATCATTAAAAGTCAATGGGAAAATTCAGTTTAACAATTTGACTCCTGGAGTAACTCTGGCTTCTAACAGACTCCCAGCACAGCTGAAGGGCAGGTACTTAATGCAGTGGGGACCTGACAAAGTTGACTTAAGGGACTGCTAACTGCACTCATCTTTAACTATGTTCCATTTATTTATTGTATCAGAGCCCACTTATTACCTAGCAAAAGACAACTCAAATACAATAGGGGATAATGTCAAATCAATAAGCTGAAGTGCAATATACAATCAAATGCCACTTTAACTCCAAGTTGTAGCACTAGAGACCATTGTACTTCATAGCTCCAGTACACAGGAGCACTCAATCAAGTGTTTAATTTACGTAGTTGCATGCTTAAAAACACATACTTAAGCACTCTGTACAACTGGGGCCATAATCGCTTATTCTATCTTATTTTCTAATTTCATCTTTCAAAATAGCAGTTGCAGGCTTAAGAAAGAGACCACCAGGACACAAGATGTCCAAATATTCAACTTTCTAGTCTTAACTCTGAAGAGTGCTGAGTATTGTTGACTTCTGCAGATATTGGGGAGAGCTGAAGTTATTTAGCAACTTAAAGGATCAAGCCCTATCAAAATTGCAGGAATGTGCAAGACTTCATCAGAAAGGTTTCTTTCATCAGGGAAATCTTCTTTTCTAACAGAAGACCTTTCCCTGACAACTGATCTCCTGTTAACAACAGTCTGATACACAGACACACATTCTTGTAGGTCTCTTGTGCTGCCGTGGCCTTCAGTCCAGGCCCTCTGAGGAGACCAACAGAGCAAAGATGCAGCAAGTCACGGAAAACAAGATTCCCTTTGCTGCTCATACCATCCTCATACTAGCCAGGTGTTCAAGGAACGTGTGGACGTGGCATTGTGGGACATGGTTTAATAGCATGGTGGTGTTGGTTGATGGTTGGACTTGATGATCTTACAGGTCTTTTCCAACCGTTGTGATTCTGTGATCCTGCCTAAGGGCAACCACAGGAGGCTGAGCCTGGAGCTCCTTGCTGCTGCTGAGAAGCAGTAGCTGGGATAGAGGAACTGGGCCAGGAAGGCACATTGTCCTCTAACTGTACTGCTCCTTCAGCCCTTGCCTCTTGACCTTGAACCCATGTTATAGTTTCCTCACTCCTTACCCACTTTTCTCTTTTCCTTCCATCTTACTGATGCAGAATTCAAGCTAATGAACTTTGTGAGCTTATTACTTGTCATGTCTGCTACAACTTACTTGGCTTGAAGCAGAAACCCAGGAATCTACAGGCAGTGGTAGCCAAAAGGTCAAACTACCTTTATATGGACATAAACAGTGTATGGACAGAGGGGCCAATTAACCTGTGTCCCTAACCCTGCAGAAGTTAATGAACAAGTGTAACATTACTTCCAGCTGCACTGTAAAATGGCAAATGTGTGGTTGCAGTGTTAGGACCCATGAAATACAAAGGGTGAGCAAGCAGCATTTTGAGGGGTAGTTTGATTGGAATCACTGGTCAGAGATTTGCAGAAGGCAGAGAAGGGGTTTCGGGCTTGCCACTGTCCACAGTACAACCACACAGATGCCAGTATGGCAGTAAAACACCTTTTTTCACACGCCCTAGCACAAGGTGGACACAAGTGGAGCCACATGGACATCAGCAGAGCACCGACCAGGCGTATCTGCGAGCCTGAGATGCAGAAAGAGCCATAGACTCAAAAGGGGCTGGGGAGGGATGGTGGTCAAAAGGATTTAATCTTTCCTCCTATACTGTAGAGCCAATCCTGCCTGTTTGTCACACAGGAAGGGGGAGGGCAGAGAAATCTCCCCTAAACATCAGTATGCAATCTTCAGTGGCTTGCAGTCGCGAATCAGCAAATTCACGCAGATAAGACTTCGGCCTGAGTGAGGCTACAGCTTATTTCCGTGCAGGTCATCATACCATGCACAGGATTTTGTAAGCACAATTATAGTCTCTGACATCTTATCTAAAAAGAGTGGTCACCATAGTAACGCCTGAACCACGTGGCACTGCACACCTGATACCAATCAATCTTGAAAACATCTTTGTAAAGAAACAGACTCCTGGGAAACTGCAGATGGAGGTTTCTTGTTGAGACTAAGAACACGCTCTCTTATAACACAAATGGAAATTGTACCTTATAGTCTTCTCATTTGACTCTCCTTCCGTACAATCCCATTCTCTATGAGCTTACAAAAGTGCAACGGTTCTGTGCTGAAAAGAGTGGCAAACAATGAAGTACAGCTGGCATGTAAATGATACGTTGCATTTTTCCCCCAGAGTATTAACTGTGACTTCTGAGAATAAAGCCGTGCTCTGGTTGCTGAAACAAAACATAAACATGCCCACCATAGTGCCTCCCCACTGTCCCAGGACACCAGATTTCCCCTCAAATGTTAAAACCCAGAAATTTCATCAGCTTCTTTCTCCCTTTTTGCTTTCCCAGTCTGCAATTTAATTTAGTTAGAGTTGTGTTCCTCTGTGTGGGTAAAAGAAGAAGAGCATGTTTAAGGAAATGATATTTGCATTTAGCTTGGCACCGTGGCTTTCAGAAGTGCATTCTGCCACCAGCCCTCCAGACACATCCAGCAGCCAAACAGCTGATGAAGTTGCTGATGTCTCTGGGGGGTTTTGATGAGTTGCCTTTTTTTTACAGCTCAGCTTCACCCTAGCAGCCTTTGGGCTACCTGTGCTGTGCCTGCTCCTCTACCTGTTTCAACAGCCTGCTGCCCCTCATCATCCTAGCAAGGACACTGCTTGATGAAAATAATCCCAGTAAATAACTCATGCACAAAGTTCAATCAGCCTCAGCAGTATTTCCAAGATAGTCTTGATATTTCCTATTTGATTCTATGCCAAATTATTGCTACTTTCATTATCTGAAAGTCTACCAGTACTTAATTTTCCTTTGAAAAAGACTTTCTGTTCAAATGGCTTCCGTCTTTGTCATCTTCCATTCCATCTGTATTTTATTTTTCAAATAAGTCACAGCTAGTGTCATTTATTCTGACAGTGCCTCTCCTTTATTTGATGTGATTTCAGAACAGGAGAGCCACTGAATTTGCAAATGCTGTTGACTGACAAAAGTTGGATATCCAACTGCCATGACGGTAGTAACAAATTTGCTTAGAAATTCTTTTAGCATCCTGGAGATGAGTGTAAAAACAACAGGAGTAGACACTGTATGAGTCTAAGGAGGTAATGAGACATCCTTTACTAAACTTGCTTAAATCACTAGAACCTGCTCAACCCCTCTTGCCATTCCTTCATTGCTGACCCACCAGGACAGATTACGTGCATGTGAACTGCTACCACAGGTTGTACTGTCTGTAACGCTTTAAAAGTCAGCGCTAGTGATCATGAAGTCCTATTATACATAAGGAAGTCGGGCTTTAAATCTACTTTCATAGAGTGTGGAAGTTAAATTTATTCAGCTGCGCATCTGACGTGTCTCACAGTAAATAGCATTATTGTTCGACAGGGGCAACAGACCCCCACAACAGAAATATAAAATAAAATTCCAAAATAAAATTCCAAAATAAAAATTAAGACGTCACTAATGGTTTATTGAGTTTTAAGCTATGCCAGGACCCAGTTACGGTTTTCAAACTGCATAGGAATCTATAGCAAAAGAGATCCATTGATCTTGGCGAGGATTAGAGACCATACTTTGATTACACCCAGTATCTTTTACAAAGGTAAGTGGCAAGGGAACATCAGGAAAGCACAAGTGAGTTGTTAGAGCAGTTGAGAACACTGCCTATGGCCTCCTGTGCTTTATCAGCCTGCAGGAAAGAACTCAAAACCCACCCTTCCCAAATCCTGAAGTTTAAAGACAACAAAGTAACCCATGCAGTGAAACAGACAAAACCAGTCTACCCTCCCCCTGAAAGAGCTTTGTCCTAAACATCCAATTAACCATGCAGTGCAGCCTGGAAGGCATTCATACACAGGCACACAGGAAAAACCCCATTAAGAAACAGAACATCACATTATACGTGCCACTGGAAAATGATGATTCATGTGTTTTCCATATCCATTTATAATTTAAGGGTCATCATAAAAAAAAAGCAGTGAGGGTCAAAAGCTTCACAAATATTTTCATTACCCTCTCTAGAAAGTATTCATAGGCTTTCGCTGAACATAAGATCACAAACCCTTCACCCTTGTGCAGCTGACTCAGCAATGCTGTAGAAGCTGTCAGTACTGCAAGTTTTGAAATGTATGCTGAACTGATGCTTTCTGTTAAGGTTGCCTTCCTTTACCACTGTCCTTATGTGTATGAACTTCAAATACTGAATACCAGACTGTGGACATGGCATGTGCCTTTTAGGCTGGGGGTTTTTTTTAGTGCTCCCTTAGGAATACAATCTTTATGTAAGCATGTATCTACTCTACACTGTGACTCTTTTTTATCCCCTGATGCTGTACAGTAGAAATAACTAATACATAGCATGCTAAAGAGTTATTTATACACTAGATTTGAGAATATGTTTTCCTTTTGTACTACTGTAAAATAGTAGTGAAATAAAATCTGCATGATAAAAATTCGGTCCATAAAAAGCAAACACAATCAGAACAGCAGAACTAGCAAGCAAAACAAGCCATAAAGTCTGCCTTCTGAGTTCCCCTTTCAGATTCAAACTTCCATCCTTGGCACCTATGGTAAAGATTTTTTTGCCCTAGTCCAGTTTTAACTTCTCAGTCTCAGTACTATCACCTAGAAGCATTTGACAGCTTTTTTCCCCTCCTCTTTCTGTGTCTCTGAGAAGTGCAAAAAGCAAAGATAAAGCCTGGATTCTCTAACAGGGTTTGTCTTCATACTGTGATTGATGAGGCTGATGCTGTACTGAATTTAAACCTGAAAATGTCAAAAACAACAACATCCCACTGAAGGAGTGGGGAAGAAGGGCACCGACTCAGCCCATTGCTGAGATAACATAGCCTGAAGTTGCTTGAATAGGCTCAAAAACATCTGAAGACAGATCTGAAGCCTGTCTCCTAAGAGAGGATTTATGGTATTCATTTACCTGGAATTTAGACTGAACGACCACTAGTTCTAGCTGTGAAATGTAAAAGGAATTGCTACCTGCTGCAGCTCAGCGCTGCCCTTCTCCAGCTGCATCAAGGAAGGATTTCAGCCACACATGCCCAGCGAGAGCCACCTCCCCCAGGGAACAGGAGAGGAGCAAGTCACAGGAGAGGACGCTCCCTGCCAACCCGTACAAAGCTCCCTTTGTCCCCAGGGACTCCAGCTAAGAGGATGTGTGCGCCTTACCCTCACTCGTGGTTGTTCCCCACCCGTGAAACACACAAACAGGAGCATTGTGTAGAAGCTTCTAGCTAGCTGGCCAGTGAAACAAGGGGGCTGTCCTGCCCCTCCCTGGGGTGGGGGCATCCCTTCTTATAGGGCTTGAGTCTTTCTTTAGATCTTTGGTGCACACAGTTTAGGAGTCCACCTCCCCACCCCATCCTCACTTGTCTGTGCCCACATAATTTGACCTATTCGGACTAAAATTAAACTTCTGGGGGATCTGAATGTGATTTTACCAAGAGCTGTTAAACGACAAATACTTTTGAGCACGGCCTTAAGGAGCCAGACGTCTGATTTATGCATCATAGGAAGTCATGACAAATACCAGTGCACTCTTCTGTGCAGTGCTCACCTGCCACTGTTTTCACAAGGTAGCCATGCCCTTCCCAATCATTCTCAAGATAAAAATGTAAAAAGCAAATGGCATGTCAACAGAGAAGAATGAAATGGCATATTATAGCTACTCCACTGATTTTTGTTCATGTTCTGTTTCCAGTGAAGGCATAAGCACTCCTCACTCCCACTTCTTTTGGAATAAGGGGTGAAGGCACCTCCAAACACTTATCACCCAACTGCATCTGCTCCTTGTCCATACCATGGACTGGAGAAAGGTAACCCAGAGGAGGCAGCTCTGTCCCACCACACACAGAAAGAGGCAGCCTACAGACAGTGCTAACAAAGTACTTCTTATACATGGAGCCCCTCACAATTAGGCTCTTGACATACTTACCAGTTGCCTCCTTCTGCCTTCAGGAGAGTCTGCACCCTTCTTAGGAGCAGCCTCCAAAGTGCTGATCTCTGCTGAAAGGCATTTTATGCCAACTATTGAAATCCACAGGCTGAATACAACTCTACAGCAGGTGGGGGACCAGAACTTCAGCCTACGGACTAAGCCCTCTCCTTCTTAGGCTTCCTATCTATTCCTATCTATTCCCCATGACTGTAATTACAGCATTGCTTTGGCCATAAGAGGCCAACTTGCTCTTTCTCCTGAAATACATAAATATGGCATCAGTTTAGGCTGTGCACTGCTTTTATAGGACATCTTTAACGTGCACACAGAGCAGCTTTAGAGATTCCACCATCCTTTTTGTGTGAGGTTTATACATGGCCTCCCCAATGAAAAAATCCTTTATCACAACTTCTCCTGGGTCCAGTATAATTTTATTGACCTGAGTGACTGTTCCCCACTTCAGTGTGGTGCCTACACAGCATGTGGAGGCTTTGAGAGGATGTGCAATGACTTAATCCTCCTCACACAGCCTATGCTGAACATGAAGGATACTGGCAGGCATGATTTCCACATTGTAAACCCGTATTTGAGGAATTTATCTTTCAAAAATTGATGGAGCTTATCAGTTTGCACTTTTTTACCATTCCCAGACACAGAGATATGTGGTCTCTACATATGAACAGATAGGTTAATTTCATTTCTGATCCCATGTTGTAAACTATTAAGCTACACAACTTGTGTCATGAGCATTATCTGCAGTGAAATACGCAAAAAAAAAAGACAGTTCATGAGTTCTTTTATCAAGTTAAAAAAAATGTCTATAGGTGATCAGTAGGTTAATCTTATGCTTAAGCCACATCTACTTACAGTTGTAGCTCCTTCCTCTATCAGTAACTTGCGTAAGCAAGGGCATTCTACTACTATCAAAAGAAATTTCACAGATGCAATGAGAAAAAAAACTTTTCCATACCCAGTGTTATTACTACTTACTGATAAGCATTTCAAACACAAAACCTATTCTAAGCTCGTTTTCAGCAACAGAAAAATAATTTTTCAAAAACAAGTCCATCTATATTAATGAGGCCTAATTGAGCATCTTTCCCTTAACAAACATGGCTGTAAGCACCTTACTGAATTACTTACTGATCTGCAGAACCACTGAATATCTGCACTTCTCATGTAGGGGCTCTAAGAACTTAGGGTGAATGACACAGTGTAAAAATCACCTACTGTACTTAGGCTTTAGTTTTGATTACACAAGTTCAGATGTTTTCGTTAACATGTATTTCTTCAGATCTTCAAATACAACGTTAAGGAACTCTGCACTCCTTCTCAATAGGATCTTAAAAATCACCAGGATTGTTTCTGTTTCTTTTGGAACTGCGACTAATTCCTCTTACATCTCACTGTATACCTTCTGAAAGTAAAAGAGCAGGTAGATGATCAGAAGGGTGTTTAGTGCACATAACACCCTTTCTCACCTCAGTATTTCTTTGTGTGCTGAGAGGCACAGGAGCAATGCTTTTGCCTTCAGAACCACTTACCCTTCAAAGCACTGACAACATCCCTACATACCTGAAGTGGACAAGAAAACAATGGCTACAGCTGGGCTAGGGACAAGGAGACAATTACACCAGCTGGCAGAGGGTGATGAGGAGGTAGCAGTGACATCCAAAAGAAAGATGAATTATGGCAGCAGTGAGGCTTGGCTTTGAGGAGACTGGGGCTATTATTCCGGATGTCCGGTACCTTGGCCAGGACCTCTGTCAGAAACCAACACCGCAAATTCCCACACCTCCACAGATTTATGGTTTGCTTGCCATTACACATGATCTTAGCATTTCAAATATCCACAGAATCAATAGGCAACAAATCTCGATTGTTTCTAAGACAGAACTTGCTTGATGTCATGCAGTTGGCTTCAGGGAGCAATTTCTGGATGTCTGTAGCAAATCTATCCTGGATCTAAAAACTGGGTTCAGTCTAAAGAGATGATTGAGAGGTCCAGGAGGTAATTAATAATGTTCAGAAGGTCATAAAAAAAATCCAAGAAAGTAAAATCTATCAACAGCTATTAAACACAAAGATACTGCACCTGGCTCAAGTAACCTGTGAGCTACTGAGCACTAGACACATGGAGAATATACAGGGGAAAGTACTGTTGTGTGTTCATGGTGTTTTTCCTAGGCATTTGTTTTTTACTTCTCTCAGCAGCAAGACACTGTACGCAAGATAGCTGTTTGATCTGAACCAGTTCAACTGTTCTTATGCTCTGGAGGAAAATATAAAAGTAAACCACTCGCAAATGAAATCCCCATTATGTCAGTTCAAAGCAAATGGAAAACTTTCCTCCCCTTCCATACCAAAGAGCAGTCCAAGTCATTTAGTCAACACTGATTTAAGAAACCCCATTCATTTCTGGACACCTAAGCAGTGGAACAGCACACCAAGGTTTCTCATCCAGTGTTTGTTGCCCGGTGCTGTGGTGAGGCAGAACATCAAGTTTCTAACAAAGAGAGGACCACAAAAAACATTTTCGGTTTTGATTTCCCCCCCCAGAAGCTGGTGCGTGAGACCACCTCCAACTAGCCCCAAAGCAATCCCCTGCAGCAGAGGGGAAGGACTAGTTCCTCCTGTGGCAAGGAGAAGTCAAATGTGTGTGCTGATTTTGAAGAGGTAGAAAGCAGAATCTGAAAGTGGAAAATTACAATGGTATTTTGGGCTAATAAGACATTACAGCTTTCCAATGAAAATGGGAAAGGATCCTATTAACTGTTCATTTCGTTTAGTTTTTTGATGTCAAAGAAGCATTAGAGAATGAAAAAGCACTCTAAAGATTGAAAGAGCTCAATCAGAAAGGAACATAAGATTATCAGTTTTGTCTTCCTATTGAAACTGTGTGACCCCTCCACTCGTGCTGAACTCTGCTTGAATGGTAAAATGGGAAGTTTCACAGTGCACAGAGATGAACACCCAGGTTTTTCCATACTGATCATCCCTGAAGCCCAGCAACTCCCAGCTGGTGGCTGCAGAGGCAGCCCTGCAGTGCTGCAGGTTGCCCTTCTGAAAGGGCAGCAACAGGAGCAATCAATTCCTAAAGCGGTGGTCTTTAAAGCAAGGTGATACTGAGGAAATTTAAAAGTCAAATGCCCCAAAGAAACACCACCTGCTCTTCTGTCTACAGAGACATCCCTGACATTGGGTAGTCAGGACATGACAATTT
The DNA here is from genome assembly GCF_030936135.1 of Gavia stellata. Classification (NCBI taxonomy): domain Eukaryota; kingdom Metazoa; phylum Chordata; class Aves; order Gaviiformes; family Gaviidae; genus Gavia; species Gavia stellata. Next base: position 55,641,027 of record NC_082595.1, read on the forward strand.
ATGTTCTGTATCTGCCATAAATAAAGCTATCAGCATAGATGTGAGAGCTGAAGTCAGCAGTTCCAAAACTAAATCACTCTTTAAAAGCCTTTGATTAGCAGGAAAAGGATGTCAGAAGCCCAGACCCACCCTAGCAGCATCTTGAGGTCACTTGCTGATGTTCAGCTGAAGCCGTCTGCTGACACACCAGGGCTTGCCAAAGGTTGAATGGCATTTGGAGGTGAGGGGAAGGCAGCCCCAGGGAAGACAATAAATCATATCTGATCCCTAAACAGGTGGAGAGGGACAGCTGAGGTGGAAGAAGGTTTTCTTCAGCCTTTGTTCTTGCACTATGCAGACCAGACACAGCTGTAGCCCAAGGGGTGCCCTCTCAGCTCTCCCTGGAACAACAGCATCTCTGCAAAGAGCAGGAGAAGGAAAGCAGGAATCATCAAACCCCATCCCTAACCTCTGCATGGTCCGTTATAGCTTCATCCATCAAATGGGATTTTTACAAGTGCTTTTGCAATCCCCCCCTGCAAGACTCCTTGGTGCTGCCAGTAGGGGAATGCAATGTTACACATCATGAAAATGCAGTATTTATATTTGCATGTAGCAAATAACAACAACAAAAAAAAGATGCATAACTGATGTCAATGGCAGAAGGATGATAAGCCTGAAGCCTTGATGATAAGCCTGAAGCGAAGCAACTGTGTTTGAAAACTACTGTCCTATGTCCGGAGTCACTGCTGAATCCACCATTCATTTTCCCCTCCCCAATTTCATGTCACTTTATCATCGCACTTTGTTCTCCCTTTCCCCCACCCAAACTCTTCTGCACAAGAACCTATTGCATTTGTTAGCACGAGGGTCTCCATCATGCAGCCTCTATAATCGCATTTACTAACATTTCTTTTAACCTAACAGGCTGTGACTGACCAGATGTTACTCCACGTCTGGTATCACTGAGATCAAACCTGAAACAAAACAACGGAAGGAAGCCTTGGCACACTGTGTATCCAAGGATGTCACACTGATGATAACTGAAGGTCACCTCCGGATTCAGTGTGCTGACACCAAACCTCAGGTAATCTGGTGGTGTCCTTGCTCTTCTCTCTGCTATGTATACCACTTAAATGATGGCAGACTACTTACGCAGCTTTTAGCAGCCTGTAAGTGAACATAATTTTGATGTTAATTCACCAGGTACTATTGCTGGGCCATCTCTCTCTCAGGTATGCACAGCAACAGCATTCCCTCTGTTCATTCCAGGAATGAAATCTTCCCTTTAGCCATATTCAGGAAAAGGACGAATGCACTGGCTTATTCTGACCACAATTCACATGTCAACGCTCTACACAAGGATATGTTCAGGCCACACGTCAATCAACCACGCAGCTTTACAGCGACAAGCAGGCAGATGTACAGATTTTTTAATCGCCCTTGGCATGGAGGACATCACCAAAGAAAAAGCAGAGCCAGTGTACCACTGTGCTGCACTGCTGCACAGATCCATCTGAGAGGCTAATGCAGCCAGGCACAATTTATAACAGATATTCTGAATTATGTCAGAAGCCAAATTCGCTCTCATTTACCCTCAAGCTCAACAAGGCAGACAGGCACCAATACAAGACTCTACCCTTCAAGTCCTGGGTGGTCCATTCCTTAGGCCTTAATGAGCTGTGGGTCTAAGCTGGCTAAAAGTACCTCTTGAGGCAGGAAACTGTTCTTGAAAGAGCTGCTAAAAAGTTCTTCTAAGGATGCACTGCTTCCAAAGAAATGCATAAAACCCAAACAGAAATAGAAATAGAAATAGGGTAGGATACATCTCACAGAAATGAAGGGACACATGGCATAGGCCTCAAGATTTCATGTATTCAGCCAAATTCCTTTCACGGTTTTATTCAAAATCAGAAAAATATTCATGCACAGCATTCAAGCATACCCATTCCCACTAAAGGATGTCCAAGCTCTACAGCCAACTTCTCGCAAAATGCTCTGAGTTTTCTCTCACTATTTGTCCTCAGTGATTTTTTGCTTCTATGAAGAATTCTGAGGGCAGCATGAAGGAGAAGAGACAGAAGGTATTTAGCAGTAGTATCCTGTCTGTTAAAAGCACAAAAGCTACCCTGCCATAAATACTATTGGGTCTAGGGTTTGTACCTAATGCCCAGGCTCTTTCTACCATGCGTTCTTCTTCGGATCCATCAGTCAGTCTCAGTTTTTGTGCTCACTGAATTTCATGAGCTAATATTTGATTCTTCAGAAATGTGCGTTTCAAACACATCTGGGAGCTGACTGTCAAAATACTCTCTCTATATATGAAAATTACATCTGGATGAAGAAAAAGGGAGGAACCTCTACAAATAAACTACTCTTCTGGAACTGTGGTCTTTCAGCTACAGAACTGGAGGCTGAAAAATGGGTACCAGATATCAAAAACTGACACAGACAAAATAACTTAGTCAAAGGAGAATGAGCTGCAAGTTCACCTTTATCAATGCAAGTGGAAATTTTCTTTGAAACTGTAAATGACTATAAAAAGAAAAATCAAAGTCAGGATATACCAATAGCCTTTCTAAGATTTCATGCAGCACGAAAATATGCTGAATGTACGCATCCAGGAAAGCTGTATTTAGTAGAGTGTGGTTTCAGGTTGCTTACTAAGTGGTCCGAAATAGATCAATGGAACTGGAGTAGTTCAGTGGCTGCAGAGAAAAATAAATCAAGTGAAACACCGGTGTCCAGCTGGTGCAATGGCAGAACACTTGCATTGTGCAGTATGTTTTACATATGTGACAATAAATGTTTCTGGGATCATAAACTTCTTCACAAACAATGAATTTCCATTATCACCCGCTTGGCACAACTGAATCCAGAGTACCTCACTCGCTCGTCTCATTAGAAGAACATAAACTCCTCAGTCTTTCAAGAAACTTCTCTGGTGACACGGTTGTCTGTTCTGTGTTTTGAAGGCTTCATCTCACAGATCATAAGGTAACATTTTCTCATTTTAGCAAGGATAAGCTGGAGATCTGTGAGAAAACCCACCCCTACCTCACAGATGCCACAACTGAACGATGGCCTCCAGCCACGGGGGAACACTTGCAATGCAGAATGCCCCATAACCAACTGGGAGGAGCCTCACCGATGAAACCACAGGGTGGAGGGATCTGTGGGATGCTGCAACCTAGACCCCAGCACGGATCAGCTCCAACAGCCAGATGTGGCTCATCAGAAGGCTGGAGAAAAGGCTGAAGAACAGTGCAGCGATAGCGGCCACAAATGGCCACGAAACCACCAAGCCAAGGAGGGGGCGTGAAGCTGAAGCCAACGGCGTGAATGCTGAACAGATGGGATACGACAAGCAGTAGGCAAATAGCTGCAGACCTTTCTCCCCTTTCCCATGTCCCATGCTCTTGGATGTGGAGAAGGAGGTACTTGCTACACTGCTGGGAGGTACTGCTACACTGCATATCAACATCTGGGATTTGTCAAACCCATTCTGGATTAATTGGATAGCTGCCCTCACTACTCAATCCCAGAGAAACAAACACAAATAAAATATCAGGGTTACATGGTAAAAATGCCTTTCCAAAATCAAGTTATGACAGATAAAAAGAAAGGTTTAAATGAATTTCTGAATTAGAAGTAATCAATTTGGTGGTGTAGTAGAAAAGCTCTTTTGATCTGTTTGGTTTTTTCTTTGTTTGGTTGGTTGGTTAGTTGGTTTCATCTGAACCATCCATCAATCTAAAGCTCTGTACAATTCCTACATTATCTGAGTAGGCACTGCTGATTCAAAGCAAGGATTAGTAACAAATCTGTGCCACCCCAGATCCATTAAAGTGCAAGTTAGTGGATGGGAAAAGGGCAGATGCATCTGATAACTAAAATGACCTTTCCTACAGATTTCCAGTTTTGATTACCAGTATCTTTTCTGGTTATACAGAGCCACTGGTACACTGTAACATCAGAGCTCTTCCTGAATTGTGGAGATGAGAATAACATATTTACCACCAAAACAGGAGAAGCCTCACACAGTGCAATTCAGCACTGTATATACAGTGCCAAACAGTGCAAAACCACCAGTACAATTTTATTCTTCTGAATAGTGAAGATACTTTAATAAACCCTATTAAACCCAAGCATCAGTACCAGTCCCAGCATAAAATTGTTGAATACGGAGCAGTCTTTCCGCAGGAAATTTATGACCAGGGCAAACGCTCTAGCCTTGGTATTTTTATGGCATCATTTTTTAATGGAGGAGGGGGAGATCCAAGATTCCAAAGGCTATTCAAAGTGTCCTCTACCTTGAAGAAGGAAAGTAACCTCCATCGGGACACCTGCCACAGCTCCCGAAACATGAGATGACAACTGGGTACAACTGCTGTCGCCAAGGCACATTCATTTAGTCAGCCACCGTTCTCCTCAATAGATTAGGAAAGTATTCACAAGGTCTCATTAGATTCGCCCTGCCCATTTTGGTTATAGAACCAAACCGACCTTTTATCTCACTCCTCTGCCCAGTATCATTGACGCCTGGGGTCAAAGCCATGGTGCACAGCCCTAAGGCCAAATGGCACCCAGCAAGAGGTCCTCAAGCCCTTTCCACACACCGCCGACCTTGCTCCCTGAGCCGCCCGCCCGCTGGCTCGTCACCCCAGCTCTGTCCCCTCCTACGGGTGGCTGCCTTTCCCAAGGCGTTCAAGTGAACATCCCGCAAACTCAGCACCCCAGATGAGAAGTACAGACAGTTCATAAGCTATTTTCCGACAATTTATTACCAAATGCAGCATGATCCCAGAAAAAAAATAAAATAATTAACTGTTACTTTTGCTCCTCTAATTTAGAAAATGAGGGTGCAATTTCCTCCATAAAGCAGATGCCACAGAATTAGTGGTGGGTTTTTCCTGGTATTTTGTTCACAGTTTAAACATTCAAATTGGAGTCTGAGTAAGTGTTTGTTGAATGTTTAGTGCAGTTAAGCTCTATTTTTATCTAGAGAAGTATCATTTCAGATGTCACAGTTCGCCAACAAATGCTGAGCACCACGTTCATGCAGGGTGGCATTTCTCCTAGGATCTACAACTCCAGAGCTGTTACTGGAAATGCCTTTTTCTTCTGAGCGGCAGCTCTTCCACTGAACCATAATTAACAATATAACACATGAAGCAGCTCCTCTGCAGCTTCCATTTGCAAACAAACTGGTGCTAATCTCTGTCAGATCCCAGCATTGCTCTCTCCTCAGCTTCCTTTCCCTCTCACCCTCCCTCCCTAAATTCAGAGACACAAATCTACTGGAAAACGTGTGAAGACACTTTCTGAAGAGACGTAAAATGGAGAACAGAGTGTCTGCTATGTTCCTCACTCAAAATAAGCCTATATGCCTTTTATACAGTCCATATGCTTGTTTTCTTAAAAATTTTTGAAACTCCCATACTGATACCACACATGACCATGTCGTAATATTCCTTCCTCAGCTTCAGGTTTTTTTCCCCCCGAGGATTCGCTCCTCTGAACAAACCCGGAACAGCTCCAGCCGCTCCCAGGTTAGGTACTGGCTGTGCCGGCACTGTGCAAACGCAGCTCCACCACCGCTGAGCTGTTTTTAGCTCCCATGCTGCCTGGGTCTGAGCATCTTCCCGCTCCCTCATCACGCCCCATTTAGTGATGAGCCATCTATCCTCATGCTTTTGAACCCTACACTCTGTTACGAGATCGAGCATTAAAAAGGTCTCCATCGAAAGAGCATGTCTCTATGTATGCTCCTATCAAGGCCTTTGCCCCAAAACATAGGAGAGGTCAACACAGACACTAGAAAATCAGAACTAGGTCTTACCCTGCACGTATTTCGTTCAGTTGTCTCGATTGGGTCATCTGACAGAGCAGTTCAGACTGGCATGGGAGGAGTGGAGCCAGATCCCCTCGACAGCTACTGGTAAGACATCTGAACACATATCCACATTTTGGGATAAGTTTAACTTCAAATGGTAATTACGTCTCACCTTCGATGGGCTCCCGCTTTTCTAAGCCTAAACTGCTGGACTGCCTCACTTGTCACAGACACAACTAACTGATCCGCTGCCATCTATACATCAAATGTGACTCCTGTCAGATGGCAGCTCGGGCTGTCAGCCTCGCTTTTCTCCCTCTGTGAAATACTGACATTGGAAAGTCTTAACAAGGAAACAGATTTTGGGAAACGTCCTTCGCTCCAGAGACGGCGGTGCCGGCTGTTATCTCTGTTCTGCAGTGCTCCACCAGGAATAGAGCAGGAACAAATGCATTCAATCCTACCCTGAATGGCAGCTCTAGAGAAAGGTCTGGACTGGAAATCCCAGCTTTTTGGTGGCTTTAATAAAATGGAACAGCATCGGGAGGAGGGGAGGGGGAGTGGGGGGGAGGGGCTGCGCCATCCAAAATTTAAATTGACCTTTTTTTAATCTGCTTTGATTCACCTCTAATCTTACACACTTTTTCCTAAGTTCTGAAAAGGTACAGAAATGAAGCCAAGATACAGAACTAAATAAATAAATGACCATTTCCTTTCAAAATGTATGCTTAGAAAACTTACATAGCTAAAATATTTACAGTAAGAGCTGATCAAGCAATTAAGTATACTTAAAAAGTTCCCTTTTTAAAAAAAAGTACATCTCTGAATCTCATCTTTCAGTTCTTCCAGAGTATAAATCTTTATTTAATTTTAAGCACTAGAAGCTCAGGTTCTAGGTTTTACAGGAAACTGAAGAATGAGCAACTTTTAATATCATTATGGTGTGAAGTTTAAATTGCTTTTTTTGATAGTCAGAATCAAGAGGCAGATACCACTCCACGTGAACTTGCAAAATAGGTCAGCTGGGTAAATTTGCTCAGCTTTCTTCTACGCTCTTTAGACACTTCACCAATTACTGCTTCTTGCTAAAGTGGTGTCCAAATTTATTTGTTCTCTCTTTATGTGACACAATTTAACTCTCTACAAAGGATGGCTTGTTAGCCACTCACTTAATTAGCACAGTGAATATACAGTTGAATGTCTGATTATACCCATTCAAGATAGTTAAGTTTCTGCAATAACATTCAATTTCCATGGTAAGATGCATGAGTTGTTATAGTTCACTCAAAACAAGAAATTGTCTCTACTTAAATGTGATTATAGCAAGTAGGTTTCCATTTGAAATTATTTTAATAATCAGTAATGGTAAATAAATTAGTATAATGAATTAATTTTGCTTTCAAAACTTGCTAGAACAGAAACAATACACTCACTCTATTGGGAAATCTGTCTGAGAAACACATCGTCCCATTATTTCTGTTTTACTTTGAAATGCTACTTCCGGCTACCTGCAAGCGATGAGAATCTGGAAGGAGAGAAGGAACATAAAAGTGCGTTAGCCCACTAATACAAGGAACTGCATGGACAGTGTGTACACTCTCTTCAAACTGTAAGTAATGAAACTACAACTTTGGAACAGAAAAGGCTAGCTAAGTCTTCTTCCTAAAGGCATTGTGCTCTAGCTCTATGTTATATGCCTTCCACATTCAAGTGGAGAGCTTCCAACCACATCAATAACAGGATGTTTCCATTAGTAATCGGCTGAGATTTATTTTTATTCAGTTCCTTCCACAATTCTAGCTTTTCCAGCAAAGAAATGCAAGTTCAAGGGGAAAGAAAACAAATATTCCTCCAACCCTCACACGCTCATCTTCTTAAGCTTTTTTAAGCTCTCCGAGGTAAACAGCAAGCACTTTTAGTGACAGTTTCTGAGTAATGATGGGGAAGAGCGAGGAGGTGGTTGAAAGCACCACTGGCTTCTTAATGCAAACCCTTTTATACTACTCAGGGAACACATGTTCAATCACTGCTTATGAAACAGCTTTGACAACACAGAGAGGAGCTTTTTGCTTGATGTTTGTTTAAGTGAGAGTATATCTATTTTAGAAGGAATTGCTTTTATTTTACTTTTTTTACATTTTTTGTTAAACAAAAGCAACCAACAATCTTAATAACAGATTAGTGACTGGCTGTGTTCTCTGGAGACTTCATTATCATGAGGTTTCACTGCCCTCCAGCTCCTCTGAGAAGGCATTTAAAGAGAACATAAGAAGGATAGTGTAGAATTTCTAATACCTGAGCTTCTCAAGAAGAAAAACAAGCGAGACATATTAGAAGAACCCCATCCCGACTGAGGGACCTTCCTTTAAAACCTCAAAATCACGCCATTGCACATGATGCCTACTGTCAAGAAGCAATAGGATTAGTGTTTCAATTTTGAACACAGAACATAAATATCGTGTTAACACTTAAGCAAACCATGTTTACAGAAATCCCTGCATATTTATGGTACTATATTGTGCCTTGGAGAACGCTTTTCTTAGGTGAAAAAAAGCAGCAGTAAACTGAATTAGACTTGAAGCCAGAAACAGAGCACATGCTGCACACTTACAAATGATTTTACATCATTTAATTTAACCATATTTAAGACAGATGACACTAGCAAAGTATTTAAGGCAGGGACTGCAAACAGCTACGCTGCTGTAAGCATCTGGTTGTTATTTCTTATTAAAGGTACTGTCACTGGCCTTCTTTTAATGTGGGAAATAAGGGCTGGAATCCCCCCCGCCCCCGGATGGAGCTGGCACAGCCTCCTTGGGCAGCCTCTGCCTCTGCCCTGCTGGCCCCGGGGGAAGAACCTTTTCCTCTGGTCCTGTCTCACCCTCTCTTGTTTGGTCCAGCTGATGCCCCTTGTCTCTCTGGCCCCCTCTTCTCCACCACCTCCCCGCAGGTACAGGGGGTTGCTGCCAGCCCCCCTGGAGCTGTCTCTCCCCAGGCTGAGCCAGCCCCATCCCTCAGCAACTGCTGGAGCAACTCATCCAGACGTGACTGTTGTGCTCTTGATACTCTAGAAAACGGCTTCTTCACCGGAGGAAAGTGCACCCTATTTTAGATGGAAACAGATCAAGGTGAATCACACTGAAAGCCCTCGTCAACTCCACAGCATCATCTGACTCTCTGCGTCAGGGGTGGAGCCACGTTCCTGTGCCCAAGCCCAGCTCTGCTACAGGCAGGATTACAGCTAAACCAGTGTCTCATCTTCCAACTACGAGTGTCTCTGTCAGAGCATCTCATTCGCGCTCTGGAAGAAGTGGCAACAGAAACAGAGCAGTTTCAGGGTGGCTTCCTTTTTTTACAGGACAGTTCATAAAGCCAATCCTCCAAATTTTTCTTCATACAGCAGCAGAAAAGCTCCAGCTCTCCCACTATATCCTGGATTTAAATTAAGATGAAGTGCCATATGATTGCTTAACACCTTGTCATATCATCTGCCAAATCTAACAATGCTATTCACCACTGGCTAAGCCCTGAGAAATGTAGATACTTCAGGTATTAGGCAAACCACATCCCTCTACTTCGTACCACGGGGGAAATTCTGGTTATATTTCAAATTCTATATTTAGAACTGTTTGCCCACTCAGAGACAGAATTTCTAGACATCGTCCTCCTGTCTTCTGCTTCCTTTAGTCCTCCTATCTAACCAAACCCTGTCCACAACAGACGGAATAGACCTTCCAAGTTCTCCATATAAATTCTTACAGGACAAATCTTAACAACACTGTTTAATGGAAACTGTCTTAATTAAGGACTCTAAGATCCAACTTTGTAGATATGAATTGCTTATGAACACAGCATTCCACATACTGCCCAAGAATTAAAGCTATTTTTGATGAGGCAGAGGGAGGGCATAGACTCACCTTAATGATAATCTCCTTGGCATCACACAGTGACACATCACAGAGCACTTTTATTACTTAGTATGAAATATGTAACAGCTGCAAATGCTTCTGCTTTTGTGTGAGCAAAAGCAACATACCTGGTAATAAAGAAATTATAAATATCAATGGGAGAGGTGCTCAGCTAGAGGATACAAATGACACAAGATTCAAAACTGGGCAAAGCAAAACCTAAAGGAGGTGTCAAGCCTGAGCAAAAGGAAATACTTTATCCAGACAGAATACATAGTCGCGTGAATTTTATTAATGCCTGTCTGGTATCTCAGCCTCAGTCACTAGACATCGTACAGAGATCATGAAATACCACACTTCCAGGTGTTCTCTGTAGTGTGCATGAATACACACACAGCCACAGAGTTGCCATGTAAACACTCCCTAGGATACAGAATAACTCCAAGATGATCCCTAATCAGAATATCTTATGCCATGGGGAAAATGTACATGCTTCAACGCAATGTTGTCCTGAAAGTATGAAGAAGCAGCACTATTAAAAACTCTAGGCACACAGACTGAAACTTCCTTCCTCCCTGGTTCTCCTCATTTTCATTTTTGTTGGTTCCTTTTCTTTTAAGGCTTATCACACAGGTACTGCTAACCGTTTTGTATTTGCAAATAACTCAGAATACTGCGGCGAGTACCCTAGTGACACTACCCTTCAACAAGTCAGCCAGGAATAATAATCACAAAGACCAAACCCAGAGATCTGAAGGCATTTGGGTTTGCCTTGTAAAAACGGCTTACATGCTCCAGTAATGTTCACTGTAATACTTGTTTTTGTTGACTTGCTGGCTTCTCTTTAGGCAAAGACAGTTGCAGGATGTTGATCCGATCCAAGGCTGACTCCAAAGGAGGGATTTTTATTGCAGAGAAAGAACTTGTCCCTACCCAAGAGGTGTTGAATGCAGCACGTCTTCCAAGGACATTTCAACAACTCTGCAGTTGCATTATTGAACACAGTTACAGGTTACTCAGGAGCCTATGGACAAACTTGTGGGTTTCCCACAGAATTTTGTAAACTGGTTTCAAAGGTAATTCAAAAAGGCTAAAATATACGGCTGCCCATTTGCCCATGAAGGCATAAATTATTACCCTGTTCTGTATCAGCAGGTGTTTAGATCTGGAAACATAAACAGTACTGTGTAGTACAAATCCACTTCACCTTCCTCTCTTGGATGGACAGGATGGGGAAAGGCAACAGAGAAGAAAATATTGTGTCGCTATCATTATGTATGCAGTAAATACTTCTTAATCTGGATTAAAGAAGAAAAAAGGAAGAAGTGCTCCCTGATCTGCAATTGCTTCTCTGGGATCTTCCTAAGGACACCACAGCAAAATGGAAGGTGCTGCGTCCTTGCAGCACAACCTAGCACAGAACTGCCCCCACCTCTGGGGTCAGCACAGAAAGATGTACGCTACGTACCAAAGCAAGCACATGCAAAAAATCTTCTGCCATGTATATTCAGCGCTTACTGCGCTCTGGCCGGCTAGCTGAACACCTCCTGTCCAAATGCGTCAGCCTGGGTGCACCTGACACAGCTCCATGCTCAAAGGCTGCTCAAGGTCTTCCCATGTGCAGTGCAAACCTGACCTAGCTGGTAAAATTGTCGTCTCTCTTCGCTGACACTGCTTTTTTAGGCCGTATTCAGACGTGCTGGCTTGACCGCAGCTGAACCACGTTAGGGGCTCCTGCTCTCAGCCCTGCTGCTGGCTTTCCCACCCCCGCCCGTCCCCCTGGCCTCTGGGCAGGGGTCACGGTCCCCTCCCTGCAGGATGTGACTGCCCGTGTAAGGGCGGGGGTTTGCACACCCGACCCGATCTGCCATAGTGGTTCAAGTTAAACACTTCTGCTGGCAGGGGTTTAAGATCCCTTGGATGCATCTTAACCAAAAGAGGCTGGGTAGCACCTACATATGCTGCTACATCCCGTGTTTCTGGGAGCGATGCAACTGCTGGTGAGGGGTGGGGGGTGAGAAACCACCGTGGGACTTGCCTCTTAAGCCAGCCGGGAGGCACCCAGCCCAGCGTGCCTGCTGGCAGCTCCCCAGGGCGCGGGGAGAGCCCTGTGGGGCTGCCAGGAGGGGCCAGGTCCCTGTGGTGGGGAAGGAAGGATGTTTGGCTCCACCAAAGTACAAGAAGATTAAGGCAGGGCAAGATGTTACATGAACATATGTGCTTGTTCCCAGAGAAAAAGACGTTCTTGTGCGCCTCGTTCCTCCTCTTGCCAATATAAACCGGGAGAATAAAGTCAAATGTAATCGCTATACAAGCATGGCGCTCTCTCTCTAGCGTGGAAGGCAGGCTTTAATAATGTATAAATGATTTCTAAAAGATGTAAAGGAGAGCTTATTGCAACTTGAATGCAGATGAATATTTAAAAAGAAATTAACATTATTCACTAAGCACTTTAGTAAATTGGTTTCATTTATATATGTACATTCATGTCCAGACAGCAAGTCCAGTTGATATTTCTACAATAGGAAAAAAACGAGCACATCAACTTACTACACTATTAAAGCTTTCTAAAAAACAAACAAAACAAAAAACCACCCAAAGCAATTTTTTAGGGAGGTAATGAAAGAGAGAAGAAAGGAAGTATTGTGACGGTATTAATGTTGGAAAGGCAAGGAAGGAGAAAACGGGCAATTACCCATAAATACAGCTCTTAACTTTAGTTATGTAACAGAACAAATAATCAGCACAATAACCACCACTTAAAAGTCAATAAAGGCATCATGTATTTATAAAGGTCTTGCTAGATAAATTCACAATACCTTTTCACATTTCTCCTCCATTAGCCTTCTCCTGTCATGACAGGAGAGAGTGCTACAGCATTCCGCTATGCAGAGAAAGCAGAAGAGGACGTTCGGATGCAGCCATAACAGGAAGAAACAGCAGTGGCACTAAGAAGCAAATTAAAGCCTAATCAGAAACTTGTAAACAATTCAGAGAAACCGATTGTGGAAGAAAGTAGGTTTTATTGTGACCACAGTAATTGAGGGTTTGCATGGAGTCAAGGTAACAAAAGAAAATTACTGCACCATTGGCTATCAACCCTGTATCTAGATGTATTAAATTATGGGCTAGGAAAGCAACAGGTCAGTTTATGAAGTTGAGGAACAACAGCATTTATATATATGTCACTACCAGAAACATCTCAGACAAACAGAGCTTATTTCGAGCTGACTATGGAGGAGAAAAGGCATGATCAAAACTTCCAAGACTGCATACTCCCAAGGAGCACAGAAACTGAAAAATGTAATCACTAACCTTGTGAGTAGCAGAAGCTATGAAGCTTAGTATCCTATGGAGCACCCACACGAATTTTCTGAAGTCTAATAACCTGAATGCTTGCTACAGCTCTTTCCTCAGTGGGGGCATCAACCTCATCTCTCTCATCTCTGTGGTCGCCAGCAGTCTTGAGGTTAGTAAGAATTTCATCACTTTGAAATCTCTGCTCTTCTATTTATATTGGTTGAAACTGATCCCCAGGGGTAAAAAATTACTCTGGGGCAATGAGGGGAGCTATCAGTCAGACAGCATTATTATTATTATTTTAGCTTCATCTTCTTAGGAAACCAGGTTGAAAAGAATATAGTCAGAACAGGACAGAGGGGAGGAAATAACAAACAGAAATCTCAAATGGGAAAAACTTCTAAAACCAGAACTAGTAAGTCAAGTACAGCAGACATTATTTCATGTGAGGAAAGCCAGATTTTGGAGCTTTTCACCAACAGATCACCATTCCTGACTTTCTAGGATTTCTGCTAAGCCATACTCTTAGCCTGCAATGAAAATCTGGACGATCCCCTTGTGAAAATGTGAACGCCAGAATCTTAATCCATTCTAGCACAGATGTTTGACTGTCCAAATGCTTCTACCAGACAAGATCGCTTGGATTTACTTTTGTAATTCTCCCCTTTCAGTGCTGGTGGCGATCCCATGGGTCTGAGTGGCCAGTCTGGATGCCACAGAGTGGAACAAATCAAGCCATCAATCCTAAATCCTGCATTGTTTCACTGCTCCCAAAACTGTTTGAGAGAACAAGGAGCACGCTAGGGAGACATTGCAGTGAATGAAGGCTCTTTGGCCATCAAGATATGGAGCGAGCACAGAAATTTCCCTCACTTTTCCCCCAAAGCCAGTCACGAGGGAGCCATGCTCAGAGAAGTGAGCAAGGTCCTGGACCATCTTCACCAGAACGAGAAATCAATGAAGTCCAGCAGAAAGCCCGGCACGAGTTCAGGGAACGTACAATCTCCCACGAGAGTGATCTTTAGCTGATGGAGAAAACTACACATATGATTCCTCACAGATTTTCATCCCAGGTTTTAGAAATCAAAGGAAGCAGGTACATTCTGAATGATTCATTAAAAACACTCATCATTATGCTAACAGAAAATATTATTTGAATAGGATAGATCAATAAATGGACACAAGGGAACAATTTTGCACTTCCAGACAGATTAACAACATGACCTGACTGAGTTTCTCTCTCTGCATTTCATGATTTGCATCAATGTTTTTTAAATCTGTCATGATTTTGAAGCTCATGTATATTTTTATAGCATACTGATGTATGGTATGCTGTTTTGCTTAAATTTGTAACTGTCATGACATGTCTAAGATGAAATAAAGTAGACTGGTCTCTATTTCAACAGGGTGTATTTCAAAACCAATCTATAGAACTAAACCTTCACTCAGTGAAGTGATTGCTTTTATAAGATATTTGGATATTTCTAGTGAAGTTTCAATTTGTATTACTTCCATGTAAGTAGTTTTATCAACCACACTGTAACGTTCCACAAACATCATAACACAAACATTTAAGTTCAGCATTTCAAAGGGAATATTAATGATTGAAGCAAAAAAAAAAATTCTTCAGTGAGGAAAGGTGAACAAAGTCGTGGTCTTTCTTTCAAGGTCTCTGTTCTGATCAAATGTTTCATCCAAATTGGTTTTTGCTAGCTACAGAAGGTGATTAAGTTATACTGGGTAAGTCAACACGCTGCATATATTTTCACGTTCATCAATCCTAACCACAACGCCCCCAAAGATGGCTAGGATTTTCTTGGAATGACCAAAATTTCATTATTTGTCAAAATTCAAACCTTTAGAATTGGGTGTATCTGTACCAACCAAACAGTATGCTGCAGACCATTTTATCTATCACTTCAGGAGTATTCTGAATACTCCTTTTACTTCTTCCTTTGCTAAAAGCACTTGCCTACTCTTCAGAGTACACAAATAACTTTGAACAAATGCAGAGAAGCATCCATCATAAGTGAATTAAGAAAAGATTCTCTTACTGCCAACATTTTGTTGCAATCAGAAAGAAAAATTCCTGCCTTGTGTGATCAAAGTACAAGGACACTCCTTGTAATCACGGAAAGATGAAAGTCAATGATGTATTTTAACTTATTTTCTAGGAACATCTTTCGCATCAACAAACTGCGTATTCGTTGTTCATTATCTTGTCCACGCAACTTTAATTATGGACTTCATGCACAAAGGTTGTTTTTCAGAAATGTATTTTAATGTAACTAAGCAGTGGCATTATGTGAATAAAGCTGGTATTTTTACTCCCTACTTTTCCATGTTCTTACCACTGATTAGTTTCTCCATACAAACATAATTTCAGAAAGGAGATGTAGATAAAAATTGCACCTGCCGCGCTTCTGATGGCTTTTCTGCCGGAGAAAAAGTCATTTTACTTTTCTTCCTGATGAGAGGCAGTCTATTTATGACACCTATTATCGGTTTCCCTGAGCACTTCCTAAAGGTTAATACCCATCGTTAATGAACACTAAACCCGGTCGGTCAATCGCACGGCAGCATCTGGGGCAGGGAGGCACAGGTCATCCGTGACTTACCCACGCTCACGCAGAACACTTGGGGCACGGGCCGACACCGGCCCTCACGTCCCCAGGAGCAGCCTTAGCAGCTACTTCACCTCTCCTCTCCCGCAGCACCTGGGCTACGCGTCCTCTGCTGTAACTTCTCCCCGTCCCTTTCCCCAAGGGCCCGTGGCGCCGGTCGGAGCGGTGCCCAAACAGGCGGCCGCGGCCGGGGCGGGGTCCCCGGGGGTCCTGAGCCGGGCGGGGCGCGCACGTCACCGGACACCGGACAGCCGCGAACGCTCCGCTTTGCGGGCGCAGCGCGGACGCCGCCTCCCGCGCCCCCGCCGCCCCCGCGGGGTGTCCCCTGCCGGCACCCGGACCGGGCGACCGAGCCACCCCCCGCGGCTACGGCCCGACCGCAGCGGGACACCGCCCCGCGCCGCTGCCCCTGCGCCCGCCCCCAACTTGCCCCGCCGCCGCCCCCTCGGCCCCCCGCCCGCCCGCCGCCGCCGCACTCACCCGGCGCCGGAGGTGCCGCGCCCGCGACCGGCGCGTCTCTGCCCTCGGCCCGCGCTGCGCCGGGAGCCGCGGCCGCGCCGGGAGGCGGCGGGCTGCCGTGCCCGCCCTGCGGCCGCACCGCCCCCCCGCCGGCGCGCCCGTCCGCGCCGCCCGTCCCGGCAGGGAGCGGCGCGGGGCGGGCCGGGGCCTCCCCCGGAGCGCACCCCGAGGGGCTGCCAAGCCTGGAGGGGGCGGACCGCCCGCGTGACCCGACCCTGGGCGCTGCACGGGGCCCCACTCCCCAAAAGAAAGGAGTGTGGGCTGGCGCAGCTTGCTGCCCCCCGGCTTGCCTCTGCTGCCAGGAGAGGGGACCTGGCCGGGGACCCCCCCTCACCTCCAACAAGCACGCCTCCCCAGGGTCCCTGTCCCCCCGGACGGCGCTGGTCCCCTGGCCCGCCTCGGGGCACGGAGCTGTCCCTCTGCAAAGTGATGGTGGCGAGAAGAGCAGGTCCCCGTGCCCGGTCGCCCAACAATAGCAGGGAAAAATACAGCTCTTACCTGGAGCCTTGCTCATTTTAGTCTCAGTTCCTCGTGTTACGCGTCTTTTTGGCTGCAGTCCCTCAAACTGCACCGGCAAAATGACACAGGACTTCCTCCCGCTCCTGCCTGATACAAGCAGCTAGCGTCTGACAAATTCTGGCGTGAAAACAATGCAAAAAGTTGGCACCTGGATGTAGCCATATGTGACCCTTCTTGGCTGCAAGCTTTATTATCCCGCACGGGGAAAGGCGGTGGTGCAGCTGCACTACTCTGTCCTAAGACTTCTGGCCTCTGGGACGTGCCTTTACGCAGGAGCTTGAAAAAATCCAACCTGGGCCTGAAATCAGCAGTCACTGCATTTTTTCCTCTTAAAATGTTGTCCTGTGAATAACGTAGCGAATTCTGTGTCTTAATTACTGCGTTTCAGCGGGAACACAAAAGTTAACATCTGGTATATCAAGGCACAATCACTTTCCCTACAGCTGGATGCGTAAGACCATATTATACCAAACTGGCTTTGAAAGCTTTTGAAAAGATCTAGAAATTTGAGGCATTGATTTTTAACATAGTTTTTCTACGTTGTACCAAAAGGACTCCAGACTGTCTATTTTGAAATCCCTTCAAAGTGTTTTGAAAACCTCACTACAGGCAATCCGTGTTTTTCTGAGCCTTTATCCAGTCATTTCCCTAGATCCAGTCATAGCCGCATGACAAGGGAACCTGCACAGAGGTTTTCCATTTATACCTGATACTCTGAGAACTGGACAGATTCAGCTAAAGATGGGTATCATACCCAGGTTTTTCAGTGCTTACACTACAAACTATGTCAAGCTTTTTATCTTATTTATTTATGATAACAAATAAAGGGAGTCGGGTATTCAGAATTTTACTGAATTTTGAAACTGAAGTTGGCATTCTTGAACCTAAAATCCCTTGGTTTTACTTTTGACATTTTTCTGGTGTGACCTAGAATACTTAGGATCTATTTTTAAGACTATTTAAGCCATGTTATGACAGTAATCCAATTTACAATGGGAACTTTAAACACCTAATAACTCAGGTGATGGCTTAGAATTGGTTGATTATCTTGTGTTTTTATTAGATCTTTCCAAAAGTCCTCTTAAAGTATAAGAGCTGTACTTTGGAGATATGCCAATACTCCCTCTAAAATATTTTTCTTATAATATAATTTACTGTATCTCCTTTAATGATTACTCTCTTTGTCATTTATTTTATTATTTGGGCAGATGGTTTGATTTCTCAAAAAACCCTTATGACTCTATTTTTAGCTTAATGACAAAAATAATTAGCAGATGTCTTTCATTTTCTGGGTTAAAAGAAAGGCTTATTCAGAAGAATGAAATCTGCAGTTATTCTCCCATGAAGCTAGGATTTATACTATAAATTTATATTCAGCAGCTCATTTTTCCAGCAGAAACTGGAATTCAGTGTGCTGATCACATACGGTGCTTTGTTTCTCTGAGGACACATGAGGAAAGAAGAATACACCCAACCACCATATACATCACCATTACAGATATTAGTGCCAATATACAGTCCTGGACTTAGCTTGGTAATATTATGTGAAGGCCTGGACATCTTTCTAGCCCATCTGGATGTCTTTTGAGGGAAAATCCAACCTTCAGGCTGACGTAGTGGTAGTACTTCTGAGGTAGTACGAGATGCTGCTCACCTTTCCTCATGCGTCCGGTGTCTGCCGTGTACAGGCAGGATGTCACGTGTGGTGTTTGGTGTGGAGCACTTCAGCACCTGTTCTGAATTAGACCCAACAGAAATGCCTGGAAGAACTGCAGATGCCAATGAGTGAGGTGGTTACTATACAAGTTCTTCAGGGATGTGCATGTTCCCACCGTGGCACTGAGAGAAAAATCCTTTCTGCAAAGGACCGGATCACCTTAGTGATGTTCAGCAGTGGAAGGCTGTTTCGAAGCAGCTGGGATCAACGTATTTTCTGCTGTGGGCATGCCTTGACAGAAACATGGGGCAACCCACTCAGAGCCACAACAGGGTTTGCCTTCCCTTTCTTTATCATAAACTGCTATTTCTTTGATTTATTTTAATTTTTCCCTTCTTGTAGCAAAATCAATGTCACCTGAAAAACAGATTTTATATCTGTAAGGCTTGCTGAGAAACTTTTCATGTTGTAGCTCTCTGCAGTTTCTGTATTTCTAGACATCTGGAGGATTAGGAAAAAATCCTAGTGTACTTTAATAATATTCATGCCAAGCCTTTCTTTCTTTATATTGTATTGTACATATTGTTGAATGTTTCAGATAGAAAATAATAAAAGATGAAATCCCAGAGAAGCTTCTGATGAAATCGATTGCTATCACAGGAAACAACCCAGTGAGCAAAATACTGTAGATTACTATGTTTGAATTCCAGTTGAGAAATTTATGAAGAAGATTGTGTTTTACTGTGGTGCCTAGAAGCCAGGGAATGAATTCAGTGGCCCAGATCCTTGCTAGTCCTGTGACCACGTTCCATGTTCCATCTGGCATCTAAAAATTTTTAAGATAAACAGGATATAAATAAAGTAAAGATGAAACAAAAGCAAAATGCAGACTTTTATGATTATTTTGCTCCCTGTGCGGTGCCCCCACTGCAGCGGGCACTGGCAACGCCAGCCAGGAGAGGAAGGGGACTGCACCTGAGGCGCGGTGGGGAGCTGGAGGACCACCATCCTTCTCCGTTGGCCACCTCACCGGATGGGCCACGACGTAGCAAACCTCCTGCCAACAGCTCTTCCCTGAGCTGGGGGTGGAGCAGTGCTGAGCTGGGTTTTCATAGGATCTGAGCAGCCACAGTACTGGACGTGGCAATGTACCAGAGGCTCAGGCTGCCTTCCAAGCTGGAGGCAGAGTCTTGCCTCAG
Organism: Gavia stellata; assembly: GCF_030936135.1. Classification (NCBI taxonomy): domain Eukaryota; kingdom Metazoa; phylum Chordata; class Aves; order Gaviiformes; family Gaviidae; genus Gavia; species Gavia stellata. The sequence goes on from NC_082595.1 coordinate 55,660,568, forward strand.
TAAAGGCTTCTGAACTCTCTCCTTTCTTCTAGAGAGCTGGCTTTAGAAAGCTGACATTTTGCCCTCCTTAAAAGCATCATCTTAAGAGATGCAGAATAAATGAATATTCCTTGTAAAAAAGAAGATTCTTAGCGGGCTATAAATAGGATGACAGAGCTAGAAGAAGAGGCCTTATCTGAAGGTAAAAGGCATTTTTCAAAAAGTGGAAGTTGTGTGCAAACAAGGGAGCTTACATAGATCATAAACTCAAAAAAATTAGGCTTAAAACTATAAACAAAGATTTCGAAGAACAACTTGCTAAAGGCAAGTATGAAAGTTACTAATAAAACCTTAGACCACGAGAACTAGGAAGTCTTGCAGAGCTGAGAAATTATTTTGGAGTAGACGGATCACAAAAAAGGCCACGGAAGAGGTGCTAACGCAACTCTTTGTTGCAGTGTTCACTACCAAAGAGCTTGGAAACTTTCATATCCATACACTTTCTTTATAAAAAACAGGTCTGAAGAGTTATCTCACATTGAATGGTTGGAAGCAAAAGAATAGCTCAGAGAAGTAAAATGGGTAATAAAATGAGCTGGCCTAAGTCCTATTCACCCAGAGGTTCCTAGAGAGGTCAGATGTTGAATAGCTGTTCCACTAACTGAAGTGTAAACTTACCATTCAAACAGTTTTTGAAGTCAGCCAAATAGAAGGTACCAAATCTTGAGAAGCGGTCCGGCAGGTATTTGTATTTGAGGCAATCCGCTTTAAAATATCCAAAAGAATAGTATCAGTTGGCACTTGAATAACTCTGAACTAATGGGGAAGCATCAACCGACCTTGTGTGGAAGGAAGCCATGCCTCCTCCCTATCTGCTGAAGGCTTCATCAAGCTCCTTCATACGTAAAAGATCCAGTCTATACGGGACTTTTAAATAGCATGAATGCTTCTGTCAAGGTCTTTTAAGAAAGACCTATGAAGACCTTTATAAAGAAACTCAACTACCTTGAGATGAAAAGGATTAATAATTGCTTAAAGGCCCATCACGGGATATTAAAGAAAATGGTCCAGATGCAACTTCTGTCTCACAACACAAGAAAAGAGGCACTGAATGAAATCCTCAGACAGTGGGTTTTAAACACATAAAAGGAAGTACTTGTTCCACACGGCACGTTATTAAATGACACTTTGCCCACATAATCAGAGAATGATGTAGAAACAAAAACCATAAACCGGTAGAAAAGTGTAAATTATGGAAGAAATATCCATCATGTACAATTAAAAACAAAAATTCAGATTTCCTGTTCTTTATATGTGTGGGGGCTCTGATAAATGACTGAAAGCAACAAGGCTTATAATAGGCTACAGAAACAGAAAAGTAAGAGCATCATCTGTGTCTCAGCTCCCTGCAGCTTTAACGCCTGTAGTCTTTGCAGTTACTTGGGGAAAGCTCAGACTCTGGGGACATTCAGAAATCTTCTTGGGCAGAATGTTAGTTGGAAAAGGTATTTCAGCAGGAATACTAGATTTTTTTATTTACTTATTTACCAGTATTTTCATTAAAATACTGACAGCATCAGCACTCCTTCCTAGTTTGCGTAGCGCCATTACTCTAAGTGGCAACATTTTTTTCTTGTTACCATCGTACCCTCATGTTGATCAAAACCAGGAGAGGGCCTCCAACATATTGGCCTCCACCAACTGGCTTCTAAACTAGTACAAAGCAAGAGTAAACTCCACAGAAGTTGAAAGCAAGTGTGAAGCAAAAGTCAAGCTTCTGATTCATAAGATTACATGTATGCATCCAAATACATGCACACTTCCACAGGCAAGCGTCCTGTCGTCTGTGATACAGCATCAGGCTTCACATCTCGCTGCGACCTAGAGCAGAACTGACAGCTATATATGCGCTTTGAATTAAAGCACTCTGAGAAGGGAGGAGATTACATTGCCTAGAGTCAGAAATGTCTGTCCACAGGACCTGCAGCTGAAATGTGTGCTCCTATCAGAAATGACAAAGCCAGGGTTTGAACAGAGATGCTGCTTTTTCAGCCCAGATTTGGCCCTGAGAGGCTGCATGTGAGATGTGCCCTGCAGATATCCAGCTCTTGCCTCCTACCCTTCCTCATCTCCAGGCTCCCACAAATAGCCTGGTTACAAAACTGTATTGAAACATAGATACTGATGCAAACTGTAGAGCCTGTTGGCACTGTATGAATCATGCCAGGCCTAGAATGAGTCTACGCTAATTCCAAGTCTGCTGTATTTCCATTTCCAAACTGGTTCTCTTTTGATATTCATATTGCGAGTTGCCTTCGTTTAGATTATTTTCTTTCTTTCTGCAATTTACTTTTGCATCTATTAATGCTTTTGTCAAGTCTTTGTATACATAGCTAATTTCCAAAGCTTCCCTCATCCTGTTCTGTGTTTGATCTCCAGTTCTTCCAAAGGAATGTAAACAATGGCAATTAGAAATCGAGATAAAGAAAGAGCCATGTCTTGATCTAGTTGTTACAAACCAATCCTTATCAGAAACAGAACCAAAAGAATCAGGAAAGGGTCCATTCCCACTGTAAAGTTGCTTTTCTGCATCCCAGGTATACACACAGTGGACTTGACTCCTATCATTTTGGTCAGCCTCACTTCTTTCATATGAAGAGTATGCGCTACCCTTTGAAGTCTGTTCCTGCTTTCTACGGGAAAGCAAGCTGTTCCCGTGTCACCTCCATGGAGAGCGCACGTACACACGCAGCCTCACCAACGCCATGCCATCAACAGCAGTCTTCTCTCCAAAGAACAGAGAAGAAGGAAGCCAAGTCAGGCTGGTGATACTGCCACTGAGGACGCTTCTCGCTGTGATGGCTGGTGTGATGAATGGTCATATTCAGATGATACATTTGAGAGTGGATATAAAACACATGTCATTGGGAGTTTGCATTTATCAAGTCAGACATAACTTTGGTGAATCTGGTAACTGCAGGGATTAACGGGCAAAATATGCGCAACCCTGCGCACTGCAGCAGCTACCACAAAGTCACTACGTTGTTGTTTGATCCTTGCTGCCAAAAATTACAAAAACACTTGGAACAAATACAGTTGTTTATAAATCCCTGGAATAGCCTGCTGGGTGAAAAGTTCATTAAAAGTCACATTCAACTAACAAATGACTGTCATTGCCGGATGTGTATATCCTGAGGTACAGTTTAATATGTATGTCAGACACAGCCAAAATGACAGGCTAAATGGTGATTAATGCTTAACTGACAATTTCACAAAGTGTCACACTAAGTAAAGGAATACCTCTGAAACAAACAGCCTAACCCACATAACTTAAGCTAACTGGGCAGAAAATATGAAATAAGGGAAAAAAGATTATGTCAAAAAAACACAGAGAATTGCAATGTGTTTGCGGTCATTCCCCAGGCTATGTTTCTATGTTTCACCCAGCTGGGGAGGAAACATCTCCTTTTCAGATCAATAAATAGACAAACATTTTGTTCAGAAGTGATAAACTACAGCAGCAGAGCTCTAAGTCCATACCCAAAAAGACAACAAAGGCAAGGTAGAATCTCAAATGTGACTTGCTGGGCTTCTGAAGAGAAGGAGCATTGCATACAGGCCCAGAAGACTTGAAGTGGTGGTGTTCATGAGCCTTTCCAGTCCTTTGTGGAACATCTTCCAGGCCTAACACATCTTCCTGTGATGTTACAACTGAAATACAGGCAGCTGAGGCTGTGTTTTCATTGTATGAGTGGGCTGGCAACAACATTGAGTTAAGGAGTTCTGCCCCCCACACCTACTTCACGGATGGTCAATTTTAGCTCCATGAAATGGTGCATCATCTCCTCAGTTGTCCTGTACAACTGGCCATGGGGTCATGCTGTAAACTGGAGCAGCAAATGGGACGTAGGGTGAGCCACAGACTTTAATGAATATTGCCAGAGTGGTATCATGAAAGCATGGTCTCAACTCAAGGTCTGCTGTACTACAACCATCTACACGTGCTTAACTGTTGGGTGGGTCCTCAAGAACTGGGTTGACTATGCAGAGCAATGCATTACCAGATGGAGTGTGCTCAGACATTGCCCTTTGCTGGGGTGAAATGTCCAGTTTATGCATTAGCACTGAAAGAGAAGATGCTGATTCCTTTCACCATATGACTCTAAGTTCCTAGTGCAACTGAAGCAGTGCAGAAAAGTTGCCAGGCCATTACCTGTCTCCTAATAGCTGAGTATTGCAGCACGAGGCACAGAAAAAGTACAATGCAGGCACCGGAAAATTGCTGCCCACTTGCTTTATAGCAGTGAGAAAAACAATTAAAACTGCTTTTGTTTTGTGAAATAGTTTCTTAACACTCTTTGGTGTGCATTATTTCATCTTGTCTACTCAGTGACTCCAGGCTCTCTGGTGACAGAAATTATTTAGCAAGTTAGCTCAGTTGAAGATGTACATAGTTCCTCATCTCTGGGGTATCAGATTTCAATGCACCAGTTCCTTTTACATTTATCTTTTTGTTCATTTTTCCTCATTCTATTGGAAAGGTACAAGGAAGTCAGAAGACATTTACTTATATGCTTGTCTGCAAGGTGCTTCTTTATGACTGAAGTTAGTTCAGCCTTTCAGAGCTGCCAGCACTGGCTGCTGCAGTAATGTCACATACTGTATGAATTCCTGGGCTGAACATTTTCACTTTTTCTAAGCTATCTGTCCTCTGCACACCATAGCAGTTAGACAAAAGGATCATATGGGATGAGGATACCAACCAGTCCCAGCTGAAAATGTTGGGAAATTGTTCTACCAGGAGCAATCTTGTCAGATGTCCAGAATAAGCTGTAATTCTGAGGAAAGGTGCTAAAAAGGCAGAGAACTGAGAAAAAAAAATTAAATATGAAGAATAATCTCCAATTTTCTCACTCCAAAAGGGACAGGTTCACAGCATCCCTCTTGACCCCTTCCACATTTCCCTCTTCCAAGGATGTTTGACCTGTTCCTCAAACCTGGCCATGTAAAACACATGCCTGTCACAAGCACACGTTGCTCAAACCACAGAAAGGCAAGTAGCAGTGGGACATCCCTTCTGCCTGCACAGGAAGCGCAGATGTGATACAGCACAAGATACAGCATATGCAGTCTTAACAGCAACCAGTCAACCAGTGCTCCTGGCATCAGATCAACTCCACTAGCCGTACCAACTGCTTGTATAGCATCATATGGCAAGTCAGTTGCAAGAAATAAGGCTAGAAGAGTTACAGTGTCTGATTCTCTCTGATAATCCCAAAATAACACATTTGTTTACTTCCTCATTGAATGACTGGATACCGTGTGTTGTCATTTGTTTATGTTATGAGTAGACAGGCTACAGTGACATCTCTGTCAGGTCCTACTTCTCATGCAATTTATAATGTATTGGATACTTCTGTAATGGTTTTACAACATTATTCTCTCCCTTTTTTTTTTTTTAAAGCAAAGCAAGGAATAAGTTCTCTTTCAGTTATAAATTCCCAGGGCTTTGGAGAACTGCTCTTTTCAGAGTGTCAGTCCCAGCTGAACGAATGCCACGTTAAGGTACCCAGCTTACCTTTGTAGTCTCCAAAAAGCCAGGTTCTTCCTCAGACTTTTGTTAACTAGGAAGCACTCTTCAGTAAGAACCACATAAAGGAGCTGGAGCTTATAAAAGGATATAAACTGGCCTCTCAGTGGCTGTAACAGCTAGAAGAGCAAACAAGCCCTGAGACGCGTTAATGAGGGATGAAGCGCAAATCAGTAGAGAGACAAAAGACAAGAAAAACAGAGTTGTGAAGAATTATCTGCATGTCATCACAAGGTGATCGGAGAACTAAAATTATTACAGGCATCCGAGCACATGACTATCTATTAATTTGGCATTAGTTGTCATTTTAATTTGGTATCTGAGTAATCTGGACTAAAAAGTTCCAAATAAAGAAGACATTTAAAGCAAGTAATTTGGAATTAAAAAATCAGAGAATAGAATGGACTTGAATCTGAGTTCCCACTTCAGATGTAGAGATCATTAAGTCAGGGATGATGTAAGCAGTAATAAACTTGCACTGTGTCTTTCTGGGGGGTACTCATTTCATGGCTGGCTCAGAGAAGACTCCAGGGAGAGAGCACATGGATACTGAAAAGCAGAAAAAAACAGTTCTGAAGAGGGGTGAAAGGACATTTTGTCTCAAAAAAAAAAAAAGCAGAGAGAAGATGTTTCATGAAAGAACCTTTCAGAATGAATCAGCTGTTTGGAGTGCGTCAAGTTAGCTTTACAAAACAGACTGTTTCTATGTATTCACCATTCAGAAACCTTCAGTGAATCAGTGAATTAATTTCTTTCAGGAAGTTTCTCAAAAGTGCCTCGCCAACACTACTGGAGAATTTATAATCTTTATAATTGAATCTTTATAATTCAGCTGTCAAGCAGTGTGACTGATCACCTATAGTCTCACCCTCATTAAATGGTCTCTGCTTTAAAAAGGCTTTTTCCCCTAAAAAAATAATCCTCATCTAGTCACAAAATTAATCTCAAATTTAAGAAGCCTTGAAGATCAAAGTTCTTAACTTTGTGTTTATTAGTCTCAGCCAGAATTATAATTACCTGAAAATACTAGGAAAGCAAAATTATTGTTCCTTAGAAAGCTCGGTGGGAGAACATAACTAGGGCACAGACAATGGATTTGAAGATACAGGCTCACTCTCTTAAATAACCTTATACAAGACTCTCTGGGCTTCTGTAAAATGGGAATATTAATAACTCAGAAAATCATTAGGAAAATTATCACTGTGGATTTGGAGGTCCAAAACATTATACCAGGCAATCACAGAATCACAGAATCACTAAGGTTGGAAAAGACCTGTAAGATCATCAAGTCCAACCATCAACTAACACCACGATGCCCATTAAACCATGTCCCACAATGCCTCGTCCACACGTTCCTTGAACACCAATGAGACAGTAGGGGAAGAGGTTAAGGATGGACATTCATCAATTACAACCAGCACGTGATAAATCCTTTCCTAATTTTCCATGAATGTTGATTTAGTGAGACCCATGGAGTATAAATGTTAATGCTGGCAATATTAAATACATAAACAAAGCATACAAAACCAGAGATTTCAACCATCACATCTTATGCTGTTGTCTTTTCAGTTTTTGTAAGATAAACAATGTGACATCCTTAGCCTATACCTTTACTTTCAATGAAAATTTTTAAATTTTGTTGAAAAACTGTAAATGATGCAAAAAATACAAGTTTGGGGATATTTTGGGGGTTTTTTTGTTTGTTTGTTTGGGTTTTGTTTTTTTTATTAGAAGCCTAAAGACAAAGAAAGTCTGGTAGAAAGACTGAAAAACAGTCTACCTGTTTCTGGTAGAAACACTGAAACATAGGGAAAAAAGCATTTTCCAAACTTTAGTTTTAATTAGCACCTATTAGAGTACAGCCCCACATCAAAAGCAGAAGTATGACAACATCTTATTCAGAAAAAAAAAAAAAATGCTGATGGCAAGATATAACTTCCACAGGGTTTTCACCATTTTAAGGAACTTCTAAGGATGTTTAAATGTGTATGGACCTTTTAATTATTTTGCTCTTAAGCATTAACTGGATAACCAGGTAATGCTATAAATATCAGGAGCTGAAAGTAAAATATATGGTACCAAACATAAACAGTAAAAACTAGGTGAAACTAACTTAGGCTGGCTTGTTCCAATACACATTTTTGTTGTAGGTGGTTCTCCTCCATATTCATTATATTCTTATTTCATCCAGGTTTTCTTTCCCTCCTAGATCACACAGTGCAAATTAATGAAGCATTGCTGCCTTAAGACTCCCTTCCACAAAATCCCCATGAGATGGTCACTGATGCGCCAGTGTAGGAGTACAAAGGATCTATAGTTTGCTCCCTTCTTTTCATTCACCAGGGCATGAAAGTTTCTGGGACTGACCTTTTCCTTTCCTGCAGTCAGCTTTAAAAACACTTTTTCTGCTAATGGTATATGGAGTCTTGACACAGCCAGAGTTATCTATAAAATGGTCCCCAGACTCCTAAGCTTGACTATCTGTGGCCCTTTCTTTAGAAAGATGTGTGTAAACAGTTGTGTAAACATGAGACTCAGCAAGAATCAGCATTTATACTGTTTGGATATGAAAATACCTGCTACTAAATGGAATGCTAGAGATGTTACCTGGGGTCCAGAATGGCACCTGTCACTAGCTAAGCCAATAAAGATAGAAAAATAACACTGCAAATTCAATTTATAAGCATGGTATAAAAATATTCATCATCGGCTTAATGTATTTCTTTCGCACTAATGTCTATGTTTTATATACAAAGATACGCTGCATATTTATAGGCCCAAACCATGTCACACATGCTGGGACACCAGAATGCGCCTGCTTGGATGTGAAAGTCTGGATTCACCCCGACTGATTGCGCTCTTGCAGGCTGCTCTCCACTTTCATTCTCCATCGTCTGGGTTAGGATATACATGCGGGAAAGAGATCGTCCGCCTCCTGAAACATGTCTCCAGTCCTAAGGCTTGGAGTCCGTCACCAAGATGCCAGAGTCCAAAGCCCTCTCCCCCAGACTCCATGCTTAAATCAATGAGAAAAATAGCAGTGGGTTAATTATCATCTGCTCGTTGACTACGTAGGGGAGCTTGGGGAACCAGATGTTTATGTAGGGCACATCATTTAAGAAAGTATTAAGAAAGCTTTAGAGTGGCCTTCAATTTGGCATGTTGCAAGAGATAGATGAGGGCATTCCTGGGCCTCTAATTTACCCAGGATGACAGACACTGGATAGTGACCTTTGATCCACCCTCAGCACCACTTGGACCAGCACCACTTGGAACTTTCTCTTTCACCATCCACATCGTCCTGAAACTGCCACTGACCTCTTTCAGATCTGTTATATCATCTGCCTCACTTGACACACTGCTGTCCCAGATTTTACTGCCCCAGAAAGAAGACAAATTACATTTTATTCTTTTTCTTGGAGCGTTGAAATTGAAATCTGCCTCTGTTGTTGAGTAGCCTGGAGCTGTATCTTCTTACCTGGATATCAGGTGGGTAGACAAGAACAACATTTTTGTCCCTGAGCTCCGATTCACGGGTTAGACCTGGCAGAAAATCTCATTGCCTTTTTTACGAGACCTTGCATGCCCACCTGAAACAGTTTTACTACATGGACATAGGCAAATGCTATTAGCAACTTGGTCAGCTTTCACCAAATTACTTTGCCCAGAAACAAAGCTGGTCTAGGGGCATTCCAGAAATGGTGGGAGGCTGCTGAAAACCATGGTGCCAATCCCCACCAGGAGACCGCACAACCCAGGCCTGACTGTCCTAGCTATAGCCCTAGAGTCAAAATAGGAATCAATCTAGTTCAACATTGAAAGGTCCATGTCAGGGTAGGTGTCAAACAGTCCGGCTGCTTGGGACAAGCCGCCGTAAGATGTAAGACAAGAGCGCAATGAGGAGCTGGCAGAAGCTGTCCTGACCGTGCTGCTGACTACTGCAGGTTTTGGAGAGTCAGAGGAGCTGGGAGTCGCTGCAGGCAAGAGCCCTGACAGCCTGGAGAAGGAGGGAGGTCAGGTAGTATTTCCTTTAGAGGAATACTTTTTCTCTACAGTTGCCACACATCATTGCCTATGACACACGTCATTGAAGACAGGTGTTTTCTAGGATAAAAGTTAAGCTGCCATGAACGTCAAGAGACAAAATAAGAAAAATATTTTTCAGTCTGGATTTGAAAGGATATCTATATAAAATAACTTATTTATGTAAAATATAGAGAACATATCATGCAAATTTGCCATAATAATATGCCGGGAAAGGCTGGAAAACCTAAGAAAGCAAACCTAGACCAGGCAATATTTATATAATAGATCAACAGTGACTTATAAAATCAATGTTTGTAATTTACTTATGTGAGACAGATGAAATAGCAAAAATCCAGTTGCACTTGTGTGAAAAAAATTCAAAATCTTGTATTGGTAGAGAAACAAAAATTACAGTGATTCTTCTTCCTGCCTTAGGTTACAATAAACTGATCTGCAACCGGGATCAGGAAGAAAATCAGGAAGCTATCAGTAATGAATAAGATGTGTTGCCACATTTGTGGTAGTGCACTAGACAGACCCCTCCTAAACTCTTGCATGGTTAAATAACTCCCCCTCTTGTTTTCAGACATCAGAATTTTTATATACAGGAAATTGATCCTATAAAGGACATGTTGAATTCACAACAGATTATGTAAACATCTCCTGACACCATTATCATTGTATGATATATGATATGATAAGATATATGTATCAGTGTCCCTTACTGTCATAAAGGCTTCAAGAAGAAAAATAATCATTTGTCATAGTTACAGAAACAAATACAGATAAAATTACAGTCTAAAGACAAAACAGTTAAAAAAATGGGAAAGTGAAGTGTTAGTGCCTCAAAACACAGGAGCCTCCGTGTTGCTAAGTTGTATCTTCAAAGCCTTGTCAGTTGGCCAGAATATTATCCAGTAGACCTCAGTCAAGAAATAGTTTATTTGTATTGAAGTAAATACCTTAAATACATTTATTTTTAATATATGCTAGTACTTACAACTTTCTTGATAATGTCTTGTGGGTCAATGCTTGACCATCAAAGGTGGTCATAGGCCATGATGTAGTACCTGAGACGCCATCATCCTTGTGTGCCCTTGTGAGCTGGCTGGTCAGATGAGTGGGAGCAGGGCATGCCATCAAGATCCAGGCTTCACGGAGCAGACAGGTTATCTGTCAATTTCACCCACCCATTGAGTGGGCTTTTGTTGTCTGCAAACCAAAAACTGGTTCTGGTCTTATCCCTCAACAGCACTTAAACACCTTGAAACTAGTTGTGACTGTTGACAGAAAGTCTCTATTGAATAAACAAGGAAAATTACCGAGATGCCTGTGTTTTTCATCATAACAAACTTCCACGGAGAGCAACTTCCACCTACAGAGCAGTAAACCAGAGGCATGCAACAAAACCTTGCTGTGCTTGGGTAATTTCATACACATAAGGAGGAAATAAGTGCTGAACATATTCCAAAGCAGTCATAGAAATGCCAATGCTTCTGAACGCTTCCTCTAGCCTGTGGCTTTTCCATCATTATTATAAAGTGACTGCTCCGATACCATTACTCCAGTGCAGAATGAATGATGAAGTTCAGATTTAGCAGTGAAAAAGCAGTTCTTCAAACCAACCTGTCAAGCCAGAGAAGAAAAATGGCAGAAGGAGGCTTATGTTGTTCAATCTGGTTTTTTTCTTTCATAGTACTAAATCAGTTTAACTTTAAAGTTGCCCATCATCAGAAATAAGCAATTGTTAAAAATTAATTCTGGCTCTAAGCATTCTCTCAAGGTTTTTTTTGAAAATAGGGACCAAAAATTAGGCATGATTTCTGGGTGGCCTAAATGGTCTGCTAGCTGCAGGTCCAGAGAATCAGCAAGTTCAGCTGAAGTTAATGGGACTGCAGAGGACTTATTTATGTATTAATTTGGGCATTCATCTCTGAAAATGTTGATTCTTTTTCTCTCTGTTTAAAAACTGGTTCCATATAAAGTCAAAGGATTCTGAAAATAAACACTGATTTACTTCCTTGAATGCATTGATCAGTATATCTGTGGTGTCTTTTGCTATTAGGCTATACTTGCACACAGGCAATTTGTTCCACTCCAAAAACCAGCAGCGAACTGTTCCAGCTTTCCAAGAGATCATACTGACAGCTTAAAAGACTGAGAGTGCAGTTTGTCCGTTCAGTGCACAGACATAAATCTTTTCTCCTAAAAGCTTTGTTTAAGGGACAGGGCTCCTTGCTTCTACATCTGAACCTGCTACTGACAAGTATATGGTTATGCTGGGAAAGAAGTTATAGTGAGGGAGAATGCTCGCATTTACAAAAGTTGACTTGAATAGTGTTGTTCTCTCTTACGTGAGTTCATGTTGTAGTCCGAACTTTCCTCGTGTTCAGTACTTCGGTGCTTGTGGCCGTGAGAGTTACTAAAGCGTAGCCACATCAAGCACACTTGTACAAATTCTGCCTCTGATTTCCCTGCACAAGAGCAGCTCTTGGGTTCAAGGATTATGGCCAACACATGTCCCTGCTGGTCTCCCAGGGCTCTGCAGAGGAGATCTCTCGTCACAACTCATCAAACTGCAGCAACCACTTTCCTTTCTCCAAAATCTTTTAAAAGCAATATGAATGATAGATTTTTGCACTGCCCAATGGCTCAAATTTTGTAAGTTTGATATCCTCCATAAAAGAAGCTATTGATGTGGTAATGGTTGCTCTATTTTTAAATAAAAATATTAAGTTATATGAGGAAGAGTCCTTTTACCATTAAAAAGAGGAAAATATAGATACTTTTTATTACTCGGTGCATAATTTGACACTTAGCTAAGAATATCAGAAAGGCTGCACTGTGTCAGGGTAAAAGTCTTCCTGCCTAGCATTATGTCCCTGACAGAGGCCAACAGCAAATGCTTCGGGAAAGGGTGTAAGTGAAGGACAAGCAGGTGGTGATAGCTTTGCCATCCCGCTTCCAGCAATTACCATTTTAAGGATTTCCTGAATGGAGGCTGCAACTGGACAATTATGTTTAATAGCCCTTGATGCATCTTGCTAGTAGCTATTAATCGAAAAGGGAGCCTCTTTTGTCATTTCATGACTGATTAGTTGCTTTGAAAGCTGCTAGTGAGGACCTTGTGTAAGGCTTTTCAGAAATCCAGGTACACTGCAGAAGCCAAATCACCCTTATTCATATGCTGACTAACTTTTTGAAAGAATGCTATTAGGTTTGTGAAGCATGTGCTCCCGGGAGGCTAAGCTGTGCAGGTGCCCCTGGAGCCTTTGGAAAAACTGGCATCGCGTTTGTTGCCCTCCCCCCCCCCCCCCCCCCCCCCCGTCTTCTGGGACAACTGCCAGAGCCAGTTAAGTAACAGCTAGTGGCTCAGCAATTTCATATTTTCATTTGTTAAAAACAGCATCTGATCCCACCAATGTTATTAATCTCTTCGAAATTAGCCATAGTGCCCGAAATAACAGTCCTAAAGGCAAAACGATTCCCAGCTGTTGCTCTCGTGTTGCTGCAACAGGTAAGTGATTTTGCGGAGCAAATACTAAAATCCTACAGCTTTACCTCCTCATGATTACATTTTAAGAAGACTGGAACCTCTGCATTGCCACTTCTGACTGGTGAACTTTATGCTTAGCCGAAACACGTAACTGAGGGAAATGTGTCCTCATTGCCTTTGAAAATGAAAGGTAGGTCATTAATAATACAGACCAGTAACAACTGATGTGTATCAGCGTAGCGCCAATAACATCCCTCCAGATTAAAAAAAAAAAATTAAAAAAAATTCCATTCTCTGCAAATATATCAGCTTTATGTAACAGTTTTACTCTTTGTATGTACGTATGCATTTCAAGAGTTATTTAAAAAACTTTATTTCGATAATGAAATGGCTTCAGATACTGCTATGCAGAAAAGCAGATACTGTCTAGACCACTATTCTCTTCCAATCTAGGCCTTAACTATGAGGTACAAAACTCTGAGGCCATTTAGAATTAAATTGCCTCATTTAAAAATTGCCTATTAATCCTGAGCTAAAAATACCTACATTTCTTGGCCTATTTTTAGATGAGACAGTAGTTACAAATATTTGTCAAAAGAGATGCAATTAACAACAATGTTACAGCTCATATAATTATATGTGCTGCCTACTATATATATAAAAATCATCATCTTTTTAGCTCATGTCGGGGCACACACATACACCTCCACTAAGTTCAGTGGAGAAAGGCAACAAGTTAAGGTTCTGGCCCAGAGGCTGATTTCACACAGATGTGAAGAGGTATTTATAAAAATTCAGGAAAAGTATTTGGCTTCAAATTCGCCATTACTAACAAAAAGAAATAAGTAAAAACCAAATGGCTGTGTACCTACAGTGTTGAAATAAAGAGTGAAGTGCCAACACATTCATTGAAAGTGCCTGGTACAGCATAAAGATCCATGGCAGTTCATTTCAAGTAACATATTAATGCACACAGGTACATATGTGTACATGTTTATGTACATGTATATGTACATCAGTGTGCAACATGCAGATATGTAATTACACAGATACATATTCATCTATATACACATAACTACATGAAAAATGAGAAACAACAAATATTCTCTGTGTGTCTAAGCATAACTCATACATATATAATGAGATGGTGACAGCATGGCTTTCAGTTCTAAACTAGTTTTGCGTAAATTTGCTCCGAGTAAAAGCCAAGGAAACCCTGCCTGCCCGCAAAAGAAAAAAAAATAATCCAGTGAAGAGAGGCAGGTTACCATTTAACACTGAACATGCATGAAAGGTGGGTAGGGGCAGCTTTCACAGCATTTTCTCTCTCTGTTCTTGTTAGGCTGTTGATCAGTTTTTATTCACAGGCAGGGGAACAGGGCACCAGAGCAGTTACAGCCAGCCAGCATGCAGCCCAGGAACCCTGAGCACAAGCCTCCCTCCAAACCTGTGCTGAAAGCTGCCTTCGGCAAAGCCACTGCGACCAGGTCTCTTGGTCACTGAGGCTTGAGACTGGAGGCAGCCTGATGCCATGCCAGTTATATGTCCTCAGGTCCTCTCAGACACCTGGGTGAGCCCTCCCATACACACGACAGGATGATTTTGAAGAACACAGATGGGCCCCGGTTTTCTAAAATCTCACTGGCTGACAAAAAATGAGGGGGAAAAAAATCATTCCTTGATGGATTCCACAGGTTTCTTTAGACTTATCCCCAGCATGAATAATACAAACACAAAGCTTCTCACAATGGGACCAGTAGGCAAGATGGGAATAGACTGAAAGTTGCCAGTGTTGGGTTTTAAAGGCATCCTTCACACACTGGTACAATGCTAGCAACAGTCTCCAAAACGCCAGTTACTTAGAAACACCGAACCATACTATGCTACACAAATTGATATTTGATTTTACCACAGATACTTGTCTTTTCCTGTTAAGAACACAGAGCATTATGTAGTGATGTGGAACTGTCTTGTTAATTTACCCTTGGAGAGCATTTTTTTCCAAGCAAACAATAATAGTAACAGAGGTAAAAATTAGTTTTCCTCTCTCACTTGCAATGACTGTGATGGGGCTTAATAGGAATGCTAATAACAATCTGGACCCAATCTGCATTTGATCTTCTGTTGCCATGAATGGAGTGACAGCAATTTGCAAAATCTGATGATTTTTTTGTTCTTTGCTTCATGAAAGTAGCTATATAGAACAGTTTCAGATTATTCACTCTTTTCATAAGAAGGATTAAATCCATACATATTTAGAAAAAATGTTTGTTGCTCATCAATTTCTACTCAGTAATGTATTTTTCTAGATGAAAAAACATAGTTTTATAAACATGCATAATAATGCTTTACCATTTAAATCCATTGCATCATTTGATTTTGATCTACACAAATGGGTATTGTTACAACAAAAAAACTTGCAAGTAAGAGATAAAGAGAAATATTTATTCTATAGTCTTATCTATTTACTTGAATCAGTATCAGATTTACATCTAGGCCAGTCCTTAAAAATATGGCCTCTGAATTACATTTAATTTCAGATATCTCTATTAGGAGTCTTTGCACAGTCCATTAGAAACAAGAATTTTATTCTTTTGTGTTTCACTTCTCTCTCACAATAGAGACGTAACTTTGGATATCATAATATGTTATCACAGACATTATTTCAATATTACTTTTCATTTGGAGGATCAAGGGGAAAAAAAGGGGGGATTTTTGTAGATTTCAGTTAAATATGGCTTAAAGTGAGTGAAATGTAGAGTTGTACTGCGTACACACATTTATTCCAGAAAATACATCCCTGTAGACTATTTTTCTGTTAACATCGTTGAGATAAAAACCACATCTTCAAATTGCCATTTTCCATTTAAATGCTGCCAGGGAGACATTTCCATTCTTTAAGTTGCACTGCCCTCTGGGGGAGATGATCTTCAGATATATCGCCATATCCATGTCGAGAGAACAAAAGCCTTCCTCAGTTGTCTCCTTCAGTTTTGAAGGCTGAATACTTTGCTTCCTCCAAATTTTAGCTGATGCTTGGTATGATTTTGGCATCATAGCACAAAGATGAGCGAGGCCCCATTACAGCGACCTTTTATTTGCTCTTTTATTCCCTTACACGTTCTCTTTTTTGTGTGTGCACTTGGAAATCTTGTCTGGGAAGGCCTGGAGGTGCTTTTATAGTCTTCTAAGATTTGTGGAGGTAAGGTAGTCTGTTCATGATGAAAGGTCTGATGCTGCTGTACTGTAGTGCTGGATGCTTCACGAAGCAATGTCCTAGGTCCCGGAGAAACATGCTTATGGCTTCTGCACAACTGGAGGTGGAGAGAAAACACGTCAAGCTCAACGCTTTTCACAAAATGTTTTAACTTCTGCTTACGCAGTGCACATTCATAACACATGCACATGCACTGCCTAACTATATGGAGAACTGCTGGGCTTATGGTGCACACGCTGCACGCATGGTCACCATACGTATACCTGGTGTTTCCTGCAAGCCTTTGGGCTTACTCTGTCTATGCCAGGCAGTATGTTCTTTGCACTGTGTTCCCAGCCTCCTACTTGCTTGTTCCTTCAAACAACAAATGCAGTTACTGAGGGCAGGAATTCATGGCAGGAAGTGCCACCCCCCTCAGCGTGAGACAGGCAAGCGACCTGTCCACCTCTCGTCCAGAGCAATTTTCAGGATTCTCCCTCTCACGCTGTTTACCCGTGTGTTGAACCACTAACAGAAAACTGTGGATTTGGAAAAGCCTTGCCTAAAGCATAAGCCTGTTTAGTGCATCTCATTCTGTCTAGCTTGCCCTTCCTTTCAGTGGTCTGAGGACATAAACTCAAGAGACAAAATGGTCACCAGGGCTTTTCTGCTGCAGGCTAAAGTGTAAAGCTGATGGAAGTTGCTTGTGCAGCCCACGGAACTGACAGGTGGTCTCTAGTCTGGAAAAACCCTCATTTTCCAATAAGCATCTGACAAAAGGGCAGTTTTTAGTAAGAAGCTCCCTAATAAAAACAAACAAACAAAAAGTTACTTCAGCTATTTGGGTCCTGTTATTTTCTAAAAAAATTCAGAGAGCTACTCAAATAACAGGTGACTATGATTCTCATATTCATACAAACTCAAGAGGCTCATAGGGAAGCAGGAGATGACACTGGGGAAGCCATCTGAGACAGGTATCTGGGTATGAAGGATTCCACCCCCCTTCAAACTGAATAAAACAGAAGCACCGCAATGAATATTAATAAAGGACGCAAACCTAGCAATGCTGCAAAAGGCTTTTCCAGTGGCAAGTAGACTGACAGCAACTAGTTAAAAGAAAGTCCAGTACAAAGGAAAGTATTTAGCATCGTGGCTGAACGTAAGCAAAGTCCTAAGCATTTCCATAGCAGCATGTGAACAGCCAAAATAGATCTCCAAAGAAACAATGTTGAGAAACTGCTAGTTTCTACACAACCAAGATTTCACAATATTATTAAAGCTGTCAGGCAAGCTGTATTACTTGAAAGTGAAATAAAACTCCAGAAGAGAAATTCCTGTAGCAGATAGGTTCTCTCTTACAATTTCTTAGAAAAGATGTGTGATGAAGGAGTAGGAGGACTTGGTTCAGTGAAGTGAATGTAATGCTTCAGTATCCTTCCACGGATGCTCCAAATAAGATAGCAGAGAGAATGAAAGAATCAGAGAACAATGATGTGATTTAATATTTTGAAAGAAAAGAGATCAGATTGGTCTTTCAGAGATGGTCTGCCTTGGCTATCAGAGGTTTTTGTAAGGAAAAAGAGCGCACTGTGAAGACTGCAGGAACACTGAAGCAGAAAAAATCTATAACTAATGAAAACTCATATTTGGAAAAGAGTAAGGACTTCTCAAAGGAGAGGGAATGGACTCCTGTTTTGAGAGATTATGAATTCATCACACACAGCAAGCCACGGTGCTAGCTGTGAGCTAATGTTGAGCCTGCAGGACCTTCTGGCTGTCATGGTGGTGCTATGTAGAAGATGAACACAGCACGCTTTACTGGTTCAAATTAGTGCACAAATGTAAGTGATCATGAAGAATTACTATTGTGGATCTACCGGCCGAACAAAAGGGACTCCAACCTGCCCTCCCATTGCCCTTCTGAGGAGACACAAGGCGCAGGAGGACCAAATCCTCATTCACCACCAGCCCCAGCTTCATGAGCCAGTGATAAGGAGCAGCAGAGAGAGCAGCACTCGCTGCCTTCCTCTCCCCATGTCTTTTCTCCTTGCCGTAGCTGCAAATCCACTTCCATTACCCTGCCCAACATGGGGGAAGGTCCCATTATACTACAGTGAGCCTTGCGGCGGAAGGTGGCTCAGGCTCACACCTCTGGCTTGGACCAGAGCTCATCTGCACCTCAACTGCTGTCTCAGTGCGGGACTAAGAGGTGCTTGTCGGCTGTACACAAAGCAGAGCCTGGGTGGCCACTGGTAAGTAGACTATTTAGCTATGGAGCAGATGTACCCTAGCTAACTGTCAATCCCGATCCCATCTGCCACCTTCAAGTACCTCCACTCTACCAACATTTTTACTTTTATAGAGACTTTCAAAAGCTTTTGTAACCTTTTGGTAAGGACAAGCATGCCGCATTTTATTTCAGTTCAGCATTCAATGTCCACTAATTCTGTGTACTTACTTTTCAAACTAATAGCTATAACCATTTTGTTAATTATTCCCATTCTCTTTTTTATCACTGGACAACAATCACAGCCTTAAATCTTCAGGCTGCAAAAGTCCCTTCTTAGCTTTTTCTTTTCATGTTTCATTTTGAAAATGGGATTGCCTTTAAAATCAATGATAAATGATAGATTTAACAACATTCATAGATAAGCCCAACCTGAGCAGTATGTAGCTCAATATGTAGTACCATAATCACTGCACGTTAGTAAGAAGATAAACTTGTGAGAGTCAAAAATGCTTCTTAATTTGTAAAATGAAGTTACATGCTGTTTACTCCATATAAAATGTTCTGCCTCATACTGCTAAGTATTTTATTTAAAAATTCAATTTAATTATTTATCCTTCTTAAGTGTCCACTTTTGGATATTAAAACACATTTGACAAATAAAATGGTTGTATTTTTCAGCCCAGACAGTATCCTCAGAATTATTATGTCTACATTATTAAAATGTGCATTTTCTGTTCCTTGATTGTCCAATTATTTTATAAAGTTTTTTGAGGAATACTTTTTCTTTTTGGACTGTTTTCTTATTTGGACTTTTTCTTTCTGGACTATTTTCTTTTTTGGACTATGTTCATCTTCTGCATAGCACGACGACGACAGCCAGAAGGTCCTGCAGGCTCAATGCTCTTACTAGAACTTGTAAGAAATGCGGTCCCTAATGAGATTTGATGATGTGAAAATTTTCTTTCATTTTATATGGTTTTTACGGGATGAAGCCTACCTGTTGGTATTGCTCAGGTAAGGGACACTACAGCCACCCTGCTCCAGCCTGTTAGCTGATTTCAGGAGGTGTTGAGAAACAGCACTGCGCACACCGGCAGCTGTTGCGGGGAGGCTGGCCTAGCGCTCCCGGCGACGTCTTCCCGCTTTCCGGCACTCCCTGGTTTAGGGACGCGTGGGAAGGCAATGAAGAAGCACAGGCCAACTCCTAACCGCTTTATATCCTTTTAACGCATCAGGGGAGGTGACCAAAATGCGATGGCAACGCAGGCAGCCACAGGCCGGCGTCCGCCATTCCGGAGGAAGCCGGAGGCTGCGCAAGGGGCTGTGACCAGCGAGGCTGCCGCCAGCCTCGGCCAACCAGCAACGGCACACGGGGGCTGGCGGGCCCCGCCTTGCCGCAGCCGGGCCGCTCCGGGCAGACCAGCACCTTTCCCAGTCACAAGCTCAGGGACGACGAGCCTGGGCCCGGGCCTGGGCGCGCACTAAGGGCGGGCTGGCCGCGACACCCCCATGAGGCCTCCCGGTCCCCATCCGCCGCCGCCCCACCCCCTGCCTCCCTCCGGAAGTGACGTTGGCCGCTGCCGTCACAGCAGCCGGAAGCGCCGTTGGGAGCAGTAAACAAGCCCGTCGAGAGCCGGCGGCCCTGCGCTTCCATCTTTGAGGAGCCGGAGCCCGCTGCGGACCATGGGCGGCGTCCTGGGCCTCTGCTCCATGGCGAGCTGGGTAAGGTGGGGGCGGGCGGCGCGGTGGTTCCCTGCTCCTCTTTGTCCGTCGCAGGGCCGGAGTCGGCAGCTGGTGCTGCCCCCTCGCCTCCGCTCCCCCCCCCCCCGCCCCCCGGGCCTCGCCCGTCACCTCCCCGGGCCTTTGTCTCCCAGAGGCGGGGGTGTCGGTGGCGCTGCCTTCCCGCCTCTTCAAGCGCAGGGAGGCTGCAGGCCCTCTCCTCGCTCCCACCCAGGCTTTCTCCGCCCCGAGCGGCCCCCGCTCCTGCGGGACACGGCTCTCTCCCCGGCAGGCTGGAGAAGGCGGGCCCTGGGGCGTGCCCCCGCGGTGGTCTCCTCTCTCGGGCCTTTCCGGGGGCTCCGCCGGGATCCGCCGAAGTCGTCTTCGCTGGGGCGATGGGGAGCTTCGTACTTACTCAGACAGGCCGGCCTGCTGCGCTGCTGGTCGCTGCTTAACCTGCCTTGCTGAGGGGGAGGCGTTACTGCGTCCGCTGAAATTCCCTCTCCCTAAATCTGTAAAGGAGTCAAAATCTCATCAAATGCTTATGAAGTTCGGCGTTTCTTTTGGGAAAAGTAAAACTCGCCCGTTTCCCTGATCCTAATGGTTGTATTTAATTCCTCTTTCTTACGGCTTTGTCTCGAGCAGCTCCACCCTTTGAAGCATCTTTGTCTTGTGGGGGCATCGTTTTCTCACTGCGTAGTAGTCTACGGTGATGTGTCACCACCATGCTGAGCCTTGTCAGGTGATTTTTCGTAATGGGAAACAGTAGTTTGAGATGGTTTTAAAACTGTTGGCGCTATGCAGAAAAGCAGAGAAGTTGGTAGAGATTCTGCATGGTAGTCCTCTTCTCAGTTGAGGCATTGCTGACTTACCCTTAAGTGATATGTCTTTCCAAATCTAGTCTCTATGCAAATAGACACAGTCAGGTGGATTGTGACTCTAAAGACGTTCGGGTTAAAAATGTCAGTTGGGTTGTGAAAACCTGAATTTTCCGTATCGAAAATACCATACCATACTTGGATGAAATGAAATTATGTATATTTAAACAGGAGTTCATGCACACAATTTAATGATCTAACAAAACCTCATATTGATTCAAACTCCTGTCTTTTGTGCTATCAATATATATGAACTTTGGTTCCCCTAGTACAGAGTGATATTAAATTAGAGAGATGATACTTAACTCCTTAATCTCCTGTAAAAAAATTCTATGAAATAATGATAGAAGTGCTAAATCTGTATGAGCTAAACTTCCAGGCTGATATGCCTGTAAATAAGTGCCTAGACGACTGATAATATCCTGCTAATGAAATACTGTCAGTGTTCATTTTGCTTTAATTAACATTTTAAATACTGCTTAATGGATTAGCCAGTTAGGCTTTAATTACTAGCTGAATATAGTTAACTAATTATTGTCAAATACTAAGTGACAGTATAACTACAGGTTTTAGTTCAAATACTTGAGTTGATATATACTGCCTTGTCAAGTGCGTAAACAGCCTTTCTGATAACTGGCTAGTGTTTGTAGTGCATGAAGAATCCCTGTATACTTGCTTTTGGTTTTGAGTGTTTGCTTCTGTACAGAGAAGTTCAGCTAATCGTCTTTTAGATAAAATGATTTACATGAGCATGTAATCTTGATTAAGTCAGATTTACTGTGGGTAACTAACCCCTATCCCTTCCTTTAAAGTGCCCAAACAAATCAGGTTTTTTTGGTTTGGTTGGTTGTTTTTTTCCCTGATGGCTGTAAAGTGTTGATTTTCTTTCCACGTTTAAAATAATAGCTAATCAGCACTTAAAGCATATACGATAGCTCTTACGGGAGAGATCTGTCTGCACTGGTCTCTAAGAATGTGTCAGTATAAACACTGTTCGTGGCTCTGAAGGAGAAACAAACTGCAGGGTGAGGTGGCAGGGGAATCAGATGTCACAGAGTTTGTGCTAGTGCAGACTGTGCCATGGCCAGGAAAGCTACTCCTCTTTTGTTGGGGCAGAAAGACGCTGCTGCTGGCATTGCTTCAGCTGTGTAGCTTCTCTGCAAGGCCATGTGCTGTGCCATGCAGAGCTGCTCTGGGTAACTGACCTCGGCATCTGGCCTCATACCTTTATTTCTTCTGGGTTTTTTGTGTGGTGTTACTGCTGGTTGCAGCTCTGCCCTGCTGTGCGCTGATCAGGCGGTCTTTCAGTTTGGCGTTTCTAAGAGCAAAGATGAGCCTGTCGGAGGTGGGGGTGGGATGGGGGGGAAGCCCTTAAGAGCACTGTCATCTCATCAAAAGTCTTCAGAACCTAACGGCCTAGATGGGTCAGGCAGTGCCGTCTTCACTCTGCTGGGTCGATGCCTTTATTGCATTGTTCTCTGAAATAGCTCAGCTGCTGTTTTGCTCAGTTTAATACTCTCTGTGAAGGCAAAAATCTCGATTGAAGCAGTTCGTTATGAAGCATATGAGTAGGGATGATGTAGCTAAAACCTGACGAGGCCCAGCAGGGGGCTTAGTGTTTTTGCGAATACTTAATTCAGTATATAATCATTTAGTCATTACCCCGGTAAGAAGATTATGTTTGATATTAAAAACATGCTCTGTATGCATCAGGGGCAGTAACACTTGACTTTCAGTGGTTTTGTGGTGTTTTGTCTTTCCTTCTCTCTCCTGCAATATTTGTCTTATGTGTTCCTCCTTCAATTTCCACTGCCTTAGAGAATGAAGTGACTGCTTTAGCAGGCATGAATTAACTTGTCTGCCCAGCTGGCTGCTCCCAGAATAGGTTAGGTGTGTGGGTAATCTTTTCTTACTTTGCTTCAGTGAACACCATAGAGCTGCTTGTTTTTCTCAAAAATGTGCAGGGATGTGAGCTGGTTGGTAGGTCCAAAAGTTACTGGATGGTAGTAGGTTTATGCAGTTGTGACTTAGTAACTGTTGTGCGAGCTTCCTTAAGAAAGCAAGCTCAAAACTAATTGCAGAGACAAGAGGAAATGGCTTCGAGTTGTGCCAGGGGAGGTTTAGGCTGGATAATAGGAAAAATTTCTTTACTGAGAGAGTGGTCAAGCATTGGAACAGGCTGCCCAGGGAGGTGGTGGAGTCACCGTCACTGGAGGCGTTCAAAAAATGTGTAGATGTGGCACTTCGGGATGTGGTTTAGTGGGCATGGTGGTGTTGGGTTAATGGTTGGACTTGATGATCTTACAGGTCTTTTCCAACCTTCGTGATTCTGTGATTCTTTGTCTGCATCTCTGACTAAGCTGGGCTTTACCTGAGGAGTTAAAACTAAGCTTTGATCTGTGTTGTAGTATCTTACTTTTTGTATTGTAGTGTTTTTTTGTAGGAGGCATGCTCTGAATTTAGGAAGAAGTGACACAAACTGTCCTTGTCTCCTCTGCTGATAAATGCAATTCCATGGGCAAAATGTTCTTTGCTTTCTGTTCTTCTTGAAGTCTGTTACTTGTTAGAAATGTTTTTGCCAATAGTACAATAATATTATTTTATTGGAATGGTATATATTTTATTCTGTCTGTAAAAGAAGGAGAGACTTGGACTGTAATGTGATTCCTTGTAGAAGTGGCCAACTTGTATAAATAGTATCAATTGTCAATAGGTCTGTTTTTCAGAGATGTGTGTGATCGCAGCTTGTAAGGATGAGCTGTTTGGGGGCAAAATATTTCAAAAGCTGGTGGTGGAGCTCAGACACTTAAATGATGTATATTGCCTCATTCGAGGCACATTGTTTCCCAGTGAAGGGAAGACAGTCATCTTTATTTCAGCCACTGCAAGCCTCCCCTGTCTCTAGAAACATGCGTTCCTCTCTGTTCCCCTTGGTGTACTCAGGAGGAAGCTGCTTGAATTACTTAAGTATTTAACAAACAGTTTAACACTGCGATTCTCCAGAGAAGTGACTTTTATGCCAGACGGTCCTTGCACCAAATTTTCTGAAGCAGATGAGCCTAGGCTTGTATTCTGCTCTGCCAAATTCAACCTTTTATTCAACAGTATCTTTAAAAATATTAATGCAGACAGAATTAGTTCAAGAAAGTAATTTTTTGAACAGAGAACAGAAATATTTTTCACTAGAAAGGTTGGTTGTGTGCGTGGAGGAAAATAGTGTATTTCATTAGTACTATAAAATCCTGACGCATCCTAAGCCAATATTTGCCATACACTGTCTGCTTACGAAGCATAGATGCCCCTAATGTAGTTGCTTGCAGTCATAGAACAGCCTCGAAGGATCATCTGGCCCAACCTTTTGTGGGAAAGGAAGTCTAGATGAGGTGATCTTGCACCCTGTCCAGCTGCATCTTGAAAACCTCGAGTGGTGGGGGCTACTGTGACCTTGGGGAGGTTGTTGCAGGGACTGATTTTTACAGTGAGAACAAATGTCTTTCTTGTATCGAGATGAAACCTCTCCTGGAATCAACACTTTCATACTCCGCGCTATAATGATACTGAGTGGAGGAGGAGGTAAAAAAGGGCAATATATTATTTTTTACATACTGAAATACTTATAATAAGAATCTACCTGGTTTCACTTTTTTAGCAAGACAAATTTAATAGTGAAGTTTGCTAATTTAAAAATGATTCTGTAGCATAGTGGAGTGAAAATTATTGGGTCCTCCATCCTCGGAAAGGAACACAAGTGCAAAAAGAACACAAGGAAAATATTTAAATGACCCAGTTTGTGGGTCCAGTGTTGTGGGTCTGATTGAACCTGTAAGAACAGATAATCTGAGCCTTTTCCTGAGGGCTTCTCAGGAGGCTGTCGGGAATGTTGTGGCAGTCAGTGTGCTCTTCCCAGCAAGCCCTGGGGCCTTCCTGGTAGCGGCAGACTGCTGGCATTTTTGTTTGTCATATGACTAAACTTTTAACAACTCTTTCTGACACATGCCAGTCGTACTGGATGATTGACATGCACTGGTCGTGTGGCTGTGTAACTAGCCATGCTCTTATGTGACCGACTGGGTGTCTTTCGTGTGATGATTAACACGTGTGGCTTTTGTCACATGGTGGAGGTGGCCCTGCGCTTGTGCTGGGGGAGAAGCTGGGGTTTAACGCTGTTCACTGTCTTTGTCAGAGGTTGCGTGGTCTGTTGTAGCTCAGATAGGGCAGCACTCGCTTGGTAAGTTTATCTTAGCTGAAAAATAGGTGGCCTCCAAAGCTTAGCTGTTAACTGCTCACTGGGATTTCCCATATCTTTTAGGCAAAATAATTTATTTGTAAATTAAAAAAAAAACCCAAACCGCAAACCATTTTGATTGTACCTTTCCTCTTTTGGCTTATGTTTACTTGTGGAACCTTGCCCTTCTTTTGTTTCCTGAATCGGCATGTGGCGGAAAATTGCGAAGGGGTGAAGTATGCTTCCCTTTCCCCCAGTGAAGTAGCACTATCTGCTCCCTTTCCTTCTTCCCACAATTTTTTATTTAAGAATTAAAACCAGGTAAATTTTGTCCTATTTTTCCCCTCATAGTATTACAAGCATTCCTATCCACTTCTGCTGTTGATATTTGGTAGCAATGATAATACACGTACTGTGTGTTTGCTTTGTTCTTGCGGTTTGTAACTTTTACATTGTGTAAGTTAATTTTGCCAGCTAACAGAATTACATGATATGTGAGTAGCTGCTAAATATGCAATAACATGCAACCTAAGCTTTAGGCTATTTTACCTATTGTTTGTGCTCCAGATTACTGGCTCCATTGAGGATTGTGGCCCAATTCTGCCAGATGCTGAAAATGTACCTAGATGGCAGTTGTACTCAAATTTTTTTTTCTGCTGTGTACTTGTTTAATCTCTGCAGCTGTGGAAGGGAGGATGTAGTTGTTAATTAAAAGCAATAAAATAAAATTCAAGAGAACAAACGAGCCTGAATCCAGTCTTTATTTCCACTGAATGGATGAATGATTACTTTTGACATAGCACTAATTTCACTGTACAGTGGTGCATTAGGAAGTGCTGCCAAGGTTGTTAGGGCGCTCTGTAACGTATTGCAAGAGACTTAGTCTACACTAGTTGTGAGATGCATAGGATGAGTCATTTTCCATCATAACTTCTCATGATCTACACAGCCTGATTAAATATTGAAATCTAGCAATGCAAAACTTTTTAAAGAATTTGTTTTATGTTCTGTCTCTCTGTCAGATACCGTGCTTATGTGGAAGTGCCCCATGCCTGCTCTGCCGATGCTGCCCCAGTGGAAACAACTCCACCATAACTCGGCTGATTTATGCATTCTTTTTACTTCTTGGCGTGAGTGTTGCCTGTGTGATGTTAATACCAGGCATGGAAGAGCAGCTGAAGAAGGTCAGGTTACTTCTTTGCTAACATGTTTGGTAGAACAAATGTCACAGATAATTGTAAATGACATCTTGAAAGCATGGGTTTTATTTGGAAATATGTAATTGTACTGCCACCTGTGCTTCATAGTCACCATTAATTTGATTGTAGATCAAATAAACAAAGAACTCATGGGACAGTCACTGTAAAGATGAAAAGTGCTATTTAGAAATAAAGTTGCACCTGTTCTTTCATAGCTCAGAGCAGAAAAAATAAAATCTTGTCTCAAACAAGAAAATGTAATTTATGTATGTGGAGTTTTAAATGGTATATTAGAGATGCTTGTATTTGATTGGTTTTGATTCTGTTAATAAAAGAAAAAAAATAACCACAGTCTAAGATGTCGTCTAGTTTCATTGTGCTGTACTAGTCAGAATTTTATTTTAAAGTCTGCAAATGCATAATAAAAGTATTTTTCACTAATGATAGTAGCATATTTTTCACTAAGGAAATTAGGAAGTGCTTATAGGATTTTACAGTTTATTAGTTATATGAAGATATGATAGTGCATGTAAAATTACAGAGTGATAATTTGAGTTATGGGAGAGCTTGTAAGTTTACTGAATGCGGGTTGCATGTGCTTTGGTTCTGTTAGTCTTCGTTTTGCTGTCTTTAATAATTTTTTTCTAGTAGATAGTCACTTCTGTTAGGCATGCTTTTGATTTTCTTCCCCTCAAATGATTCATCTGTAAATGTTTATTTCAGTGGGGTATAGTAACCACATTAGAGCTTCAGTGAGAGCAATGTTAGTCACCTAGGAAAGAAAATTGCAGCCTTGCTCATGTCCTGGTAGTGACTGGAAAGGATATTCTCAGCTGTTTCATATGGAAGTTACAGATGCTTCTAATTGATGGTGATGTTACCTTTTGGGGGGGAGGCTGTTTCTGTTTTAAAGAGATATAGGCACGCTGCCTTTTCCTAGCTATGTCATGAAGCTGATACTAACTGTCAAGTCAAATTTACCAAATCCTAGATCTTTTATTTACCTCCTGATTCAGATCAACAAGTGAAAACTGCATTTCTTTGAGAAGTTCTGAAATTGCTAATAATAAATAAAGCCACCAAACCCCACTGTTTAGTAAGATTTATTTTTGGTTTTGTTTGGAATTTGCCTATGCAGGATTTTTGTCCTTGAATGTGTTTAATATTCTGGTTGGACTGCAACTAACAATACAGCCCTTCAGTATCATATTTTCTAGCAATGTTGATAGCTGCATAATGTTACAATATTAATGAACTGTATATTAATAAACTGCTTAATGTGTATTTACTCACAGGAGGCCTTTTATAGATCACTGAAGTATCTTTTATTTATCACAGATTCCTGGATTTTGTGATGGAGGGATGGGAACAACCATTCCTGGTGTACACGGCCACGTGAATTGCGATGTACTAGTTGGTTACAAAGCTGTGTACCGTGTGTGCTTTGGTATGGCCATGTTCTTCCTTCTCTTCTCCTTATTGATGATCAAAGTGAAGAGCAGCAACGACCCAAGAGCAGCTGTGCACAATGGGTAAGATACAGAAATGAGACCTGAGGTGGGTGGTGTGTGCATATGAGATACGGCTACTGTGAGAATAAAGCCTGTGGCTGAACATGCTGGTCCAATTTACTGTTCCGCAAACAAAGCATTTCACAGTAGCTAGAGGAGTGTTGTTGCAGTAGAGGGCATTCAAAGTTATTAGAGTTCTTAGACATGGCAGATTAATTTTTGTAAGAGGAAAAAATACACATGGCTGTCGCTTTTCAGAGCCTGAACTATGACAATGGATAATCTGCCCAGAGGTTTCCCAAGATTCGAGTCCGCTTTTGTCCAAAGGCGACAAAATTCAGAGATTAATAATGGTATGAGGTTTCATTCCACTGAGATTTTTTCAACAAATAGATTAAAAAGCCTCATCTGTCCTTCAGGAATTACATTCCTCTTAACTTTGATGTTTGTAAGGGCTTGCTCTTTTCTGAACAGTTTTATTTTAAATATTATAACAGTTACATCTATCTTGTCTATCTAGATATGTAACGTACCTCTTCCCCCTCTGCTATCTTTTCTTCAGTCCCCCCTCTGCATAAAGAAGAGCGAATTATGTATTTAGTTTGAGCTTCCCAGTAGATTTTTCTTTTGTATTTCAGTATAGTTAGAATTTTCAGATGGAAGATAATAGTGGAATTTCAGCTTGTGAGTTGGCACAAGTGATAGTTTTCATTCAGCCTCAGCCTATGTGTAATGTAACTTCTGGAACCAAGGAGATGTAAATATTTGTAATAAGGCATGGCGCTAAAAAGCATAAAGCCATTTATGGTGCCTAGTTTTGGTGGTCACAGTGATTGCTTAGACTACTACTTTTTCAAGATGATCATATTTAACAAAGCTATGAACAGCTAAGCCATAAAAATGATGAAGTAATTTTATTTTATATTCAGTGTAATAAGATTAAACAGTCCTAGCACAAAATGAGGGGAAAAAAACCTTCAAATTATTTCTGTAGGGGAAAAGAAAATAATTAAGACTGAGCAGAATATTGCTGTGTTTACTACTTCTTTTGTTTGTTTCGGTCTAAAGAAAAAGAGGCCGGGAACAGTATTAAAGATGCATTAGCAGCAGTAATTCACTCAGTTCAGCCTTTCCCTCCACTCTGCTTTGTTCAGGAGAGCATACTTGTTACAAGCAAGAATAAAATGGTTCAGGTACATTCTATATCAAACAGGTTTGGTGTTGTGGTTGTTTTTTTTTTTTTTTTACAATAAAATACACCTTTTACATGATGTGGAATCTTTTTACCTAAAACCGCTTCTTACGTGTTTGGGATCTTCTTGATACCTTTATTTGGAGTTGTGCTCTCCAGTACAAATTTTGGTACTATTTATGCAACCCATAGCAGTGTACTCTTCTTAGCTGGTGTAGTGTCAGCACTAGGATAAAAGGAAAAATGATACTTGTTAACTTACTGGTAAAATACTTAATAATGTTGCTTCCAACACTTCTGTAATAATTAATTGCTTCAATAGTATGCATTACAGGTAGCTTTATGAAAACCATGGCGTTTGATTTTTGAAATTGTACGTATCTTCAGTAATATTTTGCTGTGTAATCTTTCTGTCAGTGATTTGAAATATTCAGAATATTAGGTTTTCCCACGTATTTGTACTTTTTCATACTTCCGTGCAAGTTAAGGCCAGTAATGTGATCCAATGTCAATGTTCACCTTCTTTTGCTTTTGTAACAGCAGTCAGAATGGTTTCTTGCCTCGAGTTAATAATAATAATACTAATAATAGTAGAAAAAATAAATCATAATGTATTCACAGGATTGTTGCTGGCCTGCACAAAATGCATAGCAACTGTAAGTGTTATTTCAGACGAGTATTGTTCTCGGCTGTCAGGCATGTTATGTGGGTAGAGTGTTAAGGTCCCTTTGAAGTCTGGAATTAGAGATGAAATTTATATAAACTTGAACCGATTCTTAATTCTGTAATTGAGAATGACATTGATTTTAAAAAAAATCAAATTTCACGTGTGGATTCATTACACCATAAATGTAGTAAGTTAATTCAGCTTTCGAACTTGGTTTAGTCATTCCTCTATATCCCAGTGAATTAGTCCATTTTTCCCATTTCTGATAGCTCACATAGTTTCTCTCCACACAATTGGAATTTATTCCTCTGGTCACCATCGCCTGATTGCAACAGCCAGAAGGAGAGCTTAAACTTGTTCAAAGTATGGGAAAAATGGGAAGGGATAGGGAACTTGAAAACCATGCCAGTGTTTGACATTGCGGGAGTGTGGTACATGTTTTTGTGCTATATTCAGTTTTGAAGTACCTGTAGATGGTACCGTACCTATATTTGGAGCTGCCTGTCACTGTGATCAGAAAAAATAGTCTTCACCTTCTTACAGTTTTGTTGGCATAACGTCTTGATTTGAAGTTCCCTATGCAGGGTATATTTGCACACAGTCTGTATTTAGGGTGAGTTTGGTGACTCTTTGGAAAATACTCCCTCGTCTGCTTTCTAGGAAATGTCTGCTCTGTTTTTTTGTCCATGAGTGTGTATCTTTTACTGGGGGGAAAAAAAAATCCAATGCTACTGCACTGGAATTTGATTGTGTCCTTTCTGTGAAGGATAAATCCTTTGCTTTTGTTGTTGTGATAGATCCTCATCAGATGTAGGGCTGAAGTTAGGTGGGAAGAATCCAGGCTTTTGTATATCTCTGTCTTGTAGGAAATGAATTGAGACTGGTAGGGAACTCCAGCATAATGTTTTCTGTCATTGTAGGCACCAACCAGACCTTCTACCTTTTTGGTTTTGATACTAAAAACAGGTAGGGATTTTCTTAACCCGTTTTTCTGATACACAGGCAGTTCAATAATCTCACTGCTCTAACTAAAAACCTTCTTAAAAAACACCCAAACCAACTCAGAATTATATTCCACCCTGGCTTTATTTGTAATACATGAGTGAGGTATCTCTGGGAAATGTGTCAAACTCTGTGTCAGTCTAGCACAGTTTAAGCATGATTTTCTGGAGAGCAAAAATCTTGGGCAGATAAGATTTTTATCCTACTTCAAAAGAAGTGAGTTAAGAATGAGTGAATTAAAAAAGCAACTCTTAAGGATGTGCATTTTGTATACTTCCAAATTTTTGTGAATTATATCAGACTTCAGCAGTTGCCTGAACTTTTTTTTTATTTCCCTTTAGATTCTGGTTCTTTAAATTTGCAACAGCACTTGCAATTAGTGTTGGAGCTTTCTTCATTCCAGAGGGACCGTTTACAACTGGTAAGGGAATATTGTCTTCCACTGTATCATGGTGCAACCGTAACTGGTTTTAAAACTAATCTAAGTGCATGCTGATGTCTTAGAGTTTTAATTGTAGCTGTGTAACTGTAGCACTTTTCTGTATTTAGGGACATTAAGACAGGGTGGTAAACTATCTATGGTTCTGAACTGGTTTTGGTTTATTTCTTTTAGTGTGGTTTTATGTAGGTATGGCTGGAGCGTTCTGCTTTATTCTTATTCAGCTGGTCTTGCTTATTGACTTTGCCCACTCCTGGAATGAATCTTGGGTTGAAAAAATGGAGGAGGGAAACTCAAGATGCTGGTATGCAGGTAAAGGACTGTACTACAATCAAGTTCTAAATTTCATTGTGCATCATGTTAAATAAGTTATTGCCCAAGTAGTGCATTTTAACAGAGTGCAGAAGTGCTGCTTCATGCATAAGTATCATTTTCTCAGATGGTGTAGTTCAGCTCCATTGTCTTGCTGTCGTTTTGATGTCAAGTTAAATGAGGTGGCGGGGGGGGGGGGGCGGGCAGGGAGAGGGGCAGCAGCCTTTGGCTAATAAGATCTAATCCCTGGGAGCAGGGCATCAGTTTATGATAGAAGAAAAGTGGTAACTGTAGGTTTTTAGGTTTTTTTTTCAGCCAGAGGTTTTGTTACACCTTAGTGCTGATTGAAAATGAACTAGCCTGTTACTGCTTCATGTTGAGCACAAGCATCTCAAATAATTGTTTTTTCTTTCTGTCTGCCGGTCGGTCATTCTTCAAAGGTGTATAGGCTGAGTGAAAGGCTAAGACGTAGAGTATGAGTCATCTCACTGAAGAAACAATATGTTAATTTTAATAAAGCTTTTCAGGTGTGATAATTTAGGTGTTTCAAAAGACAGCACAGCCTGCTTTTGTGCAATGGCCACTTCACTATTTAATGTTTTAATAAGATGGAATTTGGAAATAAGATTTTGTTTTTCCTTCTATTGGAGAAGTAGTTCTTCAGTTTCTTTTTTAAGCTCTTAGCCAAAGTGTATGTAGTATAGTTGTATTCCTTCATAATTGCTCTTCTTGGTTGCTCTTAGAGCACTGGAGAAGCAAGTACAGCTTCAGGCTTCCCATTTATTGTGTTCTTTCTTTTAACACCTCAGAGTACTGAGAAGAACTTAATTCCTTTACGCTTCAGTCCCCAGAGCTGCTCTCTAATTGTCATTGTCTACCGTATCCAAAACCTGATAAACATGCAATATTGTTTCAATTTTAATACTCTCCATTATTAACCAGTTTAACTCTGTTTTTCTCTCTCTTCACAGCTCTGCTGTCAGCTACAGCTGTCAATTATTTGCTGTCTCTAGTAGCTATTGTCTTGTTTTATGTTTATTACACTCATCCAGAAGGTTGTTCTGAAAACAAGACGTTCATCAGTGTTAATATGCTGCTGTGTATTGGTGCTTCTGTAATGTCAATTCTGCCGAAGATTCAGGTATAGTTTTAATTCTGTTACCTTTTAGGATTTTTTTTTTTGCGTTACCAGTCCCAGAAACCTGTAACATAATTGTGCCCGAGGCTTTTAATTATCTAACTTTGCTGTTTCATGACTGCTTTGTATAGGAATCTCAGCCAAGATCTGGTTTGCTGCAGTCTTCTGTGATCACAATTTACACAATGTATTTGACTTGGTCAGCTATGACCAATGAACCAGGTAAGCGTAGTAGCAATATATGGCTTTTTGGGTAACCAGTTCAGCAGTAAATTGTATCTTCACCTTTTTGCAAGGCAGTATTAGAATGGGGTACTATAATGCATGCAAGTTAGAGGCAGGACTCATTAGTTCGTGTTCTCTCCCCTTACCCCAACTTTCTGCAATAATACTGAAGAAACAGTTGTTCCAAAGATAACGTGGTTTTTGCTTGCTCTTATGTTTATCATGTGGAAGAATTTCTACCTATTATTGGCAGGATTGCAGTATTCTAAAGGTTAGATTTTGCAGATTACTACAGCTCTTCCAAGGTGTTTGGAAGGTTCATCTCCCTACCAAGTTTCAAGTTTCTTACCTGGTGACTGAGATACTACTGATTATATTTAATAAATTTTTAAAAACCCTTAGTTTGGAAAATGCCTTCAGTGTTTCTTGTCTCTGAAAACAGCTGAGCATCTCTTAAAAAATAATTAATTAAATTCAGAAATCCTGGTGATTAAAATAAACTGCCGAATATTGATTTTGGTGTTTTTAACTGGGTCTCTGGCCCTTTTGTCTTAATTATGGGCAATCTTCAGCGCTTCTGTGTAACACCAAACATATGAGTCATATCTAATTCCTGAAGTAATTATGGGGAAATAAGATTCTTTGCTACTTTCAGCTGTTTCATCTGTGCTATCTGTGGATGCTGCAGGTTGGGTCAATAATATGAAACTGACTTCGTAGCATTCTTTTCCAACTTTGAGATGACTCTGGTCCCATCTATAGAGTATAGGTTTGTCAAACTTGTTTTCTAGCGCTAGAATTTCTAAAGCTTAATATGCAGAGCATTTTTTTGTTGCATCTAATTATGAGATGGAACAGTAAAGCAGTTGATGCGTATATATAAGTTTAAAATCCTTTTATCCGCTCAAAGAGACAGATTTTTATGCCACATACTGTCATTTACCTGCCTTAGAGAGAATCAATAGGCTAAAATTAGATTCAAAACTTTTTTTACTTCAAGACTGTCACAGTCACAAAGTTGCTTTCTATTACCATGCATTCAGTGTGGAAATGTACTATTAAGTATTTGTTGTTGCTTCATGCAAGTTCTAATGTAATTTCCCCCCACAGACAGGCGCTGTAACCCGAGTTTGCTGAGCATCATTGGTTACAACAGCACCACCATTCCCACCCAAGGTCAGGTAGTTCAGTGGTGGGATGCACAAGGAATTGTAGGACTGGTTTTGTTTCTGCTCTGTGTTCTCTATTCCAGGTAAGATGTCTTTAAAAAAATTTCTATTAACTTGTATTACTTCTCATTGTCAGATACTGAATTGTATTTCTCTGGGTAACTGTACTGTGTCCTTTCCTGTCAAATACAGCATCCGGACATCCAACAACAGCCAAGTTAACAAGCTGATGCTGACCAGTGATGAATCAACACTGATAGAGGATGGAATGCCCAGGAGTGACGGCTCCCTTGATGATGGAGATGATGTTCACCGAGCCATAGATAACGAGCGGGATGGAGTTACTTACAGTTACTCCTTCTTTCATTTCATGCTTTTCCTGGCATCACTGTATATAATGATGACGCTTACCAACTGGTACAGGTATTTATGTTTGATAATATGTTGTGCTAATAGTGAGTATGCAAGATGCTATCTTTTGCTGGACAAGGAGGCATAAGTTGTGTGCCATGAGGGATATAGGTCTTGAATGGGACTTATCAAGGGAAGTATGCTGTTTGATCTGTATTAAATGAATTGTATTTGAAAATTGGAGTAGCCAACCTTGTTCACAAGTGCATATCATATTTTCTAGGATAATTCTCATGATTCACTGGACTGCTGAAATATGTCCTGCTGAAGTGAACAGGGTAGAGTCTTAAATTCTTTAACAACTGAAAATAAGTAAACACCAGGCCCATGTCTGGTACAGAGAGCTGGAAAAAGGAGAAAGAGGACATGTTGTATCAGCAGGTCAAGGGAGAGGTGATCCTTCCCCTCTACTCAGTACTGGTGACACCACACCTGGAGTGCCAGGTCCAGTTCTGGGCTCCCCAGTACGAGAGAGACATGGACATACTGGAGAGAGAGAGTCCAGCAAAGGGCCATGAAGATGATGAAGGGACTGGAGCATCTGTTACATGAGAGGCTGAGAGAGCTGTGACTGGTCGGCCTAGGGAAGAGAAGGCTCAGGGGGATCTTATCAATGTATATAAATACCTGAAGGGAGGGTGCAAAGAGGACAGAGCCAGGCTCTTTTCAGTGGTGCCCAGTGACAGGACCAGAGGCAGTGGGGGACAAACTGAAACATGGGGGGTTCCTTCTGAACATCAGGAAACACATCTTCATTGAAAGGGTGACCGAGCACTGAAACAGATTGCCCAGGGAGGTTGTGGAGTCTCCATCTTTGGAGATATTCAAAAGCTGTCTGGGCGTAGTCCTAGTTAGCTGGCTCTAGGTGTCCCTGCTTGAGCAGGGGTGTTGGACCAGATGACCTTCAGAGGTCCCTTCCAACCTCAGCCATGCTGTGACAGGGTCTGGTGGAAGGAAACTAGGTTGTCTGCTCCCTGAAAAAATCCTCACAATAAAATAGTCCTCCTGTGTGTGAATTGTTATTAACAGCTTGAGCAGATGTTCTTCAGAATTTAAAAATACAAATTATATTCTCTAATAATTTGTTAAAGGACAATTTCTATCAAAATAGCAACACTAGAAAGGTGTTTCCTTCACAAGTAACTCTTAATACATAGTCCTGCTGTGGATTTGATTTGTGGCGCTGCTTGGATCAATATGACATCAAGAATATTAATTCTTCTAGGTGTTGTCTTTGGGCAAGGTAAATGCATTATTTGTATCTATAAATGCTATCCATTTCCTCCTTTTCCACAGATTTGCTTAGAGATGCCTCCTAATTATTTTTGCTTCTTGACAGCTCTTACTAAATATTTTTTGGGCTGCTGTTGCTTTCCACCTTCCTGTGACACCAACTTACAAATGGTGTTCTTGCACAGATTGGTGTGAACTGCCTGGAAGAAGGGTAGAGATGTCCTTTGAGGTGTGGAGCTGAAGTGAAAATGATCTACTGTGAAAACAATGTTAAGAGTGGCTTACTACGCAAGTATGTCATATTGAAACAAAAATTGCAAATTTATCTTTTTTCTTTTCCTTCTTTCACAGTCCGGATTCTTCTTATGAGACAATGACCAGCAAATGGCCATCTGTCTGGGTGAAGATATCTTCCAGCTGGATTGGCATCGTGCTGTACGTGTGGACTCTGGTTGCTCCGCTGGTTCTTACAAACCGTGACTTTGACTAAGCTGTGCTGCTTTCTAGGGAGATTGCGCTGGCCTCACTGTGTCTCGGAAACAAACAGTATTCCAGATAACAGTGCAGTTGTAAATACGCGTGTGTGCGCGATCCATGTAGTATACCCTGCTTTATTCTGTGTGATTACCTTGAATCATGTCTTCTGTCATTTCACTAAATGACTTTTTCTAGCTGAGCTCAGTGACAATTGCTACAATGATGGTTTTCGTAGGATTACTCCTAGCTTGAGTGCTTCAGAGGCATTAGATGTAAGATCAAGACCTTTTTGAGGTAGGTTTTTTTCCCCCCTCAATTGCATTAAATAGTTGTAGGAAAAAAGGTGCAAGTGTTAATTAGGTTAACAAAACAGTATTACATCAGGCTTTGCAAGCAAAGGAGGGGCTGCCTTTCATCCCTGTTGCCTTGATTCCAGTCAGCCTTGAGTAAGCATTGTTAGACTCAAAATCATGCATGTTGGAGTTTGCTGGACATCTTGCAGCACGTTGGCACTGACCTTTTCAGGTGCTGAGGGCAGCAGTATCTTCAGCACAGACATAAAATGGGGAAACTTGCACCTGAAGCTGCAGAGGAGCTGATGTCCTCCTTGGTGTGCTTGGGTCTGATGTGTCCTGTTGCCAACAGGAGGACAGGCACCTGGGGGAAAGCCATCTTGGTATCAGATGCTCAGAAGCATGTTTTTAAGGCACCTGTTTACAAAGTGCATCTATGTATTATTTTTTTAAAGTAGTTTAAATGGGATAGCTGTGCTGTAACTTATTGCTGTTTTGTGTGCCACTTTCTTTCTTGGCTAAGCTACAATCACGAAGTTTGCAAGGAGCAGAGTGGTGAAAATTGTAAGCCCTTTAGAGGGATTTTTGAGTATTGTGCTTAAAACGGAAGTGGAGGAAAAGGAGCACTGAAATTACAGTAACTAAAGGAGGCTTGCATTAACTGAGGCTTCAACAAAAGTGTTTCTTAACATATTCTGGGGCTTTAAATTTTTGAAATCTTTTAATGTATTAGGTATTTTGCTTGTTGTCCATTGCCAGAGAGGGACTTGAGCCTAGGTCTAAATCTAGGTGTGAGGTAAGACGTGAATCTGTTTAATACGGTATAGTTCCTGCGCAGTTAGGAAATCTTAAATGCTTTTGTGCTTGCTGCTTTGTAACTGAAGTATGTAAGCTGCATTGTTTCTCTCTGTTACTTGCTACAACTTGAGACTAGAGCAGCCTGACTGGGAAGTGACCCTAGAGCCTTCAGCAGATGTCATGCTGATCTGTTACCATGGTGTTTATACTGTTACTTCCTGTTGCTAATTAATTCTCTAAGCTTGTATTTTAATTCTGCACCTAAACACTGACATTTACTGCAGAAGTCTGATGTGTCAGTCAAACTTGAGAAGATAATGGAAGGATTAGTAAAAGCTTGTAATAATTTGGAATATGTTGTTACCTTATTAATAAATAAATTTGGATGAAGATGTTCAATGACTTATGATGTCTTGTACTACTATCAACTGTGGATAGCTTAGGGTTTTATATTGTATTCTTATCTTCTGTTCCTGGTGTGTTTTATAGCACTTGTCATCTGAAAAGTAACTGCTGACAGTGCTGCAAAGTGTACCTGTGAGGCAGTTAGTTCCTGGCTCTGTGGGAGATCACATGTATCCCCCTGCGTGAAGTTTTCTGACAGTTCTCTCTGTGCCCTTTGCATCCACCTCTCTGAAAACACAAACATGCTTCACTTGTAACTGCACTCCTACTTCATCAACTGCTGCTGCATTGTATTGCACCTGTGCTTGTTAAGTTTGAGGTAAAACACCTGAACGCAGTTTTAATACAGCAGTTCCTGAGCCCTGTAACAAATCACTACACACAGCTGGCCCTGTCTATGGATTCAGCTCCTTCTACAAGTGGCTAGATGACTATTTAAAAAAAAAAAAAAGGAAATTCTGAGTGCAGTGCCAGAGGTGTAGAAGGTGTTTTTCCTGTTCCATGTATGAAGTTACTAAAATCCAGTTTCTCCCTTCACTGGAACATCTTGCACACTGGAGCTTCTGAAAACTCCTTATGAAAACTTCTATCTCCAGTTACAGTTTAATTTACTGTTTATATTATCAGGGCAAGATGATTTAGTTAAAGGTGTCAACTGCACCTTCATGTAGTGTTGTCATAACCCTGCTGGCATGCAGCTGTGTAATGCAACTACAGTAAGTTCACCTAAATAAACATGGAAGACTTCGGTAAAAGCAACAATGGAAACACCTTTTGAGCAGGTGGCAGAAAAGCTACAGGGCTGTGCCACAGCTTTCAGTAAGAAAACAAGGGAGAAAACATTATTTTGTGTAGTACTAAACATAGTTTTCTGCATTAGCCACTTGCTTTGGAAGCTTTTTTATAAACCTTGATGTTCAGAGATAATGAAACTATTTTCCAGTAAATGTGCATAGAAGCAGACCTCACTGCACAGCTACTGAGGCAGGAAAAGC
This sequence comes from Gavia stellata, assembly GCF_030936135.1. NCBI lineage: Eukaryota > Metazoa > Chordata > Aves > Gaviiformes > Gaviidae > Gavia > Gavia stellata. The sequence continues at coordinate 55,699,373 of NC_082595.1, forward strand.
ATACAGAGACAACTCGTAACAAGTATCACACTTAAGTAACATTTATTTTATCAGAGTAGATGGTCCAAGTTAAAAGTACTCATGCAGTCGAGGGGCCTGGTGGCTGTTAAGAACTTTTCCCCAGTTTGTCCACTGAAGTGAAAGTAAGGCAGAACCAAGATTTAGCAAGGTACAGGCACTTTGTTCCCAGTTCAAGCAGGGAAAAAAAAAGCCTACATCAGGTCCTGGTCCCCCCCACCCCAAAAAAGCCTCGTGTTTGTTAAACAAAATGTTGTAAAAAATAGAAAAAAAAACCAAGATACAGAAAGTCAGTGCTCCCTAGCCATACACTACTAGTTATGTCCTCATATGTCAGACCAGAAGTATAAGAAACCGTAAATCAAAGCTTACTATTAACATGTGTTCAGTTATCTGGGATATTTAGTGATATGTGTAATACCAAGTATTTGACAGCAGTACAGTAACAGTCTGACTTGGTATTGCCAACCGTGTCATTAAACAATTGCTTGTAGGCAGTAACATAGGAAAGGTATTTTAGATTCCACGTTACCTGGTTACATAAAACAGTGATTTACAAAAAACTCATATACCAAACAATATTCTAAATAAATAGTTCATCTTCATGACTATATACAAGAGTCCCCCTTACATTAGTTATCCAAGAACGGCATGTCTGTGTCCATGGGTGCTGGGGCAAGTTCACATAGATAGAACAGTGTGGCTTCGCTCGCTTCTGCCTCTGTCAGCGGCTCCAGCCGCACCAGTTTGCTCTGGGTAGGCTCAGGATCCAGGCTGCTCTCCAGGAGCTCCTCCACTTCCAGGGGTTTGTCAGCAGAGGAAGGAGTTGCAGCTGCGGAGCTCCCGCTCTCAATGGTGGAGCCTGGGTTCCCATCGAGGAATGCAAGGAGTGGAAACGCAGTATACTGTATGAGCTGCTTATCTAAGGGGAAAAAAATTCCCAAAACATTATCAGTTCACATGCCTTTCTACCTGCAGAAGTAAAAACCAAAATCCAACTCACAGAATTTATTTAAAAAATAATTAATAAAAAACATTATAGGTGTTTGTTTTAAATGAGTGATTAAAGAGTTGTTACATTCATGCGTAACGTTATTTGTTCAGAGTCTCCTGCAAAAACATCAGTTTCCCTGTACCCGGTGTGGTGCCAAAAACATTGAAAAGCAAATACTGTAAGTAAGTATTTTGTTTTGGTTATTTGCTTATCAGCATGACACAAAACCAGACAAAGAGCAAATAACTGAGATGATGGGTTTTAGAACAATGCTTGTTCAGTTGTTAAACTGTTTCAACAAAATGCTATTACTAACCTGATTTGGGCTTAGAAACTTGTGTTTCCTGTGAAGCCGCTGGACCACCGTTATTCTTGGTAGTTTCTATTCCCTTTGACTCCATCTGGAAATGAAAGCAAAACCTTAAACACGTGCTCAAAGCCTTTTCCAATGCCGCTAGAACACAGCTGACCAACGATTAAAAAAAAATTTTTATTTGCAGTGTTATCAGTTACCCATACTAATAGACCTCGGCTGAAAAAACATGAAATGGAAGCACAGGCTTACTCAAGCAAGAACCAAAACTAATGCCCATAAATGAACAGGACACATTCAGAGAGCTTGATCTTCGCTCTACTGCTTATTCTTGTGTTTCTTTTCCCACCAGACAATACAGATGAAACCATTCTGACAAAGCGTGTACCATGTTTGCAAGTACTAAAATCTTAGAGGATACAAAAGTCAAGAGACTGGTACAATGTACAGGTATTGGCCTCAAGGTAATAGGTGTTCTGAGGGACATCAGTGTGCTTTTTCCTTTTCTGTTAAAACCTAACAAACAGGATGAATTCAGCTGCAGCCTTCCTATTCTTATGGAAGTCTTCAAAGCCAGAGCATGAAAAAAGTGCTATTATACCAGTAAAGAAAACAGTAAAGGATGAATGAAGTCTGCATCTCTCACTACTGTGTACATTGAGCAATGGATTTAAGACTTACTTTGGTATTAGTGATATGATCTGTGGGATTCATCTGCACGGAGCTTGTAAAAAGCTGAATAAGACAAAACACATCAAGTTTTAGGTATCTCGATGTTGCTATTAAGAATACAAGAACATCACATCTGCATGTGTGAGAATAATCCCTGTACTCAATGTTTTCACCCTCTATCACGATTAAGAGTTTATTTACAGGCAGTTACCGCTTTCACAAAGAAAACCTAGCTTTGGAGCATAATGGTTTGGAATTCCGTGAACCTGTCACAAAGGAAACAACTACATTACGTCTAACTTAGAATAACATGGTTTGCTGCAGTCTTAAAATACCGACGCCTTCTTAATGTTGTTGCATGGAGAATTCTATGTACAGTAAGGAAGAACACAACCTGATCAAGTCTGCAACTGACACCAAACTGGAAGGAGTCATCAATACGTGGGAGAGCAGAGCTGCTGTTAAGAGGGTTCTCAGCAAGGTGGAAGAGGGGCCAACAGGCACTCCATCATGTTCAACAGCGAAACGCATTTAGGACACGATAATCTCATGCACTGGCCCAGGTTAGGTAACAAATGGACAGGGAGCAGCTCCTCAGCAAGGGGACCTGGGAGTCGTGGTAGACAACACCCTACCATGAGCCAACAGCACAGCCTTGCTGCAGGGAGGCATGCTCTGCTACAGGTGAAACATAGCCAGGAGGTCACTGGAAGCAATTACTTCTCTCTGCCCAGCACTGAGGCCACTCGTGGAAGAGTGTCCAGTTTTACGCCTCCCAGTACAAGAGTTTTCAAACTAGAGGGCATCCGGCAGGCCACAGATGTTTGGGGGCTTATGACATACAAAAGGCTGAAGGAGCTTGGCTAATCTTGTCTGGAGAGGGCAGACAAGGGAGGATAACTGCACTCTTTCACTGCTTCTAAAGAGGTGTTAGAGAGAAGACAAACTCCACAGAGGTGGACAAAGTACAAGAGGCAAGAGCTACAAGCTGTGGCAGGGAAAATTGTGACTGACATGAAGGAAATTCTTCACAAAGAAGAATCAAGCACTGGAACAGGCACCCGAGAGGCTGTGGAATCTCCCATCTTTAGAGATTTCAGAATTTGAGTCAACAAGGTCCTGAGCAACATGATCCAACTTTCAAGCTGGCCCTGCTTTGAGCAAGTGGGCTGGACTAGATGACATGCACAGGTCCCTTCCAACCTAGACCATGCTACTCCACCTAAATCTGAAGAGAAATTGAAAACACATACATACTCCTAAGAAATAACCTGAAATGGCAGAGAAACTTGTAAAATAAATGCTGAGAGCCTTTTCAACCCCAGTTCATTGAGAAGACCACAGATGATGTGCTGGGCTATTTCAAAGCAAGAGTATTAATCTAATTTGTGTCTGAGTTCATGTAGCAACAAATACAAGCATTATTTCGTTAAGAAAGCCATTCTCCAATCAAAAACTTAAGCATTCACTTGAACAGTGGTGTAGCACTGAGAATTATACCAGTGCCCAGAAACATATTCACAAATATTTTTAACTTTGCTTTTTTAAAGGGAGAAAGGCAAAAAAATTTAAATCTGTTGTGTTTTAAATCTGTTTTAAACAGTAACAACCCACACAAGTATTTCCTGTAGCGTATTACCAAAATACTTAAAATAACCAGTGAAAATTACATCAACCAGGAGATCTGGATCTATGCTGAACTGTCGTCCTGATAACATAGCCTGGAAGTCCTCTAAACTGCAGTCGATACTGTCAAGATAATCCAGTAGTTCAACTCTAGAAGACAAACAATATTTTATTGCTGTATCCCTTAACAAAAGGAAGAGAAATCCACAATTAACCTTTACACAGATGTACTACAAGCATCTAAAAATCTTCACCAGAACTAGAATGAACTACATCTTTCTTTAGAAACAATCTCTGGAAAAAATGAAAACTTTCAGCCTCTTTAGACAAGAACCCAAGTAAAGCAGACAGGTGGTCCGAAACAGATACCTCATCAACATAACACTATGACATGACATTAGCAGAGATGTGATTCTTGCATCCAGGTAGCTCTAATGAGTCCCATCCACCTGCAAGAGCTACGCAGATAAATCCTGACAGTTTAAACAACAATATCCACAACATTACACTGTCAGATCATGCACCCCAACTCGCTTCACAATGAAAATCAGAGGTCCCATCTTAAAATACTTAAAATAGAAGGATCTTTAGAAGCTGGCTAGAATAAAGGTAACCTATGAAGTTCTCAATAGAAAGTACTATTCAGTTCTTTTTACTTCAGTCAAACAATCAGTTCTAATACTTGGGGGAAAAAAAAAAAAAAAGACCAGGCTACTCACTTTCCAAGAAGATTTATGTTCTGTGAAATTACTCCATTCTCATTGAGTATAGAATCCATCATTGAGACCGGATCTTCTGCAGTTAAAGTTGACTGGTTATTCAGCTGTACAGCACTTGACATGAGTGGGCTTGTACTGTCACTGGCAGGGCTGAGGGGATCACTAGCTGCGACAGCAACTGATTCTGTGCTTTTATCCCCTTGAATTACAGGGACATACTCTTCTTCGTTATCGTCTTCCACAATTACAATATCAGGAGAATGACTACAGCTGTAATATGAGACAAATGAATTAAATTTAAATTGGTACTATTCCACAGGTTTAGTTACTTCTCATTTTAGTCAAGCTACTATAAGGAAATAAACTTTCTTACTGCTTTTTAATATGAAACACAGCAAGATACTCTAAATATCTATTTTCCACTGATATGGTGCTGTAATGCTCAGGGCAATTAATGCAGCTCAACTAGCAGATGCTGTTGTGCTAGACCACAGTAACAACTACTAAAAAGATACAGGAACACTCATATTTTTTGCATTAGAACAACTATAAGCTCACATATAAAGTATGTACAAAGTGGACCAAAGCATATGAGGCCATCAAACTAGACAGACATTATATATTTTGCATCTTCCATGTTGAACAGAATCAACTCTGGGGCATCCATAACATAAAGGACCTCAGTCAACAGTGTTGCAGTTAATTAACCTCATTACGTGTACCAGGAAGGCAACCTAAAAACCAAGAGTCTCAAATCATTTGCTTTCATCCATATTCTGGTTTTCTTAACCCTTAAGTAGCTGTTAGTTGTGTTGCCTCTCTATCACAGCCTTATCTTCATGAAGCTTTTCTATCAGAGAACGCATTCCCAGACATCAGCTGAAAAAGAACAATGGTACTAGTTCAAGTGTAAGCTAGAAATATCTAAGTTTTACACCTTGAGGCACAATACAGGCTCTATTAATGTAATGCAACTCAGGAAGAGAGTCGCATCTCAATCCCCGGACCAAGTTTCAACTGCTCATAGCTGAAAGATGAACTACTTCTATAGTTCTAAGTACAGACAGGAAGAAGCACAGTCACAAAACACTTGGGACTGAAAAAAAACCCCTGCAATTAACTGGCTTAATAAAGTTCAAAGACCACACAAACACTTGATAAACAGCACATGCAAATTATTCTCCATAAAAATCTGTAAAAACAAGGGAAGTAATTCCTGGCTGTATTGATAACCAAAAGTAAGAAGGCATCACTTCCTCTGTCTTTGGACAAGTAGTATATTTAACAAGAGTGCAATAATACCGATTGCTTCTGACCAGTTTCTATCCTCTGCATATTAAAACTCCAACAGCCAATTAACTATTTGGAACAAATTCAGAGGTCAATAAATCAGAACTTAGTGTGAATTGACAGATGAAGCTTCTAGACGTGCAGGAGTACTGAACAATTTTGACCACTTCATTAAAAAAAAAATTATCTAAGACATCAGAATTATTGCATATTATACAACACTGAAAGCCAATTATCTATATAGACTTCTATAGGTTTCTTACTTGGAAGAATCTGAAGTGGTATCTTCATTTGCTTCTGGTGTAATGGGAAGATTTTCTTCATCACCCATGGGATTTTCTTCATCACCCACATCCTCAGTAACATCATAAATAATTATGTCATCTGAAATCTGTTCCCTTTGTTTTAAGCCCTCATTTCTGTTGATAGGTACCTGAGAATTATTGTAAAAAGAGTCAGGGGACAGGACAATGAACTTCAGCATCCTCACAGTTATCATTGTATGTTACAATGCTTCAATTCTAAAGAGGTGTAAGAGCTTTCCTACATCTGGGAGATTACAAGATGTTTGTATACATCTACATTTATTAGAAAAAAAACATACAAATAAATTAACAAGCTGGAGAATAGCAGCTACAGAAAAAAATGTTTGGCAAATACTACAGACATAGAAATAAAAATATACTAGCACTGTCAGCAAAAGCAACAAAAATGCTGAGACAACAGGACTACACAAGAACGAAAAACATTAAAACAGCGACTGCCGTTTAAATAGTAGTTACAAAGCTATTCATTCTAGTACCACACTACAGCACTCATTCTAATGATTTCCCCACCAACCGTTATTTGGACAGCAGAAAATAACTTTCAGCGGCATGACGTATGCAAATGGCACAGCAACCTGACATGATTTTGCTGAGCTGGATGCTGCCTTGCAGAGCAACACACTGGATCCTTGTCCCTGTAAGGGGCTAGAGGCACCTAACTCCCAGAGGTAACAATACAACATACATATGCTATATCTAAGAGCACTATTATTAAAAGCAAACTGTGCTCAGGAGGATCACATCAAGCTGTATTTAATACACAGGTAACCGGCTTATACATGCTTATATTGAAAAGTGAATGGTCACTATAAACACACTTGGCTTCTGAAGGAAACACAACATGGCGTATCACTTCTAAAAGTTGATAGCTCTCAGTACACAGCAATGTTTTTTTCCCCCCGTAAGACAAACTGCTTGATCTGTCTGCCTCCCTTCATCATAACGAAGAGTATGCATAAAAGAAAACTTACATGGTGGTTACTGTCAGCTGGTTCTTTCACAATTTGTTGAAATACATTCGACTTTGTAGGTCCATTAGTGTTTAGAAGTAGAGGCCTAAATCAGAAAGAGTAAAGGAAGAAAGCCACCTCAAAACTAGTTCTTTGGTTTTAGTCAACAAAACATGTCAGTATATTGACTGGACAGCAAATTTTCAAGACCATATTTACCTCTTGCGTTTTAGGCTCACTAGTTGGTTATTCTGCACCAAGGTAACAATAAATTGTACAATCTATAAGGAAAAAAACACTATTGTTAGTCACTCTACTCTGTAATTGTTTCTCTCGGAGTACCAAGATACCTTATAGCAGAAGACTTTAATAATAAAATCTATACATAAACAGCAGAACACTTATTTTGTGTAGTAACTCTCATACAGAACTGTTCAGAAAAGTTAAAAATTGTGGTAGACTAGAAAAAACTGCTGGTAATATCTAAAAAGAATAGAGTTATTCAGTTGTCTGAGAAAGGCTTTTCACATACCAGGCAATGAGAGCAGACTTTTACACTACATCATACAGTACACAGAAAAAAATTCAGTTACTCAAACAATTAGAACTCTAACAAGCAATGACAGAAGGAACACAGGGATGTTGACTGTATACATAATCTGTATCTGTAAATACTGACGCTGGTCAAAGGCATTTTTGACAGATCCAGAAAAAATGACATGTACGCTTAACAGTATTCGTCAGCTGCCTTTCCTTTTGAAATGTTAGACTTTCTTCCCTTCTATTTTAAATTTAAGGATTAAATGTATGTACCTGGCCTGAACAAACTGGAAAAAAAATAATCAGTAAGAGTCTCTGCTACAAAGCTGCTTTCCATTTTGCGTTTTCTGAAATATAAAAAAACCCCTCAAACCAGCCCTGTAAACTCTTTGCATTTACATCAGTTTTGGTAGATCATAAATCTAACTCTTAAACTAAGCTAAGCCAACATACTGTCGGTGCCGGGGAAAATTATGGAGAGGTTCATCTTGAGGGCGCTCACAGGGCACGTGCAGGACAACCAAGGGATCAGGCCCAGCCAGCACGGGTTCATGAAAGGCAGGTCTTGCTTGACCAACCTGATCTCCTTCTATGACCAGGTGACCCGCCTAGTGGGTGAGGGAAAGGCTGTGGATGTTGTCTGCCTGGACTTTAGTAAAGCCTTCGACACTGTCTCCCACAGTATTCTCCTGGAGAAGCTGGCGACTCGTGGCTCAGACAGGTGCACTCTTCGCTGGGTTAAAAACCAGCTGGACGGCCGAGCCCAGAGAGTTGTGGTGAATGGAGTGAAATCCAGCTGGCGGCCGGTCACAAGCGGAGTCCCCCAGGGCTCAGTTTTGGGGCCGGTCTTGTTTAATATATTTATCCATGATCTGGATGAGGGGATTGAGTGCTCCCTCAGCAAGTCTGCAGATGACACCAAGTTGGGTGGGAGTGTAGATCTGCTCGAGGGTTGGAAGGCTCTGCAGAGGGATCTGGACAGGCTGGATCCATGGGCCGAGGCCAATTGGATGAGGTTCAACAAGGCCAAGTGCCCAGTCCTGCGCTTTGTTTGCAACAACCCCATGGAACGCTACAGGCTTGGGGACGAGTGGCTGGAAAGCTGCCTGGTGGAAAAGGACCTGGGGGTGCTGGTTGACAGCCAGCTGAGTATGAGCCACAGTGTGCCCAGGTGGCCAAGAAGGCCAACGGCATCCTGGCCTGTATCAGAAATAGTGTGGCCAGCAGGAGCAGGGAGGTGATCGTGCCCCTGTACCCGGCGCTGGTGAGGCCGCACCTCGAATCCTGTGTTCAGTTCTGGGCCCCTCACTACAAGAAAGACATTGAGGTGCTGGAGCATATCCAGAGAAGGGTGACAAAGCCGGTGAGGGGTCTGGAGCACAAGTCTTATGAGGAGTGGCTGAGGGAACTGGGGTTGTTCAGTCTGCAGAAGAGGAGGCTGAGGCGAGACCTTATCGCTCTCTGCAATTACTTGAAAGGGGGTTGCAGAGAGGTGGGTGCTGGTCTCTTCTCCCAAGTGACAAGTGATAGGACAAGAGGAAACAGCCTCAAGTTGCACCAGGGGAGGTTTAGGCTGGATACTAGGAAAAATTTCTTTACTGAGAGTGGTGAAGCACTGGAATAGATTGCCCAGGGAGGTGGTGGAGTCACCATCACTGGAGGCGTTCAAGGAACATCGTGGACGTGGCATTGCCAGGACATGGTTTAGTGGGCATGGTGGTGTTGGGTTGATGGTTGGACTTGATGTTCTTACAGGTCTTTTCCAACCTTAGTGATTCTGTGGTTCAATAATCTATTCTGCTGATAACTTCAGAAATATACAGTCAGTGTGGGTCAGTTAAGTGGGACAGTAGTGAATTTCCAGTACAGAACTCTAACTCTTGCAGTGAGAAAGAGTTTATCCTGAGATCATCCAACACAGAATATTAGTCATTCGATTCCTGAAGTAATAAAAAATGGATGGACCATTTTAAGGGTACCTTAAAGAATGATGTTCTTGAACCTCTTTCTTTGAAAATGTTTACAAGTTTGGCCTTATCTTCTGCTTATGTTTGTTTCACATATGTATTGGGTTTGTGTGGCAACGTTTTGGTAGCGGGGGGGCTACAAGGGTGGCTTCTGTGAGAAACTGCTAGAAACTTCCCCTATGTCCGACAGAGCCAATGCCAGCTGGCTCCAAGACAGACCTGCCACTGGCTAAGGCCAAGCTAATCAGCAACAGTGGTAGCGCCTCTGTGATAACATATTTAAGAAGGGGGGAAAAACTGGGAAATGGCAGCCGGAGAAGGGAGGAGTGAGAATATGTGAGAGAAACAACTCTGCAGACACCAAGGTCAGTGAAGAAGGAGGGGGAGGAGGTGCTCCAGGCGCCGGAGCAGAGATGCCCCTGCAGCCCGTGGTGAAGACCATGGTGAGGCAGGCTGTACCCCTGCAGTCCATGGAGGTCCACGGTGGAGCAGATATCCACCTGCAGCCTATGGAGGACCCCATCCAGGAGCAGGCAGATGCCTGAAGGAGGCTGTGACCCTGTCGGAAGCCCGTGCTGGAGCAGGCTCCTGGCAGGACCTCTGGACTCATGGAGAGAGGAGCCCACGCTGGAGCAGGTTTGCTGGCAGGACTTGTGACCCCGCGGGGGACCCACGCTGGAGCAGTCTGTTCCTGAAGGACTGCACCCCGTGGAAAGGACCCATGCTGGAGCAGTTCGTGAAGAACTGCAGCCCGTGGGAAGGGCCCACGTTGGAGAAGTTTGCGGAGAACTGTCTCCCGTGGGAGGGACCCCACGCTGGAGCAGAGGAAGAGTGTGAGGAGGAAGGAGTGGCAGAAACGACGTGTGATGAACTGACCGCAACCCCCATTCCCCGTGTCCCTGCGCTGCTCGGGGGGCAGAGGTAGAGAAAATCAGGAGTGAAGTTGTGCCCGGGAAGAAGGGAGGGGTGGGGGGAAGGTGTTTTTAAGATTTGGGTTTATTTCTCATTATCCTACTCTGATTTTGATTGGTAATAAATTAAACTAATTTCCCCAAGTCAAGTGTGTTTTGCCTATGATGGTAATTGGTGAGTGATCTCCCTATGTCCTTGTCTCGACCTACGAGCCTTTTCTCATATTTTCTCTCTCCTGTCCAGCTGAGGAAGGGGAGTGACTGAGCGGCTGTGTGGTGATTAGTTGCCGGTTGGGACTAAACCACGACAACAAAGATTTGTTCACCATACACCACCCTGTTGTTTTTTCTATTAAAAAGACATTTCACACGCTACAAAAAAAAGAGTGAGGGCAAAGTAAGGCAACATGCGGCACAGTATTCCTAGTTCAGAAGCACTCATTCACATACGACACTTGAATGAAGCCTTACCTTCCGAATAACTTGCTGTTGTTGCAAGTGTTTTGCTCTCAGTTCCGCTACTTCCCTCCAAAGGGATTCATTCTCCCTGTTTGAAAAGGATAATGTAAAAGTCAAACTAAAACTAAATTTTAAAATATTTACACTAATAATTTCTGTTAAAGATTAGTTGGCTTCATTAAAGCTCTCTGAAACGTGTTTTTAGATTGGGGGACGGGGGGGAAGTCACACAGTTGGCAGCCTTGGCAAATAATTACAAAATGGAGACTCAAACACAGCAAATAGCCTGCAGAGATTTTCCAGCTCCCTTAAAAAAAAAAAAAATCCCAAATTTGGCAATACTTATTACACATACATTCAGCATTTAAAAATGAACTCTCTTGTTTCCTTTCCCATAACGAAGTACCTTCTCCTCTTCCTTCTAGTAATTAAATCCTAAGAAATTAAATAAAAATAAAATCAAGCATACAACTGGTTTCTGGCAGCAGGAAAGGACCAAACAGCATATGAATGTAGTTTCCTCTCACCACTAAAAAACAGAGTTCTTCATCTGTATCAAGCCTGTTTGTCCTCCCTCACACACCTCTTGCTAGGTGCAAGCCACCTGTCAGCAACAGTACATCCACCTTGAAACCATCTTTACAGAACAAGCTCTCAAGTCACACATGCAGCTGTAGGTCATCCTAACAATTGCCTCTATGAGCTCCAGTAAAGGAGCATGTTAGGTGCTAAAAAATAATAGGAGCACAGAGGAGATGGCAGTTTTCACGAAACACTGCCGTTTGACAAACCTTGATTGTTCCAGTACTCACAGGAGTCCAGTTACTGAGAGAGTATAAAAACTGCTGTAAAGTAGCCCTTGCTATCGTATCCATGAACCTCGTTGTTTCCAACAGCATAAAGCATATTAAGATAACGAATACCGAAAGCTTCAATGAATAAGGAAAGACAACATACCATCCTCCTCTCTTTTGCAGTTTAGTTTTCAACACAGATGCCGGCCAAAAAAAGAGGAAAATCTCTCCACTGATGTTTGGATTTTTTAGGAAACCTTAAGCTAAGTTTTTGGAAACACCTGTTTATATGCATTGTGATGAAGCTTATTACTCACTCCTCAAACTGCTCCCATGTCCAACATACAATTTAAGACTACAGTTCCATCACAAATTTAACAACTGAGGTCAGGGATTCTGAACTTCCTCAATTTCTCACCAGCTTTATTAACATGTTTTGTAGGACTAGGTCTTCTGATTTAGCTCCAGTTTCTACCTCAATCATTTTAAACTCATGGGACAACAATACGGATGTCAAAGACCAACCGTTCTATCTTCTCATCTTTACAGACTGTCAGGCTGTTAGCAATGGGATGTCATTTCAGACAAAGTCAGCCCTGCTCTGGGCAGGGGTTTGGACCTGATGGCCTTCTGAGGTTCCTTCCAACCCAAATTAGTCTATGATTTGAACAAGGTGAATATGAACATTTTTACTCTAGACTGGCGAGATTCTAAAAAAGACTCTTCCTAGACAAAGTAAGTTTGTCTCCAAATATTCTACCACTCAAGTAATTAGAACTGAAGACCAGAAATGACAGCATTTACTTCTTAAAACTTGAGCTAATCAGTGACCTCTGCCACAAGAGGTACACAATCATTTACATTCCCAAATTAACATAAGTTAAGGAGTCCTGAGATAGAGTTACTGTTGAGGTGCTGTGACTTACAGTGCATGAGCTTATTTATGCTCATATATCCTGTCTGTATCTACATACTCTTAAGTAATTTGTGACACACATCTCTCTCATTATTGAGAATAAATCGTAATTACTGAACAGGTAATAATGCAATTCAAAAAATACTCTTATTTACATTTAGATTTTAGATTCTGTACCTCTGTCGCAGAGGTAACTAATGAATTCCAAATTAGATTTCTAAACAGATTTTCTTAGGCATTAATTCTTCTGCAATTTTTAGCAGTGGGGGAATGAAGACAGGAGAATAAAAAGCAACGAGCAAAGACATTAATTGTAGTAAGAAAGCATTCTAAGCAATTTGCACAAACCAAACTCTGCCTCAAACTAAACACAGTAACTACTTCAAACTTGAAGATGTAAATCAGCATACTTCATGCTAAGAACTGAGTTGAATATTCAGCCTCAGCAGCATTATGGAACTATTATTAAAGGCGTTATTTAATTGCCCACTACTAGACAGTTCTTCAAATGCCAACATTGCCTATTACTTTTAGCCATATCAGAATATTTGATTTTTAATGCAATTCTTTTATTGAAATTTATTTTCCTAAAGCGATATTTAAAGTTAGGCAATAAGAAATGGACCTAATTTTAGGCCTTTGTCTGATATCTGTTATCAGAATTACTCCATTTTAGGGATCAGTTGCTGATGGAGCAACTTACCTCTTCAAAGCAGACAATCGAGATTCAATAGTCTCTTGTTTAATTTGCACCTTTTGGGCACTACTTATTATTTTGGAGAGATCTTCTTGACGTATCTTGTTTTCTTCGGGTCTTGAAGAAGAAACCTTTAAAAGATTAGAATCCAGAAACAACACTTTCCTTTACTTGTTGTTAACTATTACTTCCTTTTGGTGATCAAGCATATTTTCTTCTAGTGTCGATAAACTATGCATTTAAGTTAATAATAAACCAAGCATCAAATTAAAAAATATAGAAACACACAGAAATGTCCTCTAACAGCTGTCACCACGTTAGCTTTAGTTGTTACAAACATTTGTGTACAGATTCTTCAGGCATTCTCCTTAGTGCTCTACTTCATCATATCTGCTTCACAATAACACAATGTTAGTAAGTACATCCCTCTCACCACAGTATAACTAGCCATATTTCATTTTGATATCGATATTCAACTGACTCACAAGAACAGCAGAGCACATTTCAGAATCACATTTAGCAGCGTAAGAAAGATGTTTATAGGTTCGCCCCCTGTTCTCTTTGGTGGAAATTTTAATGCTTACAGTAGCTTTGTTCTGAAACAAGCTACATAAACAAGCAGATTGTTATATTACTACAGTAAAGTCAAAGCATACTCTGCACTTCTAATATCCATTTGCAAAATGTTGTATTTGCATAACTCGCTCATTTTTGCCACCTGTGAAACTTACTGTAGTGACAGTAAAGCAGGTTAGATAAAGGACCCTAATCAAATCCCCCAAAATATCTTTAAACAAGTCAAAATATATATAAAAGCAGCGCAGTTTCCTTCCTCAAACTCCAAACTTATTCGCACTTGCAATCCTGCAGTTAAACTTCACATGAACTTTGCTATTCATTCACACTCACTAGTACAGGTTTTCCACATACTGAGTTTTCACTAACCTTCCTTTTAATGTGTTCCAACAAGTCCTCCCGGCCCTGCTTAAAATACGGGTGCTGAAACTCTACTGGACCATCTCGCTCCAGTTTGACAATCCCAGAATCAACATGGACAACTTTACGGAAGCCATCTTTAAGAAAAGAAAAAAAAACCCTCTCAAAACCCACATTAAGAAATTCAAACTATGCTTTTCCAACTATCCCAGTATCAGTTTTGAGGATGAGACAATATCCTAGCTGCAGAGAACACAGGGCCACTGCTCAAAGGAAATTGTCTGTAACTAAACATGTACAGGACCTAGAACTATGCTAGAAAGCAAAACCCCGATAACTTACACATGTTTAACTGTCTGACAAAGCTTGCCATGTTGTTGTGCTTGAAGTACTTGGGAAGAATCTCTTTCGCGAATCTCTGTTCATCCAACACCAAGAAACTCTGGCCATTCTAAAATGAGAGAGACACATTAAGCTACTTAAAAACCGTTGTAGAAAACATGCTGGGCTTTTAGAATTAATCACCAGATAGGAATGTTTCCTTTGTGCATGCAGTATGTAACTGATCTGCTTGCCTACAATTTTCCACAACAAAAAGTGTACAAACCCTGCAGTTGCAAAGCAACAGAGTATTATCAATTTACATCGCTATCCGTATCTGAAAGAAAACATCTCTATTGTTACTCACTGCTTCCTCAAGAAATAAATTGTTTACCAACAATTACCACAGTTTCACTACAGGACAATACTATCAGTTTTGTATGTAGCTTCAAAGTAGTGGGAAGGAATCTAACAAAGACACCGTGCAAGGGGGAAAAACCAACAACTGGCTGACAGTCCCTTCTGCTTTCCAGTATAAAAGCATGATTAGTTTGATAAAACTTGTAGAGCAGATGGAACTGCCAAAGAGCTGAGGGTGTGCGCTGGGTTTTGGAGTTACCAAAAAGGTAACCACCCAAGGCAATATCCCATTCCTCCTGGGATGCCAACTGTGAGGGAGGAGTGATCTTTTATTTCATCCACAGGCTTTGACTAAAATAGAAGGCTCAGCTCTTTGTTCTTCAGTGACTATGCTCCATTAACTAAAGGACAAATAATTGGCAGAATCCAAATTAGCTGCTTCAAAATGGTTTAGGTTTTGCTTGTACATCCACAGTACTCTCGCCCTGTATTTAATGAAAAGCCTAACATCTTCAACAGCTGTCAACACTGATACTGCATCTTCTTAGAAGCCCTTCAGTTCAACTAGTCACATGTGTTTTTTACTCCCAAATGCCAGCAGTTCCATGATTCCAAGAAGCTTGAAGAACCAGCCATGAGACCCTGTGAAGATCCTTGCCCAAGAGCTTGTTTCTGACAAACCAGCAAGGATTGTCAGAAACCAGATTTATAAATGGCTCGCCACTGGATGAGTTACCAAGCTTAGGGCTGAGAGGAAGGTAGGAAGATGAAAACTTCCCAGTAATGCCTTCCTACCTCCTGCTGAGAATCTGTCAGTGGAAGGGAAAGGGGAAGCAAAGGAAAGGGCAGGAACAGATCATTTTAGCCAATGCATTAATGAAACTCACCAGCTGAAGGTACTCAAACAAGCAGCACTACAGTGACCTGTGACGCCAACAGACAGCTTTCATGTGGCACCTCAACATTGTTGTCGCTTTGACATTGTTCAGGCCTAGCACAGAAAAATCTGGGAAACACATCTACTAGTTCTTGTTGCCCTGACAGTCATTTACAGCAAAGCTGTACAGATGTTAAGGCCTGACTTGAACTCACTGAAGCATTACCACATTGCTAAATACAGTTTTCAAGTCCTAGTGTTACTGACTGCAGCATACAGCATTCTTCCAAGTACTTCATTTGGTACTCCTTGTACGTGTTTCCACAAACACATACCCGTGGTTTCACCGAGATATGTGTGCAGGGAGATAAAATTTGGCCGTTCGGTTTCAGATGGCATTTATCCTTACAGTGTAAGGATATGGATTTGTATAGGAGGAAGGTGAAATACTGTAGTAACTGTACTCTTCCTCCCATGTTACACTTGGTACACTTTCTGTACCCCGTAATATTGACATAGCATATTTTTAAAAAGATCTCATCACTTGTGTACCAAGTGATCCCAACACCTTCCCCCACACAAGAACTGCTGGATGCTGATAACATGAACAGTGATTAGTGGATCTTCCTTCCACAAACAGCCTTGCAGAATCTCAGTTAGTCTTTATTTTTAATTAAGAAAATAATACAAGGATACCTAATAATAGCCATGGTGTGCTTACTTGAGATAAACACAAGCAATGAATTTGGAAAGTCTCCATTAAAAGCGTAAGGTAGCAAAAATGGCACTTCTTAAGCTAGACAACATCTGTACCTTCATATAGCCTTTAGCATCTCTATTCCAAAAAAAAAAAAAAAAAAAGGAAAAAAAATAGAAGGAAAAGCTGCCATAATCTACCGAGCCTACCTGCTTCCTTCTTCAGGAAGTTTTGGCTGAAGTTACTGGTAACTCATTATCAGTAAAATGTTTAAGATGACATTTCATCACTGCTTGAGCATTTAAAATAAATTTGGCTGAGAGCTGCCATCTCAACACAACTTGAAGATGTTGATACAGTTTGAGAACAGGATTTTTAAAATATAAATTATTTTAAAAACATCTAAGATATAGAGAAAAATGAAGTTGTTATTAAAAAAACCTGCTTAGCATTTATCTCAAGAGTTAACGATGCTTACTGCAGCAAACTTGCCAGACCTTCATTAGACTGAAGAAGGTGGTAAATTCCTGCCTTCCAATATTTTAAGATACATATAAACTTTGTACTCTGATAATGCTTCTTTATTATTCACTAAAACAGCCTGCATTTGAATATAAAGGATTCAAGACGAAAGGACCGCCAACTCAGGTTTTCCTTTTTTTTTAAAAACAATCAAAGTAGACGTATATCCACACAGTCACTGTACACGTTTGACCTGCCATTGGCAGGAAGGGGTCTTCAGTTACTGAAATAAACGGAGGCAGATCAACACTTGTGTCCCCCCGTCACTACTGACGGGCACCCAGTTTGACTTTCTCCAGAGAGATGTCCGTGATCCATCCGCCCCACGCCGCTCCCCAGCACACCTGTCCTTGCACACGACCGGGGTGTATGGGGGGGTGTGCCCGCTCCAGCAGGTGGGCACGAAACCCGGTAAGACGCCACCGAGCGCAACAGTTGTCGGCCCCACGTGGCCGCCCGTCCGCCAATGAGCGCGGGCCGCTCCCAGCCGGCCCGAGCCCCAACGCCCCTGCGGGCGGCACAGCGCGGCGCGGCGGCCGCCGACCCCGACCAGCCCCGCGGTAAACGCCGCTCGATCCGGATCGGGGGACTAGCGGTCCTGTCTGTTCCGCGTACAGGAGACGCAACCCCCCGATTTCCCCATCTTCTTTTACCCCGCAGCAGGCCGCTGTCACGCAGCCCCCGGCTCACGGCACGGCTCACCGCAGGCGGCCCCTGTTATTTACGAACTCGCTAACCCGCGGTGGAAGATCCCACCGCAGCTCCGCGTTTCTCGTACTGCGGCTTAATAAAAACGGCGTGTCAGTGCATCGCAACACCCGACCGCTCTCGGACCCCTGCCCCCCCCTCCAAGCTCAAGGGGGCCCGCCGACCGCCTCCCGGGGAACCCCCCCAGCCCGCTCAGTCGGGGCCGGCTGTTTGCCCGGCCCTCCCCCGCTGGCAGCCCGGGAGCGGCAGGGGACGCGTCCCCCCGGCGGGCACCGCCGCTCACACTCCGCAGGTACCCGCAGCCGGAGACGAGGCAGCGGTTGAGGGCCGGCGCGGCGAACCGGCCTCTCCCCAGGAGCCCCGCCAGGGCCGGGAGAGCTACGGCGGCTCGGCCGTAGGGCGGGCAGGGGGGACGCTCCCCCCGGTCGGCTGAGGGGAGCCCGACCAAGCCAAGCGGGCGTGCCCAGTTCTACCGCCCTCCCAACGCGCGCCGAGGCCCGCGGCTCCCCGCCCGCCCCGACGCCGCGGGCCCCGCGGAAGACCAGCCACCCGCCCGGCCCTCCCCTAGCAGGCCCCGGGTGCCCGCCGGGCGCAGGAGGGGCTGCCCGGGGCCGCCGGAGAAAGGGGGGGGGGAAGCTCCCGCCGTCCCGAGCACGCGGGCGGGGGCGGGGCGGCCAAGCGCCGCGGCTGGCGCGCGCCGCACCTGGCTCCAGGTGATGAGCTGGTTGCTGGGGGCCTCGCCCACCAGCGCCCACAGCTTGCTGAGGAAGGCCGGGACCCCCGCGCTGGCGGAGGGCGGCGGCTGGGGCTGGGGGTGCTGCGGCTGCTGCTGCTTCATTGTCGCCCGCGAGCCTCCGCCGTCTGGCCGGGGGAGGGGCGCAGGGGGGAGGAGAACCAGACCGGCCTTCCCCCGCCCCTCCCCGCCAGCGCCTGCGCACCGGGCGGCCCCCGCATGCGCAGCTGCCCGCCGCACGTGCGCGTGCGTGCCGGCCCGCCGCCTCCCCCCTGCGCTTTACATAACGGCCCCACGTGCGCCGCCCTCACGTGTCACAACAGCGCGGGCCCGGCCGGTCGCCCGGCAGGGGCGGTAAGTGGAGAGGGAGGCCGGAGGCGGATGGGTCCCGCCCATGCAGCTGTGGAGGGGCCAGGACCAATGGGGACGCGTCCCTCCCCTGGGGGGGGTGGGGCCACGCCGTGGGCTGGGCGCCCGTTCCCGCCGGGGCACCGGGCTCGTGGGAGAGGGTGAGGAACAGCTGAGCGAGATGCCGAGGAGGGCGGAGACCTCTCAATCTCCAGACGCGAGGGAGGGGCTTTCCTCTGTCTTCGCGGAGGTCACACAGGACAGAGCAGGCGACCGTAATGGCCGGTACTGGGCACCTCAGTGTCCCCCATAGCAGATGCTAAGGTGTCCCTCCATTTCCCCCCTCCCCCGCACTACACAGGACAGGATTATCACGTACTATATACCACGTGTTAATATCGGCTGTATAAAATATTAAGGACAGTATTGCTTCCTTAGGGGGTCCCTCAGTTGAAGAAAGATTATGGGATCCCTTCCCTTCAGAAAATATCAAACATGGAGTGGAGATGGAGGCGGTGTCTAGAGGTGAAGCACCGCCAAACACAAAGCCACATCACCATCCCCTTCAACCCACTGCAGGTGTAGCTGGAGACACCACATCTATCATCCTCAAGCTTCTCATGGTTGTAGTAATAAAACAAAAACAACAAAAAAATACATCTGACTTCCAAGTCTTCAGGTTCCTCAGTTCGATGACATTCTCAATTACAGTAAGTACAAAATTGTTCCGTTTTTTCAAAGCCAGTTGAAACAGTCGCTTCTGCTGCCGGTTGCCTCTCAGCAGTCTGCTCTCGCCTGTGACCGGGATCCAGGGAGGGCAGCAGAACAGGTTGGCAAGGTCTCAGCAGCAACGTACCAGTGCAGAGAATGTGCCTTTTTAAAGACTACCTAATCCTATGGTTTCAGAAAGGTCAAGTAGAAAGGTTAAGAAACAGCTAGTAAGCTGAGAAATATGGGCACACACAGCATGGTAATTCATTATATATGTGATCGAAGAAAACATCTAATAATATGAGCATATGCACAACAGAAACATCCAAGCTAACTCTAGAAAAAAGTCAAGCAGTCCCTAAGGAGACCTCTCTCCAAAGCAAGTTGTTTAGACTTCAGACCTATTGGCTACAGACTCTGAAAGGAAACTGATTTGAATCAAAAGGATCTCTCTAGGAAAACAGCCTAATGAATGGTAAAATGCAATAAAATTTATTTCTTTCCATACTTTACAAATATTTTGCAAAACTTAATCGCAAATCATTTTAAAGAAACTGTTCTATGGAACCAGAACTAGTATTTTCACAACAAATCCTCATCAATTGACAATGTTACTTATGTTTTTGGAGAGTTCTCAACAGTCTCAAAGAATCAAGGTCAGCTTGATCTACTTCAGTTTGTAGTGAGAATAAAGCACAATGGCACAGGAAAAAAATTGAGAACTTTTATCCTGGTAGCCTGTAGGAAAATGAATTCAAATATTTAAATTTCAAACTGTATATCACACAGCTTCTCTTTTCTCACAGCATTATCAGGCTACAACAGTCTGTAACAAACTCGTTGACTGACACTCACTAGATCATTCCTGAGAAGAGAAGTCACAGTTACTAAGTTTATGGTTTAGCTTTTCAGGGTCAGTATTTGGAATGACAAAGCTTAAAAGAATGCTTTTTAAATTTAAGTACAAGTTTACAGTAGTTGTCCAAATCATTTTTCATCCTGACGTGCATGCAGCAAGCTCCTACCAGGTTCCATTTATCTAGCTACAAACGCTAGATAAGCAGAGAGAATATGGTTGTAATTTCATCTGGACACAGTATTGCTCTCCATCTTACAGTTTTTGTTTACAACATACATTTGAAAACAGGAGCTGGTTTGCAGAATTGTTGGACAGTATTTCAAATTTTGCTTGTAAATGTTGAATTATTTCAAATGCTGTATCGCTATCTTTTGCTCAGACAGAAGTGGAACCATCCACTTATTTTTTTGCATTTCGCTAGTAGATTGAACATGATCTTGGTGAGAAAGACCATTGTATAACTTGATTTCCAACATCTTACAGTTGAGGGAAGTCTTTTAACCTTTCTTGCTAAACTTCAGCTTAGGAAAAGAATTTTCTTCTGAAGCCTTAAGGCTTAAGAACTGGAAGTTACTAATTTAGTACTTAGCATAAAATGTTAGCTATGTACCACTCAAGTAACCGTTCAATTAGTTTTTTTATTCTCTTACAAGGTCTGAGCACAAGGTAATTGCTTGCCCACGTTCATAATGCTTCCTGTTACATTATTTTACAAGTTGGCAATTGTAGAACTCGCCAGTCTTTAACCTGGGGCGATTTGACTTCCCTATATCTTCATAAGCAGTGCTATCAATCATCTTTTTCCACTCTGCAGTAAAATTTTCCTCCATTCAGCTTGCAGAAATCTGGTAATTATCAGTTCTGAGAAAGGTCAAGTTATTTAAGTCTTTCACAATACAGTTCTTGCCCTCCTCTCACCAGAAAAACATCACACCATAAAACTTTTGGGGTATTGTGAAATGTTGGGAATTCAGAAAGAACAGATCTCTTCCCACATCCCTCAACTAACCCCTCAAGCCCCAGCAGATGCTGTTCCTCCCCAGCCTCATTCCCCCTCCCTAGGACCCACAGTCGCCCCCCCTCCCCACCCCATGCAGGAGTTCCAACTAAGACCTAGTGCTTGGGGACTAAGAGAGTGCTGCCAACAGGGAACGTCTCATTTCCAGCGCTCTTTCTTACAGCTTTCATAGAGAAGCTATATAGGTAGCAGCACCTCAAATCTGGGCAGGAAGCTACGGGAACAAAGTTAGATACATGTTCATATCACTACCTGTTTATTTTAACACCACGTATGCTTAGAATCACAGCACCACTGGTCTCTCCCTCTCATGCAGCAGGCAAGCCCCACAGCAGTCCCATAGTCTCTTACAGGAGCTTTGGCCACTGATAGTCCAGTTTTGATATGGTTTAAGGAAAATAATTTGGGATGGGGATTCTTTGTTTTACAGCATATTTAAAAATAGAGGTCACAAAAACAGCCCTTATGTAACAATACTTTTCCAATGCGAACTTCACCTATCTTGTCTCACTTGTTTTCTTCCACCATAGTGGAATATACAGCAAGGGTCAACAGCCAAGCTTTCCTTACAGGCTGTTGCTATGGCTCTTGTAAGTCTGAAGTGCAATCTGTGTGAATTCCTGTTACATCAGGCCTTGAGTAAAGCCCAAGTCAACTCCCCAAGGGATACCAGTCTATAGATTTTCCTTAAGACAAACAGCATTATGCAAAACAAGCAACTGAAAATGCCAGAGAGCCAAGGTAGGGTGACAGACTTCAAGGCGATACTCTCCTCTTTTTGTGACCCCTATTTGTCCTGACTGAAGTGCATAACGTGAAGGTTCTGGCAACGATAAGGTAGTAAAGAACAACACACAGTCGTCCTGTAACTTTCAAGCATGCTATTATTTGTGTTTTGGATCCAGTTATCTTTATCGATTTGTCTATATTGATCCCTGCAAAAGCAAAAGACAAATGAGTCACTGAGCTTGCACATGCTTTGCCCCTGGAACAAGCACAGAAGGCCACAAGTAAACCATCCTGCAATGTCTGTAGTATCAAATGCTGCGCACAGCACTTCACAGCCAAATTTGATGCAAGCCTTCCATCTTTAAAAAGGTATTACGCCATTCAAGTAACTGAAAGTGTTCCTAGGAGTCCCAACTCTGCACATATTAGGATCTCCTTGAATTAGAAGTGGCCCTAAGAGGTCTAGCTTTAAATTAATCCTCCCTGAACCTGGGACAGCCTTTGAGATTTCTGTGTTCATGATGAAACTGGCTAGAGTAGGCAAGGCAGACAACATTTCAGAGAGCTTCTGAAGAGATTGTTCTTCCAAAGCCAGTATCCATTCAGTTAGTTTTATGCTGTCCTTGTGTATCTGATTCAAGTACTGTTCAATTTTTTGGATGGCTTGATTAATTTTCCTTCTCTTCTCCACATACCCTGCAGGAAAAACAGATGGGACAGTCAGCACACCAGATATCTAATAGACAATGATACAATAAAGACTGGCAGTTAAGTTTTAAAGTTAAGTTATGATAACTGTTCCCCACAGCATATTTAAAATTCAGCTATGACAACTGAAACCCACTGCCATTTATGATCAATGGCTTTTTTTCTTGAAAGGAAAATTCAGACCTACATTCGTATTTACTACTAACTCTTCAAGATAGGTTGCTATGGAAATGGTGCAAAAGTGGTATCCATTTCTTATTTGCTTATGTATGAGGAATACTTGATTTAGGCTTTTCCCAATTAGAGACGATCTTCTGTACTCCGTGAAAAGGCTCAGTGTATCTTAAAGACAAGCTAAGATAGCATTCAATTAAATGCAGTCAGTTTCTTTAAAAAATTCTAGTCTTAAAATGCTTCAAGCCATAAACCCCCTCACACCTTTAAAAAGCAGACAAAAAATATTGAGTCTAATACCCATTTCTTAACATGCTAAGAACGAATTCCAAATTCAGGCCAGACTATCTGATCTTCACAGCTTTCTGCAAAGTTAATCTTTTTATTGAAGCTTTTGGAAGGATGGTAGATTTGGGAAAAAAGGGAAGGAGGCTTCATGGGCAGCATGCCTAGCAGAAAACTTATAGACGTTTTAGAGCAGTTTGCTGTGGCCATGTGTTGATAATTGTGGAAAACCAGTTCCTATCGTAAAAAAAACCCCTAAGCATATGGGCTCATTTGGTCATCCAAACTTAACATTGTTTTATGCCAAAATGACAAGTAGATACAACAAACTGTTAGCACAATTTCATCAAGATTTTGTTTCTTCAAGTAGGATTTCATAACATAGACGTTATGAACATTATGGCAATGATGGGCTCATAAATCAAACCCCGTAAGGCATGAAAAGAAGCTTTTATCTAACCTGAAGCTAGTTTAGCAAGCATATACTACATCCATGATTTAGTTATTCAAAGGCCTCCATTTCATGCTATTTCACATTCCAAACATTAGAACCTCCATAAAATAACTGTTCTGGCAGCTCAATTCCAGAGCGTGGGAAAGCTTTCTTCAAAGAAGAACATCCCTCGCATTGGTTTACTGTTATCAAAAGCACAAAGCACAGTAGAAATTCTTCACAAAGTACCAGTGAGCAACTTTAACGATATATTTGACATGTAGAATTAATGGTGTTCTTACTAAGTTTTAAAATTAAGTTTATTTTCAATAATAAATTAGATTAGATTAGTCTGCTTCTTAAGGCCATTCAGAGATCTGATTTGAATGGACAAAAACACACCTGCTCTGTGGTTGTGCAGTCTGTCATGTCATATCTCTCCCCACGCTAATGGCCATTTAACAACTCTCTTCAGCCTGTTTAAACTGGAAAACCCTCAGACTGAAAATAGAACAAACCAAACTGGTTCATCTCAGTCTAATTTACCTGAATCTGAACAGGTGGAACTGTCATCTTCCAGGTCTGTGTCTAATCCACTGTTGTTCATTGCTTGTTCAGATTCCTGTAAGTTTTTTATAAAGGAAAAAACAACTTGATTTCCAAAAATGTGACCCAAATTACTAGTTTTCCTGTCTTGTGAAAGATACTAGAGAAAGTAATGACTTGCTGTAGTTTTCACAGGATTCTGCTATTTCCTTCCCAGTTTGGTTAAAACTACTGCTGTAGCAGCCACCCACCACAGTTCAGTAGACAGCTGGTAACTGAAATGCTATCTATGCTGCAACTGCAATTGCAGCTGTCATCACCTTTGTTTAGTTAGTAAAATGTAATCAAGCTATTTTTGAATTTGCATCAATGTTTTTTTCCTTGCTAGGCTGCTTATTCCTCCCCCCACAAATCTTCCATTATGTTGAAAGCGTATGTTAAAAAAAACCCAAAGACAAAGCCGCAACTGGTAGTCTTATGTATTTTGCAGATGTAAGAACTAAATACAGACAGAGCATCTGGACTTCACAGTTCTGGCAGATTCTGTCTGTGGCTTGCACATGTTTGGTGCCTTATCCCGAAACTTTCATGTAGTCACAGCAGTGTATCACTTCCTCCTCTCCCCTCCTCTAGATAAAAGCTACAATCATATCCCAAAGTCACCTCCTTCAGGGACATTACAAATAACACATTAGTATTTCTTTCATTTCCTTACTCATCATTAAGGTCCATCACTCAGTACTGAAGAACTAAGTCTCAGGCTATGGCTCTATTAGGGAGAAGTATTATGAACCAGAATCTGTACTCTAAAGCTGTACACAAAAGTCTTCTTTTACCAAGCCAGTCACACACAAAGAGGACCACTAGGACATTCCACTTGCAGATTTGCTAGTTATATTACTAAAGAAGCCCCATAAACATAATAAATGTTTTTCCCCCTGAAGAAACAAAGTTTTTTCCCCACATTATTGTTCAGAAACTGCTGTCCTCTAGTTCTCTTCAGCTAGGTGCTGGCTCCTTCAAAACCAGAGAGAACACTGCAAGTAACCTCAGGACATAAAAGGCTCTAGTTTGATAACATTTTCCCCTCCCTACCTCCCCCTACAATACCATATTATTCAATCCTTTCCACTCCCTCCCTGCTGTGCTACCTCCTGCATTATGCTGCAGTAACTACTGGATCAAGGCAAATTGGATTAAAAAACACACAAAAAATAATTCCTCAAACAGCTGGCAGAGAGCAAGTTTTTAACCAATATCAGTTCTATAATCTAGTTCAGGTAATTCAGATGCAAAAGCAGTTGCATCATCCTACTCCTAGACCATTCTTTCAGCTGGAAGTGAAGAACTAGGAAGCTGAGTTAGGGCACATTATACTTTGAGATTCTCTCCTCCCAGTGAAGGATTTATGAAAAGGGGTGAAATACAATAAAAGCAAGACAATTCTGTTTTCAAATACTTTAAATCATAGGATGAAGCACAGGTTAAACCATATTCCAAGTGCTTGGTATTTTCCTGATCAACACAGACAAGTGCCAAAACAAAATCTGTGTTAACAAGAAAGTATTAGAAACAACATGGCCTTGGGTTATAAGAAATCTCTTTATGTAAATAAACAGCAGGCAGAAGAATACAGTATTTTTTTTGAATAGATGTTTGTGATTTTTCGCAGCTTCTATTCCAATGTCCAAGTACCCATTCTATATTAGATGGATGTATTCTGGAAAAAGAAGGTAAACCTGGTTCTAAGCTGTGTGTGATAACACAATGCATGATTTCAGCCATGGAAAAAACCATACTTTTAGACCAGTTTCTTCAAGTTTTTTCCAACAGCGAAAGCTAACATAGGAACTAAATCCAAATGCACAGCAACTTTTCCACTAGTTTTAGAAAACACCTTAAGTTGCGGAAAACATCAGGGATACTTTCTATAGAGCGTACCCTTGCCCAGCCTTAAAATACCCCTGGTGTGCTGCCTTACTCTCACTTTTTTTACATGCCTCCCCTACCATTTCCAGGGAAGTTGCATCTGTTCTGAGGCCAGAAGAGATTTATCCAATCCCATGAAATGTCTCCTTAGCAAGCCTTTACACTTAAAGGTTTTCTGCCTTTTTAGCTTGCCAGTTTCTCTAACTTTTCAAAATCTTGGTTTGTCAAGATATTCCTTCCTAGCTAGTGAACTTAAACATTTTTATTGCAGTTTGTTTCATACTGACCCTGACTAAAGCAGGTCTCAGGCTTAGCAACTTTATTATACAGACTAGTTCCTTTTCACAACTATTCAGCAGAGTACTCCAAATTCAGCTGACTTAAAAAAAAAATCTTCAAAAATAGTTCAAAATTTTATGATTATTGCTGTAAAAGCTGTATTTTTAAGAGGACAGTTAAAATGGCATTATAAAGCTAGGACTAAATCTTGTTTCCTGTATGCATTCCTATTGATGCCTTTAGGAGATATTGTGGAAGTAAAATGAAAGCATTGTTTGTGTAATAGTTTTAACACTATACTAAAAGCAAAACCAAAACACAAGTGTACTCAAACATGCAGCCAGGGTAAACATCAACAAAATATAGTAAAACAATGCTTCTCTATGCCTATAGACCTAAAATCACAAATCTATCGATATTTCATTTAAAATTTACAAAAACTTGCTGTTAGATCTGTGGAGTTTCTCTGGAAAAAGGAAAAAAAACATCTATAACCTGAAAAATAGCAGTTTGTAACTATGGCTAAATAAGATGATGTAACTTGAAAAGAGAAAAATCACTCTTCTCTCTTGTGTTGTGTACACAGTTGCCAGGTGACCACAAAGCGCAGAGCTCTCCTTTCAAAAGCTCAAAGGCTGGGAAGGCCACAAATACGACATACTGGCTCTAACCACGGTTTGCACAGGATGACTTTCTGTGAAGTCTCTTTTTATCCTCATTGTGAGGAGGGGTGTTTCTACGTAACATCCCTAGGACAGTCCTACAAAAACCAGCATCAGGTATGTGACCGGTACCCCCCGCTCCCAACCCCTGGTAATATGGATAGCATAACTAACACCATTTTATAAAGCGAGCAGACATTCTCTGTGACCGAGCAGGTCACGTATTCGTTCCCTTTCCCTCATTATCAGGCCCTAAAGGTCCTGTGAACCAAGTAGACAAACCAAACAGATTTCTTCTTCCCCTCCCTACTAGCCTCAAGGTTCCTGGGCACCAGGCCGATTACTCCCTTCCTGGCAGGCCTTGAAAATCCCAGGCACCCGGCCAGCCAGGTGCTGTTCATGACCCTGAGGGATGTGTAACAGCACACACAGCACTGTCTGTAAAATGAAGCAGTTACAACTCCTAAGTGGGGAACTTGGACCTGAATCGCTGCTGGACAGGGAGATGTGTGACCCCTCCGGTGACCAGGGACACCTCCACTGTTGTCTGCTTCCTCCCAGGGTTGAGGGAGTGACTCCTATTCTTTTATATGATTTTCAAGTCTAGTTTATTAGATTGTTATACTGATACAGCAAACCATGTACTAAGATTTGACCCAGCCTGCAGAGGGTCCAGGCCATTAGAAACCATAAGTTAAGCTGTATTATAAATGCTGTATTACGCTACTTATAAATTGTACTACATTGATTCTGCTTGTAGAAATCCTGTGCCATTCTAATCATAAATTCTGTTCTCCACTAATCATAACATCCTGTTAGAATTAAAACTTTATTTTCTTAACTATAGCTTAGTGCCATCAACATTCTGCCCAGGATCCCTAAAAGAACCTTTCTGTCCCCCTAGCGTCAGTGACACAGGTGTGGATACATCAGGACTGAACACATGAACTCAGTTTGCATGTACACCTACTCTACTAAACAGTAGGGATGCACAAGTCTTAATGGAGACCTTTCTGACTGGGCCAGCCACCTACTTTCTTTCAGGCTCAGAGGGACTGCAGACCAGTCACCTCTTATATCATGCATGTGCTACAAGTTCAGCACGTTCCCCCCAATACCAGATTTACTGTTTCTGCACAGAAAGTGAACGAAGCGTTCGCCATACAACCAGCCTGAAATGTTCCCATGAACACTGTTCCTACTATCAGCTCACAGTCAGCTCAGTTATCCTAGAAAATACTGTTTTCACTGTCAGTGGAAACAAAGGACCAAGAGACTTTCCTGTCTTCTCTGAAAGATGCGGCAGCACTCCGGAACGGCTGCTGTCATCTCAGTAATGCACCAGTCCACATCCTGCCCCAAGCTGCCAAATCAGTTATGCTAACAGTTGAGCCTTCCAGATTTAGTGAGTGTTAGTTGTAGGACTCCAGCTTCTGACTCATCCTCACTGATGGGAAAGCTGGAGAGGTTAAAGACATCTGACAAAGGCATTTTGAGTCACCCTACTACCGAAGGTATAGAATCAGTGGGATATTAATCAGAGCCTAACCCTTTAAATACCTATTTGAGATAACTCATGTAAGCTAGATACTGCTATACTTATGAGCATGAGGGTTTGAAGAAAAGGCTGCATCATAGAGGAAATTAATATAAAGGGGGGTAAGACAGCCATGCTTTTACAAAAAAGGTTGGTTAACCCACCAAATTTTGGATACTGACATGCCAGAAGTGGCATGTTACACACAGGTATTTAAGACTCACTTTCCCAAGCATTCTCCCAAAGATCCAAACCTGGATACAATGCTCATTTGAGTGTTGAAGGGTTCCAACTTAGTGTCTGGCTTGCTGATCCAGATGAAGCACTATCAATTCTGCCTATTTCTTCTTTCTTGATGTAATCTAGGTTTGCACCAGTGATATGGTGGTTTCTGCTCATTTCTGAGCAGCTGTTGATGAGAACAATATGCCCATTTACTACTACAAAGCTGTCTATACAGACTCAAACACAGCACAGAATTCTCACCTCAAAACCTCTTCTACCCTGGGGAAAAATGAACTGTGTTAGAAAATGCCGATATTAAATACAAAAGTATTACTACATACAAGACTGTGGGTGTATGCTGCTCTACTATTTAGGTACTGATCTGGAACTGGTAAAGAGTACAGAGATACGGCTATGAATCAACTGTTTACTCAAGGGTTTTTTTCTTTTTAAAAGTTATACATAGGCGTTGACAGACAACACTAATTTAACTACAGTGTTACTGAATGAAGCATGCCATGTGCTGACAACAAGAGATTTTAATTTTTTTTAAACAAAGAATAAAATTATTTGTTGCTGCATAAACGAGTAAAGGACCAGCTCTTAAACCCAAGGATTTATACTGCAGATAGCAAGAGTCAGATGCTGACAGGCACCGTGTATGCCTGGCCAGTTCTATTTACTATTTCATCTCTTTTCTAAAGAGAGAGCTTCCTAGTGCAAGCTGTCAGACCACTAGTAAAAATGGAAAGAACCATTACATCTAGCCCTACCACCTGTTTTCCCTTTTTCCACTGTGGGATCATAGGATCTGGGACTCTTGCTTAACAGCAGTTTAAGTTCAAGGCTCCACCAGAGCAAGCATTACTCCTAAAGTATGCTCAATAACCCTGAGGAGCCCACTGCAAAATATGCAACTTGTGAACTATAGGCAACTCTAATTTTGTTAGTATTTTTAGATCAATAACCACTGAGGTAAAGCAAGAAGAGGTCGCAACCTCTACTGCTTTGCAAATACACAGTGTTTTATACCACAACATCCCAAAATAATAGTTTTGTTGTGGATGAGGATTATCCAATGAAAATCACCCACCTCTCAGAAAAAAATAACTTACTAGCTGAACTGTGTTTAACAGGCACGTGTCTGCTTTTAGGCTCCTTCATTTCACAATGACTTGCAAAAAACACTCAAATTCTCCCCAAGTCTGGGAGAACTTGTTTTACACTGCCTGCCCTAATCACAAGTAATCTTTCCATCTTTCCTCTCCACAAAACATTACGCATTCTACAGGAGAAAATTTCAGATTTGCTCCCAAAGTTGCTCTCAACAAATGTCACAAATGCTGATTTTAGAGCAAAAGCTTCCAAATAAGACTTTCGTTAAAAACCAGAGGCTACTTGATTTTGGGGTGGTAGTGGAATATGTTCAGGCCAAATAATGTAACATAAAATTTTGTGGTGTTTTATTGTTAATGGCTTAACGTATCAGTGTCTTAGCATCATCATTCAATGTACTCTAAAAACATTTATAGGCAGATGGACTGCAAGGAATGTGAACAAGGAAAGCCAGCTCATGCTGTAGGGAGGAACACATAGTTCTGGCATACTAAAAATAAAAAGCATTAACACACCATATGCTGTGCAACAGCAAATAGTGTTATTTAGAAGTGTTCCAATAAAAGCTAACAATAGCGAAAGTTCAGACCTACTAAAAAACCGAAAGTGACTTAAGTCAGCAACATGCCTCACTGCATAAAATAAACACGAGTTTTATCTAACAATTTAGTTTCTTTCATTTTACACAAACCTTAGGATAACATATACCCCGTTAAAGAGCTTTCCTTGTTAAAGAAGTTACTAGCCATGCCAGACAGGAGTTGAAGTGCAAGTGGTGAAGCAAGTTTTGGTTTGTACACAGCCCATGACTATTTTTCTTAAATGACTGACTTGCCTTGCACCTCAGTTGTAGTATCCTTCTTGTTTTGTTTTAACCTCTGCATTAGTACTACTATGCAGATTCACATTCTCTCTCAAGCTGTATGAGCAAAGCAGTAAAAAATTGGAGGTCTTTACCAAAGCAAAGTATTCTCTTGTAAAATTCTTTGTTATTGCAAAACCATGTAATTTCAACTCAAGTAATATTAATTTTCAGCATTTTTGGAAGCCACAGGCAACATGAGTGCAAGAACATGGGTGCCTCTGTGTGCATACACACAGAATAGTTAAACAAACCAGCAATTTCTTCCATAACTTTAAACTAAAGATAGCAACCAGGACTGGATTATTTCTTAGAATGCATTAATTAATGATCTTACAACTGGGGAGAAGCCTAAGGAGACTTAGGAGAGGTAAATCTTTTAAGCAATAGAAACACTTCAAACTGCCACACAACAGACAAGGTCTACTGACTGTAGCATGGAACTGGCGGAAAAACGTGTAATTCAATGACACCACAGCCTTGTGCAAATCTTAATCTAATTTGCACTTTTTTTATGAAATGGTGGTAGCTTCACATACCCTGCAGCAGAGGTGTGAAATCAGTTACACTCTGAATTATTCCAGGCTGGCAGCAAGCTTCTCAATCTCAGCCTTGCTGAAATGCCCACTGATACTGTTAGGGTAACCAGCTTAATTATGGAGTATACAGATGGCAATCACTACGTTTTCGTAAGTTTTTATTCTGTTCTCTTTTGGTGTCAAAACACAACAGAGGTCTTCATATTGACTTATTTGGTCTTTTGCTTTGTAGCAAAGTAGTTAAAGCATGGAATCAAAACAGGACACCTCTGCTCAACAGAAACAGCCCATCAGAAAACATGGAGGGAAATGCAGTAGACTTAAGCTTCAGTAAATTACCATTCTGCAGTTGAGTCTGTGAGGTAACCTGACATCAGCAAAACATACGTCATGGATTAAGACACTCTTAAGCATATTATAGAAAGGCACATTTAAACCAAAAGATGCATGGTTCAAGTTTGTTAGATTTTACCTGACAGGTCTCAAGTATTACTGAACTATCTGAAAGAACTACAGTTGATTCAAAGCAGCAAACTATGACTTCACGTGTCTTTCTTTTCTTCCAGAAGATGTATTTCATTAGCATCTCAGATGGAAGTTTCAGAGTCCACAGTGTATGTTCATGCTGGTATATCCATATACTGAATACTGCTTAAATTCCCTTTTAAAAACATTAACTAGAACATTTGTTCTTAATGCAACAGAAGAGCTGCACTAAGATTTGGCATTTGCACTCTCATCGGGAAGGGAGACGAAACAAAAACATTCCCACCTCAGACCAACACTGAACCCAAGCTGCCATTCTGAAGCCTTTGCTTTTGTACATGGCAGAACTCCATTCACATTCAACAGCAAGAACTAAAATACATGTGTCTTTCAACTCATTTGGAGCAACTGTTGGATCACAATAGCTTACATCCACTGTTTCCCCTCACCGCTGCCTGCTTCTGCTTTAACTCCACTTCCAACACAAACAGAAAACCCAAACAAAAAAACAACCCTGGGACTCACTTTTCAACTCATAAC
Source organism: Gavia stellata (assembly GCF_030936135.1). NCBI lineage: Eukaryota > Metazoa > Chordata > Aves > Gaviiformes > Gaviidae > Gavia > Gavia stellata. Next base: position 55,731,705 of record NC_082595.1, read on the forward strand.
CTGCCAAATGAAAAGGAGTAATACCCTGAGAATCAGCAGGCCTGTAAGGAAGAAGTCTCCACAAAGACAGAAAAAGGGTCCTTTTTCTCACCCTTGTTCCTATCAACATAAGGGACTGCTCCCAGCACCCTGGTATGTGAATGGAGCTTTTAGAAGCTCCATTTCATTTTCTTAACCCATAAGTAGAGTAGACCAGACAGGGAAGGGGGGTGGCACACTTTTTTGAGCAATCTTACTCCTCTTTTCCCACATTCAAATGTATGGAATGTCTACTAACTCTTCCCAACATACACTCCTGCCCCACATAATAGTCTTCCTTTCTCCTACTACTTTATCCATTTTTTTAGTTCAAAAACAGCTAACACAAACCAGTTATGACCACAAGCTAGAACATGCTGAACCAACTGCTATGAAACAGAACAACTTCAGACACAGCTGAAGGCAAACAGAAAACAAGGAGGAAGGATATTCGTTTGACTTGTTTACAGCAAAAGCTGTCCCCTCATTGTTACACAGAGACCAACAATGCTCAACTCCAAGATTAGTCTTTTTCACTGCTTAGATAGATCTAAGAATTCTTGTACTGTTTTCCTTTTAAAGTTAAATGCACTGCTCTTACTCTTCAGCCATCCTTTTCTATGTCCGAGATGTGTCTGCTCCAACTCTCCGCTGATCGAGGCCACCAACTCCACCTTCAACTTTGTTTCTGCTTCCTGTCCCATCACACTGATTTTTCCAAACTCTGAAAGACAAAAGGCAACTCAGTGATTGCTTGTAGGCAAAAAAAGTTTTGCCCTATACCAAGCCGCCTTTTTATTTGAAATAATTAAATCTTTATTCGATATACAACAAAATAAAAATAAAATTCAAAACTATATGGTCCTATTTATTACACAAGGAATTATCCAAGTTAAGTTTAGATTATTCAAAGAATGTGAGGAGACTGCTACGGGCATGAACAAGGAAATGAGGATACCTAATGACAGTACTGAATAACCATGTAGATATCCTTGCTTCAGCCTTGCTAAAGAGACAACAGTGGATAGATCTCCAGTAGTTGGCTGACTCCAAGTATAGATATTACACAGTATATGAGGGCTTTGAACTTCAGTCACTGATAACATGGATTTGTTGATCAATGTCAACAAGGATCAAGAATAAGCTTTCTAATACTGTATTTTCAAATTCAGAAATTTGATACATTGAATTTATCAAAACTCCTTTTCAAGAGAAAAGGAAATTTTCCACGGCATTTTGATCATAATCACTACATTTAACTCAATCATTCTTGTCCTCTTAGTTGTTTAGTGTTTTTATGGGAACCTTTGTAGGCAAACTATCAACCTCATTATCCAAACAGCTTGAGCAGCAACAGCTTAATACCTGTCATGGAAAGGAATGTGGTCCTCCGATGACTAGAGCTGTGAGGCTACCAAGTTATTTTTCCACTCTTTCAGCAAGGCACACTATTTTTACAGAGTCCCTCAAAACCCTCTCATCTCTGAAGGCTCCAAACTCTATTTCAATCAATACTTTAATTGTACCATGACTTTTCAATAAATAAAGCTTTTCAAACTAATCCAGAAAACAGATCTGGTACTTTAAAATTCAGTAGGGAACTGAATGATCCCATGTAACAATCCCAAGAATATATACAAAAAAGATGTTTTCATTTAAATATATTCTATCCTTGCTTGCTAAATTACAGCCCCATACAACTAGTATGTAAAAGATTAAACTCAAGTTACACAACATTCTTTCTCAATATTTCTGATAAAGTGTTAAGTAGCATAGCAATATTTAATGTAGTATATCTTTCAGGGAGTGAATATTTTCCAAATGAGTCTAATAAAAAAGCTAATTCCTCAATTTCCATGTATTGAGATTACTGTGCTAACAGTGTAGTGTGATTACTAAAATATTTTTCTACCACTTTGAGGTTCTTTGTCTCAAGACTGAACAAATGCCATTTCAATGCTGCATGATATCAACTTGAATGCTTAAAAATAAACATATTCTCAAGAACAGCAATTTAGAACAACCAGGGGTAGGTAGTAAGAATTACTGTCACGTAAGGCATAATTTCAGAATGCCATGAAGAATATGCTTTTTTCGGTCAGGTATCTGGCCCTGGAAAATACACATCAGAACACATTAGAACTGATCCAGTTCAGCATTTTTTTTTTTTTTTTAATTTAAGAACCCCCAAAACATTAAGACTACCCAAAAACTGTACTGGTACTACACAGAATGGGGCAAGAGCACTCTTAGAGTGAGGTCCCAAAAGTTACTCTATACTTTTCAGCTGTATACATTCCTTACTGCTTTCATATAAAATTATTTACATCTCACATTGGTAATAAGAAAAGCAAACACACTGTAAAAACTTCATTATCTGCATCAGTGTTTTTTAAGACCACAAAAAGTGATGATGATTATTACCAAGCTAAAAAAAACTAGCGAGAGTTAGAGCTCAAGGGAAAAGGAAAAATCTCTAAGGGAATTCTCTCTGTACACTCTTAGGAAGTGCTGAGTAGTACTGACTCTATACTAATTAACTACTATGCTCACTGTAACATCTATCCATAAGCTATGAATTCAAGTGTAGACTAAGTGTAGCTCCAACCATGAGAGAACAAGTATGTGCTGAACACCACCAGTTACTCTGGAGGGGAGCTGTAAGTTCTTGGGGTTTGTGGTGGAACAGTTACTGGCTAAGAACACAGGAGAGGAAAAAAAATAAAGAAACATGGGAAATTTTATGGAGTTTGTGACCAGTTGTTTTCAACCAGTGTCTCAAGTGTGTGGATCATGAATTACTTTTAAGGGACCTGCAAAAGATAGCTGGTGAAAGCAAACCTAAATCTGCTAATATTGCAAGTGCTGTATGTGTATGTTCTTAACAATCACAAGTTTTCCAGGAGTTCCATTCAGAAAGAGGCTTGAAACAGATTTAGACATAGACTAGAAACACTACAAAGTTTACTATGTTAAAAAAAGTTCTGAGAAAGGTTTATCTCATTTACAAGCAATTGTATAGAAGTATAAAATTTGAATCACTCAAATAGCTATGGCGCAAATCCATGATTTGAAATCAAAAGGCCTTTTCTTTAAGTAATTGCTTATCTTCTTGTGTGTATTTTGCAAAGGGAATAAAACCCCACTACTTTCACATTTAGATTACTTCAGTATCAAGAGAGGAAGAATTTCCTGGACTGGATCTGACAAAAAGAGACTAAAATTCTAAGAGAAACCTATAGAAGATACCATTTTAATGACACAGATCAATGCAGAAAAACACCTGGGTCAGCCGTTTTCAGAAAGTTGAAGTTTTACCATCTGTTTCAGTTACTGCTTTTGTGCCAGGCCTAGAGTTTGACTATAAGACCGTAATGCAACATTCGGGGGGGGGGAGCATAAACTGGAGAACAGACCACTTGCCACTCAATAGTTATATAAAAAATAATCCTTCCTACATCCTAGAAGTTCATTCACAATGAAGACAAGCAACACAGAGTTATTTTTGTAATCACAAGACAAAAAACTCAGAACCACAATGTGGCATTAATTATATCAAATTTCTCTTTCCTAAGATTAAGGATGCTCTAACTTCCAAACCAAAAAAATACCTTGAAGACATTGTGAAGTGAAGGAAGAGTTGTGAAGTGAAGGAAGAGTTAAGAGTACTGACATCCAGTGAAGGTTAGGATAATTTACTGGTAACTGACAAAAATTTATTTAATGTATCATCTTCAAGAGCCATAATAAAAGCCTACAGTATTTGGAGAAGGCTAAATTCTTCTATTACTAAAGTATTGTAATTTCAATAACATTGAAAGCACACTGAAACCTGGCTTCTTCAGATAATTGTTAGAAGACCTGGGGAGTGTTTGTATGTTTTGCTAGAAAAGTAAATGCACACGGTTTATGGAAATGTATACATGTTGGGGCACTATGGCTATGTTTTCTGCTCTTAAAAAAGAAGCAGTTTTCTCAGTAAATAATTAGATCGCAGTAAAAAATAAAATCTATTTACATACTAGAAAGCCATTAGCCATTTCCTTGCCAGCACAAAACTTTTTATTGCTAGTGGAACAGATGTACTACAGGGATTGTTAACAGTATAAAAACCATCACGACAAACAACCATGACAAAGGAGCCTTGCTGGCTCCATCCTCTTGATCATTGTAGCTGCCTAGACGAGTATGTCATATTGATACTATTTATACACGCGTGCACACACACACACACTCATTTTATGAGAAGAGGAAAGACATTAAATATTCCACCCGAAATACCTCAGAGTAACCAGGTATAAGTAAGGAATTCTGAAGAGTAGCAGTATAAACCACTGCTAGACATTCTTACTTATTTAAACCAAAATATGTCTTAGAAGTCCATACAGTTGACAATTACAGGTGGACACCCGTATACTCCTCAGTGTCAGAGGTACGTAAGTAACCTGGACATACACAATTTTAAACTACGTGAAGTTCTATGTTTTAGCATCACTCAGTAGCTATGGTTACTCACTGCCTCAGAGCTGCTGATGCCTCATTTGCTTCTGTTTAAGATCAGTAACTTCCTTCCAAAGGATTTATTTCCCCCTGAAAATTCAAGGGAAGTATTTCAGTAGATCCAAAAAAGCCCAACATTGACAGAAGGGTGAGGGGAAACTGAAATTTTGTAAGTAACACTAAACTCAAAACAATCATCGAATGCTTCCTTCTTCATGAAGTAAAACCTATTTACATGAAAACAGAGATCTATGGAGATAAAACAGGGCAAGTGAAGAGTTCATTATTGACTCATCCTAACACCTTATTAGTTAAACTGCTTTTGAGTTTAGTTATTATCTCAAGCAGGAAATACATCCTGCATAAAGTAGGCATCACAAGTAAGTTTCTAGTATGCCTCACTTAGTAACTGAAAGGCAACAATAAATGTCATGCCATGAAGCATTGTGTTCCTCATGAACACAAATAAGTTTTAAACCAAACAAACATGACATAGTGATAAATTACACATGCTTATACCTGAAGCATGGATGACCTTTAGGTTCCTAGAGTTACAAACCTGGGTCTCATTTATTAAAAACATGCACTGAAGTGATGTTGAAAGATGCCAGAGACACTGCAAAGTGAAATTTTCCATTTCAATTTAGACAAATTAAATTTTGTTTCACAATTTACTTAAAGAAAAGACCACACTGATTAAAGGGGACTTCATCACATCTTGAATATAAAAGCCCTAGACCTGAAAAGAAAAGTGCATATGGCAAACAAGAGAGGGGGAACTGGAAATAGTACACAGAAGAGCATGTTGGTCAGCCTCAGTAATAGTTGCCATGTTGTTGCATCTTCAGATCACACAGGCTGCAAGTCAGGCAATGTTTCTATGGAGAAGTAATACCTTTTATTAGACTAACTAACATAGCTGGAAAAAAGACCTGGTGTGCATCTGGGTACATAAGCCCTCTGAGGTCACCGTGTGACTAAAAGCTTGCATGGCACCCTGTCCCATTATAAGTCAGTCTAATAAAAGATAATTACCTCCCTCCACAAGCCTCATCTGATATATATTATTATACTACATGCAGTCACTGCAAAGAGATGATAGGGAAAAATCAGGATACTGGTTTAGCAAGAGTCACGTATCATAATACATAATTTCAAGACTGTTAACGGCTCTTCATCCAAATGTCATGAGCAGCAAAAAAAGCTATGCCAAACAAGCAAAAAGCCCTCACCTACAGGATGATAGCAGATTCAGGGAACTCCCTAGATTGAGGGAGCAGCAACCTACTTGCTTATTTTAAGTCTGTAATGCAATGCTATGGAAAAAGGCAGCAGGAGGAAATTCAGTCCCTGGGAACAGGGAATAATTTAATTATCACCGTGGTATTTATTAAAAGGAGTTCCTGTATTACAGGAACTTAGAAAAAACTCTCTTAGAAAAAAGAAGCAACATGGGAAAGAAAGCCAACAATCCATCCTGGACAGATAAAAAGAAATGGTATTTCACCTAGAGAAGCAGAGATTATGTACGTCCAAGCTACTCACATTGACAGCCTCCTGAATTAGCTTTAAAGGTCAACTCTTCAAGAAAGTACTCAAAAGCCCTGAAAAGGTCTCACTGAGGTACCAGTCTTCAGCTGGTTCCTTGGCTTTCACCACCAAGAGTTCTCTCAGAAAAGCCTCAAGTTGCACAAGAACACATTAGGCAATTTAAGTTTCCCAACTTTCTTTTACAAGGATTTAAACCTCTGCTTAAGAAATGCGTTCTCATAATACAATTGCACATCAGACATAACAAGCATAAGGCATGCCAGGCATACTACATTTCAGCTACCTTCAGGCATCTAAAAAAGATGATGTCTTAGCTAATGACTCCAGATTCAGGAAGCCGTGAACATCCAAAAGGTTATTTATCCCATACTAGAAGAAGGGGACTTAAGAGATCTAACTTTCAAACTAGAGTTCCTCAGTTTAGCAGATAGCTTTTTTCTGCAATTGTCTACCCTGCTAGACACATGAACACAAAGAAAATTAATAATAATTTGGCGAGTACTGGGATCCTAAATACATCACTTGGGAATGTGATTCAACATTGTTAAAAAATGACAATGCTTTACATAACACGGATGCAGCGGCCCAGCCTATGAAATGCAGTATATAGCAGGCTGTTGGCTACCACATTTCATTAACCGGGCCCCTGTAGCAACTGACAGATGTACAGTTTCATAATGGAATAGTTTACCACAATCAAGAGAAAAGCTAGAATGGCTGTTTCCCCAACAGTACCCAAACAAAGAAGGATTTTGACCATTGAGGATGGTGGTACAGAAAAGAAAACAAAAAACCTCCCACCTACAAACCAAAAAAGAACCCACATGCTCAGAGTCTTGATACATACTAGCTTTATAAGAATTGACCATAACTGCTTTAATGATTAAAGCGTGGAATCCATTACATCCTATTTTCCTTGAACCTGACGAACAACTGCTAACACCTTGTCAATCTCCTCTGGATCATGCTTACCAATTTCTATACAAGGTAAAGGTCACTAAAACAACTGAAATAGAACACACTGAATAAAAGCAGTGAGAAAGAGACAAAATGACTGCTTAAGAAGTTCTTTTATTTAGCATCTCCCTCACATTCTCAAAAGGTTCATGAAAAGCAAAGCAGCATGTATTTGTGACTGGTACCCCCTACTCCCAACCCCTGGTAATGTGGTTAGCATAATTAACGCCATTTTATAAAGCGAGCAGACATTCTCTGTGACCGAGCAGGTCACGTACTCGTTCCCTTTCCCTCATTATCAGGCCCTAAAGGTCCTGTGAACCAAGTAGACAAACCAAACAGATTTCTTCTTCCCCTCCCTACTAGCCTCAAGGTTCCTGGGCACCAGGCCGATTACTCCCTTCCTGGCAGGCCTTGAAAATCCCAGGCACCCGGCCAGCCAGGTGCTGTTCATGACCCTGAGGGATGTGTAACAGCACACACAGCACTGTCTGTAAAATGAAGCAGTTACAACTCCTAAGTGGGGAACTTGGACCTGAATCGCTGCTGGACAGGGAGATGTGTGACCCCTCCGGTGACCAGGGACACCTCCACTGTTGTCTGCTTCCTCCCAGGGTTGAGGGAGTGACTCCTATTCTTTTATATGATTTTCAAGTCTAGTTTATTAGATTGTTATACTGATACAGCAAACCATGTACTAAGATTTGACCCAGCCTGCAGAGGGTCCAGGCCATTAGAAACCATAAGTTAAGCTGTATTATAAATGCTGTATTACGCTACTTATAAATTGTACTACATTGATTCTGCTTGTAGAAATCCTGTGCCATTCTAATCATAAATTCTGTTCTCCACTAATCATAACATCCTGTTAGAATTAAAACTTTATTTTCTTAACTATAGCTTAGTGCCATCAACATTCTGCCCAGGATCCCTAAAAGAACCTTTCTGTCCCCCTAGTGTTGGGTGACAGAACAGGAGAAGGAAAATGAGGTTGAAGAACCAGAACAAGCAAGCTTGCGCACTTCTAACATTCACATTAACTGAAACAGGATATTTAAATTCCAAAATGAGAGTGCTATTTATACAGCTCTTTAGACGCAGATGTTAGATTTGCAAGAATTGCCAGCATTTCAGGATGATACACAATTGTGCCTTCTGACACAGTACATTTTGTGCCTTTGAGTCTTTTGACATTTTTAACTGAAGATAATGTATTAAGTTACTCACTATAAAAAGTTTTCTTGTACCACAGTGCAAATACTGACGACTACAGAAGCTGTAGTCATACTGGCTGCATCCAGAACAGCTTAGTAGTAGCAACACTGACACTCTCCAGCAACATTTGATAAAGGCCTCTCATACCTTACGAGGTGACTATGACTAACCGAGAGTCCAAGATTAGAACGCATCCGTATCTTTCAGATATCCTAAGACTAAATAGAAGTATAATATTTAAAACCGCTGAACAAACTCAGGATATCATTACCTAGGAACATAAATTTAAGTTACTTACTTTCCTTTTTATCTTTCACAGCAACTTTTCCTGTCCTTTTTTGAAAAAGGGATGTTGGTGCTTGCCAGAACCATATTGTTCTTGCTTAGCAAAGCCCAATTCATATTGCATAACTCTATAAAAGCCATTTAAAATGAAAAACAAACACAAAGTTTGCGTGAAGTGGCATCTTTGTGTCCAAATAACTGTTTTGTTTTGCCTTTTTAAGACTTGCATTAGCAAGGACAACAGTATGTTCAGCTGTCAAAACTGGACATGAATGTGGCTGAAGTTCTTAAGACCTTCTGTGAAAAAACAGACAGACTGAAGTTTTTCCCCAAAATGGGACTGGGAGATGTGGAGACAAGGGGAAGGAGAGATTCAGAATTTGAAGGCTCTTTACAAATACTCTAAATTTAAATCATAATGAGGTTTCCAAGTTTGGACAAAACCCCAGAATGAAAAAACCAAACACCTCCCACACCCCCAAAACCCACAAAAGCATGCCCCCATAAAACCTTTGGGCTCTATTCTCAGCTTCCGTAAGTAGATGCTGCCCAAATGCTCAGTTCAAGTAAACTGCGCTACATATCTTGATACCCATTGAGAAACTACTATAAACACAAAGTCTCTAATACCTAAAAGTTCTTCAATGTAAGACTAAATAATTCAATCCTTAGAAAAGCACAACTCCCCCACACACCCTTCCCCCCAGCCAAAAAACCCAAACTTACAACTGAGGAACTGAACAGGACATCAGTTCACAGCAAAGAAAGCTTTCAGAATATTACTTGGTAACAGAAAACAGAGGAGAAAGTTAAAGGAATTGGAAGAGGAATATATGATGATTGTACTCTGCCAAAATCTGAAGAGTTTATATTAGGTAATATAAACATACACATACATTATTTTTCCTCCCCCAAAATCTTATTTTTCAGTAAGTATGAATTTTTTTTTCAGTTTAAGATAAACTTTTTATAGCCGCTTCTAATGGCTGCTACTGAATTACCAAGCATAACAGGAAAAATTATTTTATCTGCTAAGCTAAGATGAATGTAAGAATTAAGGACAGAAGTAGTTGAATGCAAAAAAACCACACCCAAAGACTAAAAATTTGTTGCTGTCTTAGGATAACTAAAAATATTTATGAAACTTGTCACAATATTTGGAACCCGTTTTTTTCACTAGGATGTGACAGACTGATTACTCAGACAATTTGGCAAAAAGAAAATAGAAGGAATGACAGCAGGTTCTTGGAATGCATCTATAAAAAAGTTAGTAAACCAATTTTGCTGGGTTGACTTGCTGCTTACATATTTATGAGATGCTTCTAAATTCCACTCTAACCAACAAAAAGAAACTAGCTAGGAAAACTAAAGTGGAAGGAAACTCTGGTGAATGATCATAAAATGATGAAGTTATGCTCTTTTGAAAGGGAAACACCCTGATAAAAACCAAGATAAAAATAAATTCAGAGAATTGATAAGACAGATCTCATCAGATGCAAAGTGACCTATAATGCATTAATAAATTAGACAGTAGATATGGTGTACAGTAAGTTAGGAAACGCTACGTTTTTCTGCAGAAAAATAAGAGGAACAATCCCCTGATTGACAGGTTCACAACTCAGGCCTTAAGACTAAAGCAAGTACTTTTCAAACCAAGGGTATGTATGCTTTAAGTACTGGGCTTGGAAGCTAAAAAGATTAATCCCACCCTTGCTTCTAATCATCCACTGCTGCTGTGCTCTGCTTTACACAGAAAAAAAACCCCCAACTTAGAGGAACAGAGAGAAGCAGAGGAAGTAGCTAGGTGAAGGCTAACATGTATGGAAGACAGGGTAGAGAGGACAGATTTTCAGCAACTCTTTGTTAATAAAAATTATTTGAAATACTGAAGTAATATAAAATTTTAAATTATGCTAAGCAATTTACAAAATTGAGCTAATTATGTATTTTTATTCTTGCTCTACATTTGTCAGAAAGTTTAGCACATCTGTCCAAACAATACATTGCTCTTCCTGCCAGTGGAATTGCTGAGCTAATACTACAAATGCCCAGTAAGGCACACCGCTAATCCAACAACTTGGGCCTTTATTTCAGATCTGTTTTAATAAACATACTCTGTTTTCAGTCTTTTGAGTCACAAGAACAGGTTTAGGCTTGTATATTTTAGTTTCTTTAAAAAAAGTATCAATCACCATTCAATCCAATAGTCTTTCCATGCAGTTGCATTCAATTTTTCACTCCGACCCCTTGGCTTACAGTTCCATAGATATTACAGGCATCCCTTTCCCATGAAAAATTTCTCTTGGGGCAAGTCATCATTTCTTAGAAGACAAAAGCAAACTAATTCTTGCCTTTTCAATGTGGAGGCTAAATTACTAGGCTGCGCTTTCAGTCTTCTTGACATTATACTCCAATTCTAGATCGTTACTTCTACTTTGATTTAGCGCTCCTATTGAGAATCATGGTGTAGAAGCACTGAGTGCTTTGGCTACTACGTTCCTTCCCACGCAAGGAAGTCAGACAATAAATACTAGGGCATCCTGTTAGTCTTGGACTGTTCTAGGAACTGTTGTGTACAGAAAGTGGAGGGAGTGCATAAAATTGAAGATCTGTTTATTAAACTTAATCAGTAACGCAACCAAGACTCATGATGAATGTACTTCAAGAACAAACCAAGTCAGTAAGCATATCAGTTAAGGCTTTGTAGGAACTTCAGATTTTGTAATTCAGTTTGATCATTTTAAACCTTCACAGACATACTTACTACCATCACTAAAGTTTTTTATTGTTTTGTCAAGTATATTCTCACAGCAGAATATTTAACTCAGAAAAGATATCCCAGACAGAGTGGTAATTAACCCAGCCCAGCTCCCTGACCCACTTCCCTGCACAGCTGGCAGACCCTGGAAGGCCATGCAGGGTCAAGAAAATGTGTATCAAGTCACTTTCCTTGTGACTCACCTGCCTGCTTCTCAGCTCATTAACAGCAACTGGCTGCAGGTCAGAGTGCTCTCAGGGGCTGGTGCTGTCACTAAGATAAGCCAAGCAGGTTCTTGAGGGGTTAAGAGACAGAGCTTTAACTGATCCTGTCATCACAAATAGGGAAATAATAGGAATGTTAACTCTGGTCCCTGAAGCTCACTTGGGAGACATTGTTCTAAAAAAACCCCAAACCAAACCAAAAAACACACACCAAAAAAACAAAACAACTCCAAAACACCACACCCCCCCAACCCCCCAAACTACAAATAAAGAAAAAATACACCCACAAAGGAGAAAGGAGTGATGGAATAAAGATTCAGAGAGATGTCAATACAAAAAGGATGTTGTAGGCAACCTCTTCATCTCTGTTTAAAGAGAGCATTCACATTTATCCAGTGGATCCGTTACGGAACACAACGTTCTATACTTGCCATATTAGCTATATGTTACATGCTGTGCTGAAACTACCACAACACCACATCAGACAAGACCTTGTAAACACCATTAACTTGTAACAGACATCTTATTTAAAAGATACACTGAGGGGCCCAAATACATTTCATTTACAGAAAAAGCCAAAAAATTAACATTTTAAAAGCTGAAAAGCTTTTACTGACTCAGGAATTCACAACCCTAGCATTTTAGTAATGCATGACAAATTAATTTTCACAACTATTTCAGAATAGAAATTCTTTATTTCACTTATTTTAATGGAAAACTGTTACTATTATTCAAATCTACACAATACTTTTGACATCACATGGTGTGGTTTCTGCAATCTGAGCAACTCGATGTCAGCGTTCCATGAAATACCTATTGGTCAGAGAAGCCTTTGTCAGTAGTTCACAACTAAACAGCCTCTTAAAAATTAAAAAAACACCAAAAGCAAAATACAAGTCTAAATACTTCGGACTCTTCCCCTCCAGCACACAAGTCTAAAGACAAAGATTGGTCCTTGTTTTTAATTATCATCCTAACAGAAACAGTTAGCTGGTCTGACTTTTGAGTTCAAAGTGACAATTCTGAAAGTTACCAAATCAAATAAACACCACACAATCTAGCCTTATATACAGACAAGCACTCCTCACTCATTCTGTCTCAAAGATATCCAAACAGGAAACTCTCATACTTGACAGGTATTATTCTTTTTAAATATACAGAGAAGAATCAAAAGTCTCAAACCTTGACATCTAAAGCACCATAAAAAGCTCTCATGAACAGTTATCAAGTTTCTTGGACTGTGAGCAGCAATTCCTCTATGTGAAGTCTTGCTCAGTGAGCCATAAATTCAATACTGTCCTAAAATAATAAATGCACAAACCCAATGTAATATATTTAATTAAAAAAACAGTGATAAACCACAGTGAGTTTATTTACTGATACAGTTGTCACAGTCCTGCCAGGCATGGATTAAAAAGTTGTTTTCAGCCAGGACTGTCAGTGTATCACTCAACAACCTAAACCTAACACAAACCTGGCTTCATGTAAACAAAATTCCGCATCCTGTCATGAAGGCTACAGTCCTTCCCAAGAGGACACTCAGCTGAGGCTGTCCATTCTGTTGCACTATTCAAGTCGCACATGCTGCAAGAAGAACTGTGCCTCACAAGCATACAAAGCCTCTTCATTATATCTCAAGTTAGCCAAGGCACACATTTAACAGATCAAACAGAACCCATGCTTTTCTCAATGAGGCTTCTTACAAGGAGCTCCTCTGCAGGTTCCTACTGTTCCTCTGTCCCCCCTACTTTGCTAGAATTCCTCTCCCAGCCCTCAGTTTCCCTTAGCTATCCACCTGGGTTACACGCAAGATGTGCTGCACCTGACTTGAAGGCACCAAGACACTGGAAGTCTGAAACAGTGTGCTCCAGATGACTGCCCAACTGACTACTGCCTCTTGCAAGTTAAGCTGCTGAATTCCTTCCTTGTGTGGTACAAGTAATCTGTGACTTTCTCTTCCATGAGGGCACTAAATTTTGTAAGATTTGGAGGACCCTATCCCTTTTCAGGTGTCACAGGAGTGAAGACACACACACACACATTGTATAGACTTCATAAAGGCATAGGAACTTTACAGATCAGCTGTTATCCATGACGGCCAGCAGAACTCATCAGCCACAGAAGCCTTTAATGCTGTTGCTCCTAAGGAAGTTCTGAAAAAAAAAAAAACAGATTGAGAAAGACACAAAGATCTATATTAAAAAGAGTACCAATTGCTGTATTTCATCCCTAGTACTTAAACCCAGATGTCTGGATTATAGTTGATTCATCAAGACACAGCTGAAACCAACCAACTCCCAACGACCACCCACCAAATTGCCTCACTTCCATCTTTTCACCCAAAGAAATCACACAAACAGAGCCCTTTGCTATTTAAAGCATTAAAAACCAGTAATTTTTTTTTTTTAAATCATCAATGTGGCATTATTACTTAAACTGACACATCACCTAAAGGTAAGCAGCAGCCTCAAAAAACCGACTGTCTTGTTTCCGTATTAATTATTTTCTTTCTTTTAATGCTCTTGCAAGAACAGAATAAAACTGACAAGAAAAGATAGCATACATCTTTCCCAAGCTGTTTTTGTCAGCCTCAGTCAGAATCACTAGGTCATTGCTAGGGTCACTTTAACTGCTCTCTGTGCTGCCTTAAGGCATTCATCTATCCTGAGACACAGAAACAGAATCCATAGCATTACTTTAAGACAGGCATTATTAAATACTGCAGTATTCTTGCACAGCCTTCGTTTCAAAAGTGGCTCTTTCTTGATTCGGGAAGACACATCCTAGCTTTAAACGACAGCCAGTCCTCCCAGCAGGCTGGTAGGGATTAACTCCCGGCCCTCCTAGGTATGTAGGAATATGGCGAAACTTGCCAGCTGTACCAACTCAGCCAGGCGTCCCTCACCTGGGACCACTCTCGCGTCAGCCATACGCAATGGAGACACGAGGCAGAGGAAGACTTCCTTACCCACACCGAGGTACCAGAGAACCAGCTGCGAGGCCGCAGCACGCTGCCCCACGCCTAAGCCGAACACATCCGCTACCTGACAGCGCTTCAAGCGCTCGCCTGGCTGAGAGCCCCCGCATCACTAGGAGTTATGAAGTCCCCACGGGCAGGCAGGAATAGCAATTTAACTTGGGGCAGGGCGGAGAGGCCGAAGCCCCAGCTCTCCCTCACCCACCGGCGCCACCCAGGACGCAGCGGGGGCTGGGCAGCTGATCCGGCCGCCTCGGCCGAGGCCCCCTCGCCTCACGGGGCCCCGGACGAGCCAGCCGCGGGGGCAAGGAGGGGGGCACCCCGCCGGCAGAGCCTGTGCTCCCCCGGGCTGAGTCCTGCGGCCCAGCCGCGCCACGCTCCCCGCCCGCGGCACTCCCTGCGCCGCAGGCGCCGACCGCGCTGCTTGGGGAGCCCTCACCAGCCCCACGGCCCGCTCAGCAGCTGGGCACGGCCGCCCCGCCCCCCTGCCGCGTCCGCCCCGCCCCGCCTAACCGCGCCCCGGCGGCCTCCAGCACCATCGACACCAGGGCGAGCAGCAGGGTAGAGTGCCGACAGCCCGACGACGCTCCTTCCCGCCCCACGCAAACGAGGGAAGTGGACGGGGCGGCGGACATATTGGACTGGGGCGGAAGTGCCGTGACACCGGCCTCCTCGCTCATTCTCGAGAGAAGGCCGGTGTTGCCCTTAACCAAGATGGCGGAAGAGCGCCCGTGGGGGGCGGGAGCCGCTCTCTTGTTCCTCAGTGCTCAGGCGGGTGTTTCCTCATCGGCGCCTGGTCTTAGGTGTGTGCAATTGCTGCGGTTTCCTTCGTTTCCCATTTAAAGAAGCCCTTACTGTTCCCCCTCCTAGCTGGCCATTTACTTGTTACTGTGATCTTCCTGTGTGCCCCCTGTGGCAGCTGGCTTCCAGCCTGGTTGCCAGTTTACCCCTGAAAAGGTGTGTGTCTGCCCGTGTGTGTGGCTTGGATGGCTCGTACCACCTCAGCATCTATCTGTAAGTGATCACTTGGTGGTAAAAAACATAATGCAGGAAAATCCTGGAGGATGACTGACACAACTCTTTCCTCTTCGTTTGCTGCTTGAGGGAGGCTGCCGGCCAACTGCCCTGCTGGTCTCAGTCAGTAAGGGGGCACCTGGCCGCGGGGTGGCCTGAGGCCCCTGAGGAGGTTAGAAGGAGCCCTCAGCCAGGCATGCCCACCGCAAGGCCTCCACCCTTCACCCCTGAGGCTGAGCCCCCAGCAGAAGGCCAGCAAGCCACTCTGGTGTAGGAGAGTTTGGGGGACCAAGGGAGGCACCTGGACTTCTTCCACTTGTGTTGCACTGAGCAGTGGACAGATAGACCTGGTGGGGTCACCCGTCAGCGTCCTACCACGTAGTGGAGCTAATACTCACCTGTCTAGGCTGTGTTGAAAATTAAACATTTGTGAATGATGGTATCACAATGTCTGTGCTAAGAACAGAGATGCACAATCCAGCCAGAAGGAAAACTCTCCGTGCCACTGTTTTTCTGAAGTTAAACACTTTCATATGGCAGAACAAGTCACCTGTAAATAACAACCAGGAGTTTCAGTCCTTAAGCTTTACTTGGAAGTGAGGATGTACTTCGTTTTGTTTTTGCAGAGCACAGGTGGTGGATGTGTCCATGGTGATGGTGAAACGAGGAGAGCGATTGGACTGGATGACCCCTGTGCTTGTATGAATTAATTTTTCAGGATCAAGAATCCTGCTATCACGTTCACATCTTTATTTAAATAAAATACATATGTCCTGGGGCCTGGAAGAAATATTTAACTATCTATCTAATGTGTGTTTTCCTGCGTAAGTCAATTCAGGAAAACGCTAGCACACGAAGGCAGAGGCAGAGGCTCCCCATGAATAGCTGTCTTGTGTGACTGTGTGGAGCATTCAAGTGTCAAAAAGGATGTATGGTAGACTCAAGCTGCTTGCATCTGTTAGAAAGAGTGAAGTAGCAAGGAGGAAGAAAATTACACTGCTGGCAGTCAGTAATGAGAGAATTTATATGTAATGCAGTGTTGGGATGTTGGATGAGATTAGGAAAAAACCCAAACTGATGTATTTTCATGCTAATGCAAAGAGCCAGAAATAATCGCAGGAAGATATAAACCTGGATCTCAAAGAAATAAAATGGTGGAATAGCAATAGTAAAATCTTAAATCATGACACAGAATAACGTCATGACACACAAAATTCTTTTGCTGTTCAAGGAATTCAGAAATAAAGACACTGTGTAATGGTGAGATACTACTGTATACTGAAGTGGTGGCAGACTTTAAAGGAAGAGGAAAAGAACTGAGTAGGTTCAAACTCTCCTGGTAGAAAAAAAAATAAAAGAGGCTCTGTTGTATCATGTTGTATTATCTGCTAAAAACTTTGACTCTCATTTAGTTGGGGGAGTCTTGAGTGCATAATATTATTAGAAAGATAAATTCTATGAAGTGGTTAGTCATGAGGGCTGGATTTCATTTCCCAGTGTAGGCTGGAGAGCAAAATTATATTAATACAGTGGGACACAGTTGTTCCTAGTGAAAGTTAACAGACTTCTTCATCAAAGAGTCTCTAATCTGAGAAAAATAGTATATTTTATTAAATAAGCTTTTAAAAAGCAGTTAGGACACTGTAGAAAAGCTGGATATAGTAACTATGAATTCATTCAGTTGAAATAAAATACAATAAGAAACAGACAAGTATTCAAGGCCTTGTCTTCAGAAGAGTATGTTTTGAGAAATAGGAAGCTATTCAGAGATGAGAATAAAAAGCTGTAAGTCATCTGTTAATGACATTCCTGACAGAAGAAGTTTGGAAACTTTTTCAAGAGGGTGAAGAACTGCAATATTAGAAAGTTAGAAAAAATTGTACTACAAAAATTAGGTAGTTTTGAAAAACAGAGTGATAGTCTTTGCATGACTGAAAACCACAGTCACGTACTAAAGAGAGCTGAGGGAAGCTCTGGGAACGTGTCTCTGGGCAAAATGAGAAATTTCTCTGGGAGTCTGGGGATGGGGTGGGTGCAGACGAGGCATGCAGGCATGCCTACGGTCAGCGGCAGTGGCCACTCCTGTGGTAATGTTTGTCCCAGCTCCTCCAGGAACAGACGATTCCTGTAATTTCATGGCACAATGAAAAAAACATGACTAAATGCAAAGTCATGTATTGAGGGATCAAGTGCAAGACTCTCCTATAAACTTAGAACTCATTCATAGGAAATGAAGGACCTAGATATACTAGGAAAACACAGGATGACTGGGAGTCGCTGACATGATAATAGGCCAAGAAAAAGACAGCAGCAACAGGCAAAGTATTTCTGAGCCTTAAGGAGATGCTGAAGGTGGTTATATATGGGAATATTCTCAAGGGTATGAGCTTACTTCAAAGACTGATCTGATCAGCTGTGTTCAAAATCAGGTGTACTAAGACTGCAGTTCTAATAGAATTTGTTAATTTGTTTAAAGACAATAAAACAGAACCATTTGTGGTTTTTGTCTGTTCTTTCATTGCTGAGGACATTTTGTCCATTTTAATTATGTGAAAATAAGTCTGAATTAATTTTTTTTCTAGGTTTCTTCTTTCAGGGTGGAAGATAAGCAAAGAAAACATACCTTTTTGCAACTAAAAATCTCATGTTGGATGAAAACGTTGGAGTACAGTTTTGTATCAGAAATAGTCCTCAAAACCATAGGCCAAAGGGAACCTTCTTAAACTGAAGAGGTATAACATACAGACATTTTTAAATTAAAATATTTCTGGGTAAAATGTAAGCGTGGTTTTAACGTATGCCTCTAGGTGGTGCTAACGTTATTCCAGTGGTCAAAATCACAGTTCTAAGAACCATTTCAAATACCAGTGAAAACATTTTGCGCACAGCTTTTGAGTAGAGGGAGGCACACCTATTCAACAGATCACGTATTGATGATTTGCAACTAAGAAGAATTCACACACTTAATTTCTGGTAAATGAATCACCCATAAATCTATGTTCAAATAACATTTAAAGGTCTTGTTCGAATCCACAGAAGCTAATAATTTCAGAAATGGAGTTAAAACCCCATCTTTAAGGAAAAGTTGAATTGAAGAACTGTGACATGTTGGATATTAGTTTGCTCACTGTTTGGCACACCATCTTACACAAGCACTAATCTAATGACTGAGCTTGTGTTTATATCATATTACAGCTTGGAATTTTTATTTTACCTGTATGTAGCATATAGTAATTCTCTTGTTATAGGATCTGTAGCACTAGAGTAACAGGTCTGCCCACCAACAGTTCTCAAGACCTTTGGCAAAGCCTTTTAGTATTTTGGTGAGAAAGCAAAGCAAAACTTTCTACTGGAAAGATTTGTGCACAGTTTGCAGAAAGTGGAAGAAGCTGGCATTATTTTATGCCTACTGTAAACCAGTGTCTGTTCTTTGATATTAAATAAAAGATGATTATTAATCCAGCCGTGTTTCCTTTGGCTGTAGTTTAAAATTTCTACATAGTTCAGGATACTTTTTCTTCCTCCTGCCTCATTCACACATACTTCCCTTGGCAGTCTAGGTTGCTTGGCGTTCTGATGCTTACTGATAGCTTTCGGATACCAAAAAGTGGGAACTCACTTCTGAGTCATTGTTGCTGACTGATAATTTTCTTTTTTAGCATTGCAATTTCCAGTTGAGGAAGAATCCAGAGACAGGTTGTCCTGTAGCTCACCTCAATGCTTTATTAAATTAAAAGGAAATCTGTTCAAAGCAGTGGCTTGTTTGTGAGATGATAGGTGGGCTGCACAGCCTGGTGAGAGGCGAGGCGGCTGAGTGGTAAGGATGGGCCTTAAACTCGCCATGTTCTAGCACCCCAGGCGGCACTTTGTCCTCGGTACTCTGCCTGGTTGAGTGCCACGGGGACGGGCTGTGAACCCACTCTCTTCCTGGCATCTTGGTGCAGTGCTGTGCTACATCTGTTTTGGGTCAGGGTGAGCACCAAATGACCTCATGGATTCTCCTGGGACTTGCGAGTACACTGATGTCAGGGGAAGTCTTGGTTTCGCAGTGATCAATATAGTAAAACTCCACAAATTATCAAAATTTAATCAGAAAGGTCTATTGAATAAGGGGTAGCCAACTCTGTTGACCTACAGATTGCATGTGGAAGTCTTTGTATGACTGAAAACTACAGACGCGTACTAAAGAGATCTGAGGGAAGCTCTGGGAACGTGTCTCTGGGCAAAATGAGAAATTTCTCTGGGAGTCAGGGATGGGGTGGGTGCAGACGAGGCATGCAGGCATGCCTACGGTCAACAGCAGTGGCTGCTCCTGTGGTAATGTTTGTCCCAGCTCCCCCAGGAAGAGATGATTCCTGTCATTTTATGAATACTGAACAGACAATAAAGGAAAACTATTATAACCTGAAAAACAAGTATTTCATTTTACTCTGGTGGGGCTTAGTTACTGAAATTTGTCTCTTTCTTTGCTCTTCTTGACTGTTTTGTTTTCTAAAGTACATTGTCCTAAGGCGTCTGATCTGAAACCCACCACACATTTGTCATCCCTTTGGAATCTCGTTTGGATTAGGTGCTGTGCACTGTTGGAACAACAATAGGACTTGAGGACAGAGAGTGCCTTGCAGGGTTGATCCTTTAATTTGTAAGCCAACACAGACATGTGCAATCAGCATGGGTCTTAGTGTGGTGAGGTAACCACATAGGTAATACAAATTACTCACTCTTATGGGTAATTAACCTGCTAATTATTCATAAAACATTTTGCTCTGTGGCGGTTTCGTAAGTTGACAGGAATCACCCAAGCTGAAAGAAACCTTTAAAAATTCTTTTTACCATTGCCTCACTTCATGTCAAATCACATCATATCTCAGAACAACGTTTTTGTATATACAATGAGGTAATAGTGAAAAAAGAAACTCCTTCCTTCCACGTGAATGCCAGCTGTCATTTCAAGTAACCAGAGATACCCATCTATGTGAGGAATAAGGGGATACGAAGAGTGTGCCTTTGAAGACACTGTACCTGTTCCTGATTCGAGCTTTGGTATTCGGTTAAGTTTTAGATAAGATCTAAGTTTTAGATAACATCGGAAACTTAGATTCCGATTCTACAGTTTTATGCCTCAACATTTCTTTTTAAAAAAATAAGAGAGTTTCTCAATGCTTGTGTTTTCTCTAGTCATTTTTTGCTCATAATATTCTACAAAGGGTAACCTGTGTGCCTTGTATCAGCGCACTGCTGGTGCACATGGGTGCAAAAAATGATGGACAATACCTGAATCTTCTGCAGTAATGATCAAGAAAAGTATAGAGCTGCACCAGGTATTGCAAGCTACACCATGTTCCTGGGTGCTGGGATCTTTGAGGCTGTTTGGGCAGTCAGGTCTTGTTTTTTTAGGACTTCAGACTGTGGTGGAGACAGCACCTTACAGTGGTACTGGGCTTGCTGGGACTTCATTTTTCCCCTTCACCCTGAGAGGAGGTAGGTTTCGCTCCATCATAACAATCCTCCTTCTCCTCTTGCTGGGATATAAACACTTGCAACAAGGCTCCTCAATAGCTTTTTTATGATAAAGGACACCCTAACCCAGCAGACCTTTTCCCTTACTTTCCTAGAATTACCACCTTTTCTCTCTCCTCTGCTCCAATATGTAGCACTTTGTCTAGTCCTGTTCTGCCGTTTTAGTAGAAAGGAGGAGGAGCACTGACAGCGGGGAAAAGGAATGAGAGAATACAGACTATCACCAATCATCAGGACCATTCTTCCTCAAGACGTATGGCATACAGCTATGCCATACGTGATGGACTTCTAAGTGGTAGGAAATGCATAGTCTCCTCAGGCAGCATATTTCAGTGTTTCACTGCGTTATGATTTTTTTTTCCTTTTCTTTAATGTCTTATCTGACATTATCTTTGTTATCTGCTGCTTGTTATATACACTGAGAACATCCATAAGCTTGCGGTTGTACTCATTATGGACATACTGTTTGTGAAGCCATTTCTCTGGTTGACTGCTACAATTGAGTATGAATCCTCTCCTCTCCTCTCCTCTCCTCTCCTCTCCTCTCCTCTCCTCTCCTCTCCTCTCCTCTCCTCTCCTCTCCTCTCCTCTCCTCTCCTCTCCTCTCCTCTCCTCTCCTCTCCTCTCCTCTCCTCTCCTCTCCTCTCCTCTCCTCTCCTCTCCTCTCCTCTCCTCTCCTCTCCTCTCCTCTCCTCTCCTCTCCTCTCTCCTCTCCTCTCCTCTCCTCCTCTCTCATGATGAAGTTACTTCATGAAATGATTTCTCTTAAGATTTTGTTTTAAATGGGATATAAAGCCAAAACCCATAAAATTAATCTCTGATATGCTTATCCCTTTTCAGGAAATAAATTGATACATAAAGAAAGAAAAAATTATTGGGAAATTTTAGGCTGGGATTCTCTAGAGAATCTAAGGGAATTGGAAGCTACTGAAACTCAATATGGGCTGTTTTGAAACCCCCACCTAAGCCTAAAGGCTTATGAAATAGTTGGTGTAATTATCTCAAATATGTCACTGCTTGAAAAATAGCTGTACTTTGGAAAACGCCGTTCTTTCCCTTATTCCGGTCCTTCACAGATTGTGAATATCTTTGAAGATTTCTAAACACTGAAATGGTACGTGCTCTGTAACCAAGCCATAGGGATAACACAAAAGCTCCTTTCCAAAAGGGTGAATGGAGGACAGGGAAAAAGCCTTTTAAGATTTGTTAGTTCATACTAGACCATGTGTCCATCGTTCTTCTGTTGCCTTTGAAAATGGCTATTGTTCTGATGTGCAGGAGTAGGGACACTCATATCATAATGCACTTGGGCAATTGTGAGATGCAGTGAATTACCAGCCACAGGGAGAAAAAACATCTTTCAAGGCTCTGTGCTCATTACATTTTCTGTGGTGGTGTCAAAAGTACCAAAATTCGCCAAGGTATCCTGAATTTGTTGGATGTGTGTACTTGCCTTACGCTGTTTTTGTATATCAGGGAAGTGATGGGGATCATATTAAATGTGGTTTTGTTACAGTCATGCTGACTGAGTGGCAGTGCCTTTTATAAAAACATGCTCATCAATGTAATTGATATTTTATTGTTTAAATTGCTTTCCTTTATCCTAGATTTTGAATTGCTGTTCAATTAGTGATTGTGATGAAACTTTCAGAATTATCACCTCTATGCTTTCTCCTTAGTGTCAAAATAATTTCCATATATGAAATGGAACTGAATTTTAACTCTCATTTTGATCCTGTTATTATTTTTTTTTTTTTTTTTATTTGTTTTTATGCTATAGTGTGCTCTCTGAATTATGCATTCAGGTGAGGAAAGGATTTTGGCCTGCTGTTTCATGGATAAGCAGGGAAAGGGCTAATAAAATTACTTATCTTTACCTTTCCCTAATGGTTTTCAGTGTTAAGAATGTAGAGATTCATAATAGAAATGTTAAGACTGACAGGAATGAGAGTGTCTAGATATGAAAGTACCAGAAAAATTAATTAAAAAAACAAACAAGAAGAAGGGATAAAAGAATGGCATGTGTTGATGGCATCCAGATTAGCAGCTGGTAAAGAACAGAGCACATTTACTTCCACCTTCTCAAGACATCCTTCATCAAGATGAGGAAAATGAAGGACAAGCTAAGAAAAAGGACAGGTTACATGTGGAAACGGAGTCCAAAGAATAATGAGGAAATCAGCAGTCTTACCTAATGACTTACAGAGGTGTTACAGGGTGGAAAAGGCAAAATATCACCATTCCTGTCACGCTCTAATGGGTACAAAAGGCACATCAGAAAACCAGCACATGGTTGCCAGTCTAAGAAGACAGGTGATGTGATGAATAGCCAGTGTCCTTTGTCCTCCTTGTCACTGAAGTGACCCTGGCCAGACTTTTTGGACACATATGAGCATGTGGGGGTGAGAGAATCCATGTGAGTGAAATCAGGTTTTTTTCCATTACCATTGCTTATTATACAGTTTCACACTGAGCTTTGTGCAGCCAGAATATTGCAAAAAAACCACCTAGTTTGTGGCTGTGCTCAGATCTGTAGATATCCAAGAGATATAAAAGAAGGACAGAAACTAGTATGCACAGTTATTTGTACATCAATTTTTCCATCATATGATGTGAGCTTTGTAAACACTAGTGTGAACATTTCAGCTGCTTTCTGAGTTAGGCACAAGTTGTCTCAGAATATCACACTGCCTATAGGATCATGTAGGGAGTGGAAGTGCAAAATTCAAGTTAGGCTCTGAAGGTCTAGAAGATCCTGAGTATTTTTACTGCACGTTTGGTAGGGGTTTGCATGCACAATCCATTCAGTTTCACTTCATTTCTTTGCTTGTATCCTTTGCTTGTATTTATGCTACAAGGATCATCAAAAACATTGTAAACTTCACCATTTAACATGTCAGAAACTGAAGGTGGAAGCTCAACAGCACTTTATTTCCTTCATAAGTAAGTCTACCAAAGACTCCTCAAGGAATCAAAGAGCCAAGCCAGTTGATAGCTTACAGACGTATACCCAGGCCAAGTCTGTAGTGCGGTCCGTTCTAGAGATGCTTTGCATTGTGCTGCTAAAGGACAGTGAAAGTTTCCAGAAAATAAAGGCAATTATTTTATTACCAAAGTCCTGCTTAAGCAGATCAGGGTCACAGAAAATTCATTTTTTATATAGACTACTTTGAGAACTTCTTTGAAGTTGTTGCCAGTAGCAGTTTGCGTTTGCCAGGTGTAGCAGGTTTTAGTTTCTTGAATTGCCGGAAGATGAGAAAAAAGTCACAGCAGTGGTCTCACCATTCTTTCATTTATACACTGTCTGACACAGAGTAAATAGGTGAGATGGGAAAGCTGAAAACAAATTTCTGCAGAGAAACAATGGTTTGTTTTCAATATTCTCTACCTTGCTTCAAAACAAAGATGAAACTAAAAGATACCAATTGGGAATACTTTGGATTATTTCTTGCTAGGTGCGTGGCCAATTCCTGTGGATGAATTTGTCCATTTTCAGAGATGAAAAACATTTTGCCATTACTGAGGCTGAAATGTGGTCTTCATTTGATCTTCTTGAAAGCATTTGACAATGACACTTAAAACACAATATAGAGAGAAAATACCAAGCATAACCATATTACAGTGCAGTTGTTGACTTCTCTGTTGAATGAATAACAGCTAAAATTTCCCTTTCTTTTGTTTTGAGAAATTATATTACCTCCAGAGCAGGCATGCTATTTTCATGATTTATGACCTATATAGTGTGTAATGGTGATTCTTATCAGAGTTCAGGAAGTTTAGTGGAACACTGTACAGAGGGGTTGGGGTTGCTCCTACAGAGTAGGTTATAAGAATAAACAAGGGATTTACGATCTGACCTTCTTTTTAGCTTAGGTCGTAGAACTTCAGCCTGTATTTCTTGCATCAAGACCATTACTTGTGATGGAATGAAAATATTGGATGACCTGGGAGTTAGTATTTATACAATGGGGGGAAATTAATCTCATATAACTGCAGATATTTACAGTACACACATCTACACCTGCCTTAGTCACTCTCCCCTTGTCGAGAATGGAGGCAAGTAAACACTTCTAGAGTGCAAATCATCTAATTTATTTCAGACATAAGACTTTTGGATGAAATGAGTCATTTCCAAAGTAAATGGAGTATAGGGAGAAGGCACGCTGCCTGGTATTAACTTAGCCTTGAGGTCTAATGCCCACAGCATAATCTATATGCCAGTCATCTTCCCTCACATAGAAGAGATTGTTGTCAAAGGTGCCTAGTGACATTTTAGATGCCCTGTGGCATCTCTGGAGGCTTGGCCTATTTGGAACAAGTCCTGCAGGATGCTGTCGTGGACAGGCAGCTGAGGCCAAGTGGGTACATTAGGGCATCTAAAATGACATTAGAGAATAAACTAATCCTTTCCTGTTTATTTCAGTTTATTCTGCTTTTGAAAGATTTACTATGTCTACCCTCAGTTTCTCTTCTAATTTTGTCCATCTTCCCTAGCCAAGGGTGTTTTCTAGCTCTCATTGTTCTTGTCGCTCTTTTCGACACTTGTCTGGTTGTTCTGCATCTTCCTTGAATTATGGTCAAGAGCTGTACTTTATACCAAAGCTCTTATTGATGTTAGACAGAACAGAAGGATCCTTTTATAAATTCTGCAATCTGTAATCCTGATTAGAAGTCGAGTGTGTTGTTTGCCTTTTTTTTTTTTTATTTATTATGGCAATAGCTTGATGTTGTTAACTTGTGTTTAGCTTGTAATTCTTAATAACCTTCCAGTCAGTTTCAGAACTGCGACTTAGCCAGCGGCTTCCTATTCTCTGTTTCTAAGAAATTATTTTTTGCATTTTTCATACCTGCATAACATTTTACTTTTCCTGAACAAGATAATTTTAAATTGTTATTTTGTCCTCTAACATGGTTGCAATCCCTGCCAGCTTTGTGTTGCCTGTATTTGTATTAAGTGTACTCTGTATTGTATCATTCAGGTGGTTAATTTAAATACCAAATGTATTGCATCCAGGCAAGACCCTTACAGAACTTTAGTCGCTACATCTTTCCAGTCTCTCAGTGCCACACTAGAAAATATTCTGTAGGTATGGTTATCTACAAATGCTCTTCCATCCTTTGGACATTTTATCTACAGTATGTTTGGTAGGAACAAGTAGGGAACAGAGGCTTTGCTAAAGTCGGTTATTACATTGCCCTAGAAGGAAACTAGAATGGTTTGAAACGGTGTTCTTGACAAACTCCCACTCTTCTCCTTTTCTTCTAGGTACTTAATTATTATCAAGTTTTGTTTAATTTTTGAAACAGAACTGAAACAAAAAGTTATGACAACTTGAACCTTAATCTCCTTTTTAAAGATAGGCATCATTTTTTATTTTCTAGTCCTCTGATGCCTCCTCCTTCCCCCAGGAGTTATCAGGAGTAACTGCTAACATGCTGCAGCAGCCTGCTCTGCTGGCATCTTAGAAGCAACTCTATAAGGCCAAGCAGATTTGAAAACATCTAACTTACATGAACATCATTTCAAGGCTATTTCCCTCCCCTTTTTCTTCCTCTTTCTTATTCTGGGGATTGCACGCTTTGCCTTTTCTCATCTTACCTACCAGATCTTTTTGATCTGTGGTGTCTTTGACCTGATGGACACTTCACTGGGAGTCATTCGTGAGCAGTATTGCTAACCTTGACATTTTCTGCTTACAATTTTGAATGAGTAATATTACCTTTAGGTTCTTCTGTTTTCTGACCTTTCCTTTCTTTCTATTACCTATTTATAAGCTTTTGGGTAAGGAGGCTCGATTGCTAGATATGTAATATTCAGTGCCCAAAACAGAGACTTTGATGAATCCTGGTTGCTGGGCGTCCTCTCCATTTACTTTTGTAGAAGACGGGAAACTCTTCTCCTCCAGGCTCTTTTTACAGGCAGATGCAAATAAGAAAGTAAAGATGAAATGTTTAGATCTTCAACTGGACTTTCTGAAAGATGATAGAGAATTTGTTTTACCTCAGCCGTGCATCTTGTTTATAAGTCTAGGATTGGCCTCAGCACGTGGCCGAATACCCACACAGCTGCTCTCTCACTGCCTCGGCAGCAGGTCTGGGGGAGAAAATAGGAAGAACAAGAGAGTGAGAAGATTGTGGGTCAAAATAAAGGTCGGGAAATAATTTACCAATTTATCTAAATATTTGAGTACTGATTTGGGCATTGAGAAAGGCACATAAAAAAGACGTTTAAAACACCCGTCTTCCCTCATTCTCAGGCACAGCTTCACTCCTTCAGTCCGTAGCCCTGTTACTGCTGCAGGTCGCACTCAGTCCCTCAGTGAGGCAGCGAGCAGTGCAGGAGGCAGCTGTGGTCAGGATGTGGCGGTTTCTCTCTGCTGATCCTTCCTCCTCACTCTTCTGCTACACTCAGGTGTGCGTCTCCCACGGGCTGCAGCCCCTTTGGGAGTATCTGCTGTGCCATGGAGTGCCTCCGCCTCCCCTGACCTTGGTGCTTCGCCTGGTGTTTTCCCTGATCCCCTCCTCATCTGCTGGTTCCCTCATGTTCCATCCTCCCGCTCCAGCATTTTCTGCCCTTCCTTACACATGCTTTCCCCAAGGCACCACCATCTTGGCTGCTGGGCTCAGCTCTGCCCTGTGGTGGGTCTGCTGGAGCCGGCTGGAACCTGGTGTGTCTGGCATGGGGCAGCCCTGGCCTCTCCTCACAGAGGCCGCCATGCAGCCCCCCACTACCAAAACCTTGTCATGTACACCGTGTGTACACCATGTACACATTGTATTAGATACTGAGGGGCCTAATGCAAGTATGTACAGCTCAGTGAGATAAATGCTTTCCCGAATGGGGCAGTGTCATAGATTCATAGAATCATACAACAGTTTAGGTTGGAAAAGACCTTTAAGACCATCAAGTCCATCCCTAAACCTAACACTGCCAAGTCCACAACTAAACCGTGTCCCTAAGCGCCTCATCCACATGTCTTTTAAATACCTCCAGGGATGGTGACCACCTCCCTGGGCAGCCTGTTCCAGTGTCTGACAATCCTTTCAGTATTTATAGAAGCATTTTTTGTTGTCTTTTATGGCAGTTGCCAGGTTAAGTTCTAGCTGGGCTTTGGCCCTTCTAATTTTCTCCCTGCAAAACCTCACAACATCCTTGTAGTCCTCCTGAGTTGCCCACCCCTTCTTCCAAAGGTCATAAACTCTCCTTTTTTTCCCTGAGTTCCATCCAAAGCTCTCTGTTCAGCCAGGCCGGTCTTCTTCCCCACTGGCTTGTCTTCCTGCACAAGGAGGCAGCCTGCTCCTGTGCCTTTAAGACTTCCTTCTTGAAGAGTGTCCAGCCTTCCTGGACTCCCTTGCCTTTCAGGACTGCCTCCCAAGGGACTCTGTCCGTCAGGCTCCTAAACAGGCCAAAGTCAGCCCTCCGGAACTCCAAGGTAGCATACTCCTTGACATACAGGGCTATCCCACCACCTCTCCTTCCTTGCCTGTCCCTTCTGAAGAGTTTGTAGCCTTCCAGTGCAGCACTCCAGCTGTGCGAGTCATCCCACCATGTTTCCGTGATGGCCACTAGATCATAGTTTTCCTGCTGGACAATGGCTTCCAGCGCCTTCTGTTTGTTGCCTGTGCTGCATGCATTGGTATAGATGCGCTTTAGTTGGACTATTGATCCTGCCACTTCTTTGGGAGAAGAAGCTCTAATTCCTATGTGACTGATCTCAGGCATTTCGCTGGTTTCTAGCACATCAACAACCCCTACATCTTTCCTGCCACATGGGTCCCCCTTCCTCCGCTGAGACCGCAGTCCAAAGGTCCTCGCCAGCACACCGCCCCTCAAACACTGGCATGCCACCCCCAGGCTTATCTTCAGTGAGCCTGGTTTTATCTCTTCGCCCCTTCACATCTAGTTTAAAGCTCTTTCAATGAGCCCTGATAACTCCTGCGCCAGGATCCTTCTCCCCTTAAAAACAGGCGTTCCCTGCCTGTTGCCAGCAGGCCTGGTGCTGTATAGAGTGACCCATGATCAAAGAATCCAAAATTCTGGCGGTGACACCAGTGTCCTGTCATGGAAGCTGTTTTCTGGTTAACAGACTCCTTGGAGATGATCACAGCATCCATTTCATGCCATTGTACCTCTGAGTTCTGAAAAACCCTACGTGGAGTTTTTGGAACACCAGAGACCTGGGTTTTCTCTCAGTTTTGAAGTGTCCTGGTTCTCTTCTCTTCAGGGATGACACCTGTGACCTGCAATGGTGTAACTGGGAGCAGAAGTAACTCCATAGACAAAAAGTTAGGTTCACTTTGCTCAGGGAGAAAAAGGGTGAGAGGGGATGTTTGTGTTGCCTATAAAGACAACAGACCAGTGAATATTAAGGAGAAAAAATGTGTAAGATGAGTGCCAAAGTGTGTGGAGGAGCACAGATAGACTCATCCTGGAATGGAGAAGGTGGCCTCCCACCGTCAGAGCCTGATGCTGTGGAGTAACCTGCTAGGACAAGTAACACAGACCAAAACCCACACTGCTTCAGATTGCATTTCTGAAAAGAATAATATGGCAGGGTGTGACAGCAGATGTTTGGACCCGAGGCTTCCTTTCCCGGTTTTGTCTTTTATTGACTTAAAAAGACTAGGAGTTAAAGGAGCATCCCATGGCTCTTTTTGCACAAAATGGAATTTTCACATTCATTAAATATAAATTACTGTCTAGATAACTCCTTTTCAATGCAAGTTTCTTTTGTTTTGGATTTTCAGTCCTGTCATCACGATCTTTCAGGTTTTTATAATGAGCAGCTGTTGCATTTTTGCGTAGAACTTGTTTCTGTGCAGAAAGTTCCTGATCATGCAAGCTGCTGACCTCTCCTTGGTTTCAGTGGTGAATCCCTGAATGGGATTTCATGTAGTGCTTACTAGAAGGAGCTTTTAGTTGCTTGCTAAACTGGCCATCACATTTCACAAATGATTGACATATCTATAGACAGTCCTTTAAGGTAGACTGAGCTAAACTTGGACATTGTAAATAAGAGGACTGCTTTTCTACTCATGTTGAGAGGACAATTTCCAATGGAGATTTAGATCTATTAGAAGCAAGAACAAAGTGAACCTGGATATATCTTTGAAGGGCTATAGGTCATGCATGAAGAGTTCATGTTTTGATTGGTGTTGTCAGAGCTGAAAGAGTGGGAAGAAGCTAAAAGTCCTACAGATTCAGCCATTAGTGTCTCAGACCCTGAAAGTTAAATTATGCCATCCGTTTGGCAGATACCTAGTATAGCTACACTGAGGAAATGGCCAGCATGCTGCTAAATTAAAACAATTTCTTGCACTACAGGTTGTACAAGTTGGAGAAACACATTTGAATTTATCCCAAGTTCAACTTACATCTGGTTAGGGCAAGAGCAATGAGAGCTTAAAGGCTGATAAATTAGGTTTGATATATCCCAGAACCTTAGACCATCAGCTTCTAGTTCCCCAGGTGAATCTCTACTAAGTTTTGTTTCAGTGTGCAGACCTCACTCAATGGAGACCTTCAAAATAGAAACAGTGTATGGATATTAAAATCGTTCTGGTCACACTTTTATGGTGCATAGCTTTGCTTGTAAGCACTGCCCATAACTGACTTCATTTTATAGTTGCATGGCCTTTTCATATCCCATTTGTTTTGCTGCCTGCCTTCTTCCAAGCCAAAGGGGCTGCATTTCAGTGGTGAATATTTTTGCATTTGAAAAAAAAAAAGACCCAAAACATTTTAGGATCATTCATGCTGAGAAACATTGTAAATATAAAAAGGCTTTCATGACAGCTAGCTGGCTGTGATGAGACGCTAAACAAAAACATTTGAATACAAAATATTCTCAGTGACATAATTTCCTTTCAGTATTTTTTGGAAAGATTTTACGAGGACAAAACTAATTTTTGTGGTCAGTTATATGCTTTTATTTTAAGTCTAACTGGATACAGAATTATGCAACAGAAATCCTTCTGTCTGATTCTTCCCAGACTTTGGCAGGAATAGGCTTACTGGCTACAAAAAAATCCAGTGAAGTGAAGTGAAAACAAAATGCTGTACCTATCTACTGAGTACAACGGATTATCACTAAATAGAATAAAGCAAGCCCCTTTCTGGGGAAAAATATGGAAAACATACTTTGACTGTGATTGACATTTCTTTGCCCCCGTCTTCTCACTGATTTCAATGGAGTTGAGCAGAGCAGAATGTGCAGTAGCGTGACTCATGATGTGTCACACTTTCATAAATGAAAATGTTGTAATATACGGATTTCCTCCAATGGTGCCTACTGTCGCCCCAGTCTTTTTTCTTTTTCTATCTTTTCTAATTATCCAGTACAGATTCATTTTCATCCTTCCCAAGGTAGCAATAACCCATAATAAATTACATCCCTCAGAATAATGTGGATTCACAACTTTTTTTTTCAGTTGTCCTGGGCCTTCCTCAGGGCTGTTGTAAACTTTTCTCCCAGAGTAACCTTCAAGTAACATTTAAATTGTAATTAAGAAAAATCAACACAGCTTCTTCTCCCCCTGATCTTGATGTTTTGGTCTTTCCAGCATCTTCCCCAGATCTTCATCCACTCTTTCTAAAGGGTTTCCAGCCATTTGGTTCTGGTTTCTGTACTCCTCAGCATGATGATCACTCTTACCCTGATTTACGGTTACCACTGTTGATGAAGACTTTTATCCCCCAAGTTTCATGACAGTGAGCAGAGAGATAACACTCTATTTTATATTCCTCAGCTGTGAGTAGGTGTGCCTGGTGGGGTGAACAGAGCTCTGAGGACAGTGCTCGGCTTGGTTTCGTTCTGCTCACCTTACCCGATATAGGGTTCAAAGCTGAAGAAGCAGAGTGGAGAATCAACCCGCTCCTACCCTTCCCACACCAAGTAAAAAAACCCCAAACAAATCTATCACTTGGGTGATAGAAGCAGCTCTGAAGAAAGCAGGCACACTGTGACTTTGGCTCTTTTTCTGAGCCCTACTATTTAGATCATTGTCATTTTAAGAGCCATATGGAATGAAAATCATATTTAGGACCATGTTGTGAAGTCTTTTTTCAAGGCGAGTTATTTTTGGGATTAAAGGTATTAAAAATAATCATGATAATGATAAACTTGATGAACTAAGAAACAGTGTAGCTTCATTTTCAGAGAAACGCAATTAAGATCCCAAACTCTCCTAGCACATTGCTGGATCCTTATTGCAAAGCCCACAACCCAACTCAAACTCCAGGCCCAGTGAAGCTGGTCACTGGAGAGAAGAGTTTCACTGGGAGAGGGACAGTGTCTCCTTGACTTCAGCTTACTCCACTGGGCTGCTGGGGTGTCTTTCACTGATTTTGATGACCAGGTTCTAGGACAGGGGCCATAAAAAGCCACAGAAAGAAAATGTTTATGCTTGACCATATTAAAAGTTTACACAATGGGTCATCGAGAAAGCTGAAATATACAGCTACTTGTATTTTGGTTTTACTTATAACACTCAAATTGACAACCCAGACTCTCAAGACGCTGAGCTGCGATGCAGCAGCGGCAACAGGAGCAGCCACATTTTAACGAACATTAGGGAACGTAGTTAGGGAGAGATTTCTTCCTATACTTGGTCTTGTTCCTTGTCACCTTCTGTTCCTTCTTATATAAGGATTGTCTGATCTTCATCCTGAAGTGTTTGTGCTTTTAGTAAGGTTTTATGCTGACAGATCTCAAGAGTTACTGGATAACTCAGCAAGACATATGTATAGTTAATTAGAAATGAATGCGATATTACATCAAAAGGCTTCAACTGTTAAGTTTTAAATGGTTATAATTAACTTGCTCTTTGATTCTGAGCTGGGTTGACTAAAGAGACAATGAAGGTCAATTTCCGTTCACTTGAAAAAATAAAAAAAAAGAATAGCCATTAATTTAAAAAAACCCCAAACCCTCAATTGTGAAGCTGTTCAGTTATGCTGTGCTGCCTTGATGTGAAGGCAAGGCAATGAAAATCCTTTTAATAGGCACTCCTGTTATCCTTTATTATAAAAATACAGAGTCCGATTCACTTGATATGGGAAAGAAAAAGGAGAGTCTGGTCAGTGTTATTTAGTCAGCTTTGTGCAGATTTAGATTTCATTTTAAGACTCCCAAGCTAAGGAAGACTGTTGATTTTTAAGTAGTGATTTTTCAGATGAAAATCCATAACAGACTTTCAGAATTCACAAATATAGCTCGTGATAGTGGGTTTATTTTTTAAAAATTACAGATTTTCAGTGTTTAAAAACTTTACTGTTTTATTATCTAAATAAACATATAAACTAGTTTTTAAATATGAATGTAAAAATTAGAACCCCTCCACCCTCAAAAGCCCTCTTCACCAGACCCTACATGCATAAAACTGAGTTAT
Source organism: Gavia stellata (assembly GCF_030936135.1). NCBI lineage: Eukaryota > Metazoa > Chordata > Aves > Gaviiformes > Gaviidae > Gavia > Gavia stellata. The sequence goes on from NC_082595.1 coordinate 55,765,114, forward strand.
TTATTTCCACTAGAGGAAATAGGATGCCTGGTGTTTTCCATTTTTCTACCCACCTCTTTTGGATATATTTATTCCGAGAGAAGTAGCTACCTGCATTTGAGATTTGCTTACTGCTTTGTTGAATCCTGAGGGGATGCCATGAGCTCCTTTGACATCACATGAAAAGGGCAAATGCAATGCATAATCACATCATTAGGGCAAATACAAACACAATTATCCCCCAACAGTGCAGCAGAAGGAAAATAGAATGTAAACACCAAAATCCTGACTGAATGCTTATCAAAGTCTGTGGCTGGCTTTGGATCTGGCAGAAGCGGCTTGGCTGTGCAACCTTCTTAGTTATTCCTGCTCTCCGAGTAATGTGACAGCCAGAGCATCTCTGTGGGTGGCAGCAACACTGAAATCAGCAGCACAGGCTCATTGCCTGTGCCATGAATATTTTTAAGACTGTGTCCTTTAAAACAGCACCAATAAGAGTTTGTTCACGCTGCAACAGAAAATGTCTGCACTCCTGCCATTGCTATCAAAGGTAAGAATGAAGGAAATGGAGTCTGTAACTTCTGGTCTATGCCGAAGCCCACATCCCGTAGTGCAGATTATCCTGTATATAGTGCTTATCGTCATGCAGGGTCACGAGGTTCTTGGAAAATTCCAGTATCAACTTTGTGTTGGATTTTCATGAGCAGATTTGCCAGGGTTTGAGGGAGGGACTTGCAGGAGATGAACGACTGCAGCCCCAACCCCTTCCCAGGAGAGGAAGCATCCAAGTCTGGAATTTTTTGTCATAGGTTTTGGTGCTGTGGGAAGGTGACTCTGGATATAGCAGTTCATAAAAAAACATGCTGGTATAGCATTAAGATCCATAAACATTTCTGGCAGTAGTCTGTACGTTATTAAAGTGAAGGTACTGCTAAAAAAATGTTAAAGGACACAGAACAACACTGTATAGCGTTGTAGGATAGGAAATCCACAGCACTACTGTGAAGGAAACAAAGTTTTAGGAAAACACAATACCATAATTATCCAAACTGGAATCTTGCCAGGGCACTAGAGTTGACGTCTTTGCAGTGAGATATTTTTATGACCACTAACAAAATTTTTTTCAGTCCTATGCCTCATCCACTAGGCAGCACAGGGCCCTAGCTTGAAAAGCAGGTTTCTCTATTTAATATGTGAGGAAAGAGTGTTGCTGATGATTTCGCTCATGTTTCCTTTGATGATCCTATTTCAGTCTTGAGACCTGACAGGAAAGAAATCTGAGCTAATACAACCACAGGTTTTTATACCTTCTTTGTGTATAATTTTCTCATGTTTTAAAATTGAGCTCATTGCACCTGCATTATGATTAAAATACCTTTATTTGGCTGTTTTGTAGATACAGCCTGAGATTTATATCTAGATCCTTATTTAGATATCCGCTTTGTATCTCAGAAATAAGCAGTGGGAAAACTTGAGCATTCAGTGCTATTAATGCTGAACTTGTGGGATTTCTATATTCAGATCTGAATCTGAATGAGACCTCGGTGAGCTTGGCCAAGTCTGACAACACAGAGCTGAAGCTGGAAAGACCTGTTAAATATCAGACCATTCCCTTTGTTCTCACAGGAGGGTGCCTTATGAGTTCAGGTGAGACTGAGGGCTACCTGGCAGTGGACTTCCTATTGTGGACTTTGAGTAAAGTTTTGATTTTCAACTATGTGCCACCAGATTCAGTTCAATTCTTACCGAGGCAGGTGCCACAAACCCAGAACTGCAAAGCTTTCAAACTGGGTGGGCAGAAAGCTTGGAATAATGCCTGAGAGAATATCTTGAGCCATAGGGAATGTTAATAGGCAAATAGATTTCCTCTGGGAATATATGTTTTTTTTTCCTTTTTACCTGGCGGATGAGAATGGCCCTTAGGAAATAGATCTTCTGATTGTGCTAGCCTGCACATATTTGACTTTACATGTTTTCCTTGGAGGACTAGGGCTGGAAGGGGAAGGCTTTAGGCAGCATATTTGCATGCTTAACAGAGGAATATTTGCAAGAGTTTCTAAATCAGCCTCATCCTATTATACTTTTTCTACTTTCACTCTGGAAGTCTCTTCTCACCTGGAAGCTGGGGTTTCCAAAAGGTTAACAAATAAAATGATGTGATGACAGTATTTTGTTTAACAGGCAAAAGAAATTATAAAACTGAGGACGAGCTAAGTTTAAATCTTCATTTAAGAAATGGTAACTAGTTGAAGAGTTTAACTTTGCACAGCATTTCTCCCCCTTTTTGTGTAGGTAGATGGAAGTTTGTACAGCATCCTTTTGAATTCTTCTGTCATGCTTTATGTGTATATGGTGTGTATGTATATGTGCTTATTTATTAATTTAAAAATGTAAATAGCTGTTAATATTGGAAATTGTATTGAATCATTCATATTTTAGATGAGCTTAAACTCTTTTACTCATTTTCTTGCTAGTTGAGTAAATTTTAAAAGCTGTTATTTCAAAATTTATTGTTTCAACACAGTTAACTTTAAAATCCAAGGTAGCTGAAAATGATGCAGTGGATTGTACAGTGTATAGTATGCAGTCATTTGGTGCTCTTAGAGGTCTACATGTTTTAGAAGAAAAAATCAAATAAATTGTTTGTAACTTGTACCCATGTTACAAAAACTAATTTGGATTGTAAACTGTGCTGCAATTTTAAAATCAGATTAATTCTTTAGGATCTGTGCTTCTTGTGCTCCTTTTTGCATTCCTCACTCTGTAGTTACTGGACAGTAATTATAAAATGCATGCTTTTCTTCTGTCCTCATACATGTATATAGCACACTATATAGCAAAGACAAAGTTATTTTGTAGAACAGGGAGATTGGCTATAAAGCTCATTTCACAGAGCTTGCTTTCTAAAATAAAGGAGAGAATGAGGTGAGAGCTAAATTCTCTTTAACTTAAGACCAAACGCTCTTTTTAGCTTATTAGGTTTAAGCTTATTTCTAAATGATATAAACCAAACAGACATAAGCCTTGTGTAAACTGAAATGATCTTTTGCATAGCTTTTTGTATCAGTTTAACTAAATTAAATGCAAACCTTAAATAAAAGCATATAACTTTCCATCTAGACAGCTCTTGGCTGAGTATTTTGTTGGCCTAATATGCTAGCAGATATTTACTATTTTCCTCATTGTTATTCTTAATTTGTAGCATATTGTGTAAATGCAATTTATACTTACATATCATATAAATAGCTTTTGTGGTCTAGCATGGCATATACAAAGCAATATGCATGCTAAAATAGATTATCCATGTGTGGCTAATTGTAAGAGAGTGCAACACAGATATAGCGTTGTGTGCTCTTGCAATTAAAGATAGGAATGCAATACACAAGTAAAAAGAGTAAAGACATATATTCAATATTGATTTTATATATTTTGTATTCTTTGTTGTGTCCTCTTAATATTCTCTAGTTACTGCAATCTGTTAAATATTTTAAAGATAATTCATTTAGGCAAGTTGTTAATCCTATAAAATGCTGGGGAAACAATTTTGACAGATTTTCTTTGCAAACAAAGGCTTTGAAAAAGGTGATGTGGGACTGAATCTCAGAGCATTCTTGTAATTCTGCAATTATGTATCTGCATACCACTCTGGAACTACATAGTTCCAGGTTGGAAATGATAATTCAGTGTGTCTGTGATTGTTTCAATAAATAAATTTTACTTGCTCAGTTTTGTTATGTATAATTCATGTTCTCTGGATGGGGCTTTTTCACGGTGTTTTTAACTTGCCTACCAAGCGAAGGACAGAAATCTGCAAAAACATGGATGATAAAGAAGACTCTTTACCTTGGAGATTATCAAAAACAGCACTATTTTTTCCTGCATACTAGATTAATCTGCTTAATACGTACAGAATTGCAGACAGAATTATGAAAATAATTGGTATCAATTATCACACTAGCATTACAGCAGAAAGATTAAAGGGCAAGTGAACAGAATGTCCTGGCTGCTGTTAACTATGTTCCCTTAACAGTATTTTCTAATAACCTGGAGTAAGAGGGAAAAAAAGAAGAAGAAAATCCTCCGGCTTATTGTGAAATATTTGTGATGATAGTTTCCCTTGCAGCGAAGCTTTTTAGCTGTGCATAGTTCATGACCTTTAGCAAATCTGAACTGTAAGATAATGCAAAGATTAATAGTTGATTTAGTTTTCATTAGATTAAAAACATGGTGAGAGAGATTAGTACTGCAAATTTGGTCACTAAAAAAATTCATTAAACATCCCCCTCCCCCCCCCAAAAAAAAAAAAAACCCAAACAACACAAACACCCTTTTTTTTTCTTAGCTGAAAAATGTTTGGACAGCAAACTCTCTCTACGGTGGAGAGTCCTCTGTGGGAGTTTTGGCGGTCTGTGGTATGTGTCACTCCTCTCAGCAGAGCCAACTTTAGATGATCATTTAGCAGAAAAGTCAATTCTGGAGTCATAGAGCATCTTTCTGTTCTGGAAAGCTCCCCAGAACAGGAAAAGGGATGACGTGCATTCACCCAGTCCCGGCTGCAGTCCTAGACCTCCTTGCATATCACTGCTTCCTCCTCTTGGCCTCCCTTATCCCTTTCCATGCATGGGGAGACCTGCTGAGAAAGCAGGGAAGCATGATCTCTTTCAGGTGTGCAGCTGCAGGACAAAATACGGATATTTACAACATTAAACCTAAATATCTCATGATATGGAAGGTCTAATGCATGTACTGCCTGCAGAACAATGCAGTAAACCTTTCCCTTTGCCATCATCACTTTCCCTTTGACTAAGCTGATGATTTTACAATGTTTAATTAGGTGTGCAGAGCTGCTAGCTGTCTATTAGTGTCCATTTCAGCGTAACTTTGCATTGTGTGTGATGGATTGCACATCTTTTGCAAAAGTTAAGCAAAAAAAAAAAAAAAAAGGCAGCTAATTTTACTATAGATGCAACTGCTAAAGTCCTTAATTGCCCATCAGATAAAACTCTGTCACTTGGAAAATTTTTCCAGACTAGATGTCAGTGACAGACTGGTGCTGTGTGTGCATGTGTAGAAAATCCCATCAAAATATTTTAAATACTATTGAGAATGTGGTTGGGGAAAATGCATTTAATGAAGTCAAAAGTCTTTGCTTACCTTCTTTTCAGATATGCAGCATTCTAAAATCCCTACATTTATGTGGTCACTGACTGTACTGCATCTCTTCCCCTGTTGGGGCGGTGAGCACGTCTCACAGGCTAACAGCCTGGGCTTGAGAGGATGAACCCTGATTTGCAATGGGTCTTCTTCTCACTTGACGTCTGCCTTTTGTGCTTGGAGCCATGCTGCTGACACCATCATGGCAAAGATCAAGGCCTGACATCTACAAGGGAAGGACGAAGAGGAGCCGATGATGCAACTGGATGACCGGAAGCTGGAACAGGCTCAACACCGTGTGGTGAGGGTCCTCGGGGAAAATGACTTCAAGCTCTCCAAGATGCATGTGGTCTCCAAATCCATTGCCAGAGCCACGGCTATTTTCAGTCAGTACCAGAAGGAGAACTTGAGGAAATTTTACAAAGGCAGAAAGCACAAGCTTCTTGAGGAGTGGCCCAAGATGACACATGGTTGGGACACATGCAAAACGAGCACAAAGACAGTCTGAGTCCAAGAACCATCAACAAAAGGAACAAAAAGCTGTACCCTACCCAGAGGTTCACTGTTGGAGCATAAAACTGCTGTGTACTAATGTTCTTAATTATATTGAATAAGTATTTGCTCATTAAACAGAAGTTTGCTTTGAGGGAGAAAAGGATTTTCTCAGCTGGTTCGTGCAGCAAGGAGAGGGGAACTGTTGGCTGCATAGACCCACTAAGGAAATCAACAGAAGGACATTACCTGACTTAAATGCGAAATGGGAAAAAGATCTTGTGTAGGGAAGAGAGAAATAAGAGAAAAAACTTGATAGGATTAGGCAAAAGCCTGATTAACGAGAAGAGGAGAGCAAAACGGACTCTGACAGGCTGGAAGTCAGAGGAAAAAGGGCAAGTAAGATCGCAGGTGGGGCATATGTTGGAAGAAGATGCTGGGTTTGGGAACTTGGGGAAAGATGTCTGTAAGTGGAAGCCTGAAGTCTGCAAGATGACATCCAGACCAGAAGACATTTAGCAAAGGAGAGGGGTTGGGAAAAGGCACACTTCTTGGAACAAGGTGACTGAGCAAGGCTCAGAGCCGGAGAGACTGAGACTCCCTGGATGAAGAGACAGGGATCGGGAGACCTGAGGAAAGTAAAGCAGTAATGGCAAGGATGCTCCAGATTATGCCTCGAGGAGCTGGTTAGTGGCGGATGTCTGTAGGGAAGAGCGAGAGGTTCCAGCCCTGCAAAAGGCGCATGTGGGTCTCATTATGGAACTGCACACTGGAATTTGGGCTGGTTTCTTTTCAGTTTTTGTTTGTGGTGTGTTGTTTTTCTTTTCTTTTAATCTGGGGCATTACACAAAAATAAACTGTCAGAAAACATTATTGAAGTTGCAGTTTCTGCTAGCTCAGGAGTCTCTGTAACGCGAATCTCTGTAACGTGAGTCTCAGTGGCACAGTTCATATGAGCTTACAGTGTCCCCGTACCAATAGACTGCTAAGGCTTTCCCAAGGCAGCAGTTTATATTATTACTTGCTGCCTAAAGGGTACCTGGAACCAAAGAAAATCATGGCTATCACTTTTGCATGAATGTTTGTATGTATATATATGTGCATATATATATGCAGAAAGGAGAAATATATGATGATATAGTTAATACATTTTTTCATTTACATCATATATGATGGCATAAAGGGGTTTGCACTCGTTCAGATTAAGGACCTGTCTATCCTATCAAAGAGCAGCTGCTCTTTGACAGTAGCTGTAGCAGATGCCTATGGAAGAATAATCAACTACACAGTCACACTATACTGTCTCACTCCTTCCCAGTTTTCACATTCTAGTGATCTATGGCTCAGAGATTTCCTGTACTGGACGTGGTATCTTAGTGTTTAATAGCCCTTGATGGATTTTTCTTCCCACCCTCAATAGCCTGTGACAATTTCACAGTTTCATACTGTGTGAGAGAAAGGATCTCCCTTTACTTGTTTCTACTTGCTGGTCGATGTTTACTAGTTCCTGTCATATGAGGCACACTGAAAAATTGTTCCCTGTTCACTGTCTTCCTGCCATGCTTCAGGATTATTCAGATGCTTGTCATATCTCTGTCTCCATCACCTCTTTTTCAGGCTGAAAAGACAAAGTCAGTGTACCTGCTTGGTACCCTTTGGTTGTACTAGTCACACTTTTCTGTGAGATATTATCACCTTGCTCAGAAATTAAAAAATTACATTTGAATTAGATGAGGTAGCCTAAAAAAACCCTAATAAATTCTTCAACTTCTGCCACAAAATCCTTTTTTGAGTATATACCACATAGATACCAAAACACGATTGCAGTATTTGAAATGGTTTGCAAACTTTTTATAACACTGATTCATTTTACTTCACCTATGTCTTTTTTAGGAGGGGAACCATATGCCCTCCTCCTCCTTCCCTTCATATAACTCAGAATAATTCATTAATATTTGGAAATGTGGCAGCTTAGAGGTCATATATAAGAAACCTTCTTGGTCTACATGAATGTTTCTTCACAAATGGGATAAACCATGCCTACAAAGGAGAAAACTAACAAATTTTAAGTCATGACCATTTTGTATACAGAAAAAATACTCTCATTGTTATAGGAACAAATCTACTAATTTCTAGTCTTTAGTCATGTGAATTTGGGGGCACAGATTTCATAATGGAAAGAAAATAGTAATATTCCTAATGCCTGTTTTATTACATTCATTTATTCATTAATGCATTCATTTTGATGTTCAGACTGTCTTCTTGAAACTGTGTGTTTGATTTTTCTAGTCATGAAGTTACTTAAATGGACAGGGTTTGAAGGTAGTAGTCTCATGATCACTTGCAGAACTGGAAGAATTTCTAGTTATGGGGAATCTTTGAGTTAAAATCATGATAAAAAAAGGGAAAACTACTATGATTATATCCCAGGAAAATAGCACTGTACAGTTCCTACAAACACTATGTATCTATGGCTTATCCTTAAGTTTTAGCACCGGTAATGCTGCCAGGATTTTTTAAAAAATTCTTTTCACTAGCTTACTTTTCTCATAGCACCTTCCTTTAGCATGCTAGCCAAATACTTTCCTTCCTTTGCTTTGAGGCAATCCACCATTCTCTAGAGAAGGGCTAACCAGAGCCATTGCATGTAATGAGTCTTACCCCTAGGATCTTGCTTTTATTAAAAATCACTGCAGTGATGTTAAAAAGTAACAGTAATGGTAAAAAAATCACTGCAGTAACTCTTTTGTAAACTGTTGTGTTTTCTTCTGTGTGTGTCAATTACAGTCTATGGTAATTTTATTGTGAAACAGAATGAAGGCAAATGGTCCTATGAAGATGTTAGGTCACTGGTCTCCCTCTTTATCTTCCAGTCAATAAACATGGGGAAAAAAACTTCCTTGGAGCAGTTCCTCTCCAGCAATGTGTGTCCCACAACTTGGTTCAGAGGATGTTCTAGGAAAGGCTCAGCAGGCAGCAATCTGAGAGGCACCAGGGTAGGGAGAATGTACTCAACACACTGAGCAGCTAAGCCTGAAAACAATATATGAAGCTTCTCATATCACTCCTCAAGCAGGTGTGTTGATAAATCCTACATATACCTCTAAACTGCATGCAATCCAACCCACTCTTACAAGTATTAAAAGTTACCACTGCTGGAAATGCTTAATCTTTAGACCAATCACAGCAGAAACATTAAAAATGTTTGAGAATTAAATCCAACAAGAAAAAAAACAAATTACGTTTTCCTTTCTGTGGTCTGCCTACTATAGCAGTATTGTGAGCATTTGTGTGTTACTGGAAGTGAATGCAACATGATTAACAGCAACTCTAGAAACACTTCTATACTACTTGATAATTTGAAATTTGTATTTTGAGAAATGACTCCTTCATGTCTCTTTCTATTTGTAGTGGCAGTTTCCAGCTGAGTACTTCTCAGGTATTCTTGGTGATAGCACTTGCAGGGTAGAATTCTCTATGGAAATTTCCTCTAGCCCAATTCCAATTTGCCTAGTCTCACGCACATGAAACTAAAATAAGCTACCTATGTGCACACACCACTTTTGTATATTGGTTTGTATACAAATTAAAACCACATATTATTTTTGCATGTAACAGGTCACAACTACCAGAGAAAAATGTTTTACTGTAAAGTACAGGGTGCTTAATATTCTTTCTGCACTAATATTAGCGGCAGACAGAATTGAGGTACCATCCCTCAGCAAAAAGGTACGTACTTCCCCTGGGGTAAGCTTTGCTGCATCGTAGGAAAACCACCTTTCTTTTATGTTGCCAATTCTTATTGAAGCCTGGGGTCCCATTACAAGAGTAATTTATAATCTTTTGTGGAGATGTATTAAGCAGGATGTCAATATACATTTAGGTGGATTTTATTCTCTGTCATCATGAGCTTTACTTGGTAGAAATGCTTGTTTCCTAGACAGATAAGGAACTTCTGACTAAGCAGTGTAGAGCACCACCTAATCCTGCTTCCCATCCCTGGTGTGCACCAGTCCATTTTCAGTGAGATGTGGAAAAAGAGGAGGCAGCTCAGAAAATGACCTGTTGCAAGGCTGAATGTGCGGCCTTAGTGATTTTGCTTATCTTGACTGGACTATCTCCTTAGGAACTTTATTTAAAAAGACTTTGCAATTTGGTTCATCTTGAACAATGCAGAGTTAGCATCTGACAAGGTGACAGCTGCCCAGAATGTGCTGATATAAAAGACCCATAATTTTGTTTGTCTGAATGAAATCAGACCGCTGTGTTTGTGTAACTCCAGTTTTGGAGCTAAAAGGGGTCCAAGGGCAAAGAGGGCCGACCGCAGTGATGGAGAAAGTCTTAACAGGACAGGTATAGGAACCATGAAGCTTTGGGAGAAAGCTTAAGTTTCAGAGTTTCAGTTAACAGAGAAGGTGAATCACAGGAAAGAGTAAATTTGGAGGACATTCAGCATACATCTTTTTTGGTCATAGCAGGATGAGAATGCCACATAATTCTATTGTGTTATTTGCCTCTGTTTTAAGTAGAAGAAGCTATCCACAACAGTGATTTGTTTGTGTATGTTCACCTTGCGTGTGAGATCCTGGGCAGGGTTAACTGGGAATAATTAGGCCACCTGTTGTTCTGACTTCCCATACAACTTAACTAGGTTTTCTTTTTCTCTTTTATATCAGAAGCTTTTTATGGACTGAGATCTTTGATGCGAGAAAAAACCTCTGATTGCTAAAACGTATTTTGGAATTTCCTAGTATGTTCATGCCAGCAGTGCAATTTTATTGCTTTCACTAGGAAAGGATCTTTAGCCTGGGTTTGAGCAGCTACACGGCACAGTAGTATATTTACTGCGTAGCCATTAGTATTTCAAAGGTAGTGCATACCAGGGAGTATGATAGAGCTTCCTACGTACTTGTGTGCTTTGAATTTTAAATATGAGCTCTGATGCTTATGCATTGTGGTGCGGGTTTGACTGATTCAGGCTGTTGAACACCCTCTCTGAAGCTTCATTTCCCACTTTCTTTCCCCAAGATGGAGGTGGTCTTTGGGTATTCCATAACAACTACATTTTTGTATTTTAAGCTGCCTCTGAAATATAAACACTATACTCTCTCCACTGGTTTTTCATTTTTGAGTTACATGATGAAACTTACTTTTATCTGTGGTGCACGGATGCAGGTAGTTATCAAGCACAGAGAGGGCTTACTGGGGAAGTCTTGTAGTGTTAGATGTTAATAAATGGGTTTCATTTATTAGGAAGTCCATCACTGTTCATATCTCTCAGCCCAACAGACTAGACATTTGGACAAAAATGTTTGCTTTATCTACAAGTTCAGAGTCACCAGGTGTGTACCCAGATGTGGACTCAGTGGCTACAGTTGTGCAGAGTGTACTCATTTACTAGCTCATCACCACTGAAATAGGAAAGTTCTCCTTCCCCTCCTACTTTCGTTCCTTGTAGCTTTCTGTTTTAGGCTCCCATTGCCTACCTTGTTCTAGCTCTGGGTCTCATGTGAGGCAACTTACTTTACTAATATGGCAGATGAAAATGGCCATCTGTCTTCATGAGTTAGATCAGATCATGGCTGGGTCCAGTGGATGCCACAACCTGTGCAGGAGACGCTGGGTCTTCATGGCTAGGAGCAGAAGAGGAGAGGAGGAAGACAGGCCAGAAAAGGAATAAGGTTGCAGCCTGCTTAGATAGGCTCATTGCTACCTATGAAACTATGGTCTGTGGGGAGCACGTTCACTCCTGACTAATCTGGATGAAAGTTGAGGTCCTTCTTAGATCCTCAGCCCAGGCTGACACATGCTCCTCATGTGCTCAGGTCTGGACAGAACAAAAATCTTGGCAACACTGGCTGAATCCTTCCTGCTGGAGTCCCTGGTTCTAGAAGAGAGGAGAGATGAAGTGCCAGTTGGGACAGATATCTCACCTACAGCATAAAGTGCCAAGAATGCAAAAGATGATTAAAATTTTGGCATAAAGGGCAGCTCTCATTACCCTGCATCATGTCTTTACTGGTCCACATTGCATTCTAGATTGTGTACTTGACATCTCAAAAGCACAGATGTTGAGATCAATGTAGACATCTGGGAAGTTGTTTGTGGGCTACTCAGAGGTGCTCCCAGTATCCAGCATTATCAGGTACTGCACACCTACAGCTTCTCTGTGAGGACAAACTGTATGGAAAATGGGGCAAGCATGCATCCCTCAGACACATCCGCTGGTGTAGACATACTAGCAAAACCGAGTTTGCAATGATTCTTTGCTCAAGCAAAGAATATTTACTACTCTTTGTGGGAACAGATAACAGGGGAGGAAGTTCTGCATCATAAGGGGCATTTCTGAGAAGATTCTTGGATATGCTGTAGTTGATTTTCAGGGTGGTGCTTACGAGACCCAAGTTAGCCTAATGCTATTCTTCTGAAGTTTATAGAAAGCATATTCAGTGACTGGGCCAACATGGTATATTGATTTTGTTCATGTGTTTCTGTTTATGGTGACTGAAGCTAGGATTGTGGTGATATAGTTCCAAAGATCATTAATCTTCTAGCATCTTTTTTGTTCTTTCCCTCTTCTTCGAGTTATAGATCCTAGCTGTAGATACAGCTGGAAAATGGCTGTCAGAATGGAATACGATAGGGAGTTGCTGGAAAGGAGCCATTGCTGTGCCTTGTTACAGATTCAGAGCAAAAGCTTTCAAAGAACATTCATCCAGCATTCCTACAACCACAGTGTGTGGCACTCCTGAAAAGTGTTTGGAAGAAGGCATCTGGCCCACCTACTTCACTTTTTAAAGCACTTTTTGACTACAGAGTTAAAGCTGGTGTAAGCAAAAGAAACCGATGGAAGTTAATTTTTAGTTTTGCTGGGTTGAAACAAAATCAAAAGGTCCTTTTGCTTAGTCAGAGCAATTAAAACACAGTAAGTCAAACAAAGCACAATGAGGAGTAAAAAGAGCTGTTAACTTGTCAGTGATTGATTCATTTATTGTAAGAAATGGAAATAAAACTGAGAATCCACTTAGAAAGTCAGACATTTAATTGTTCTAAAAAAAAACCTGTTAAAGCAATCATGAACTGCACACATCCTGTGAAGGACTCTAATTCTAATTGCTGTGTGTGTAACTCCAGCTCTGAGTGTGTGAGATAAATTCAAGTGAAAGCAGTGCCTCTGAGTGGAGGCTGTTGATCCAGGTGTAGAAAGGGATCCAGAGTTATCATCGGTAGCTGTTTCACTGCTGATGCCTCTCACAGTGATGAGATTGCTCTCTCAGACTGCTGTATGACTGCAGCTTCAGGTAGATAATGATTTAATTACTCAGTTTTTGGATCATTGATCAATGTCATTGATCTAGAATGTGCTTTCAATAACTCTGTATATCTACTGGATTGGTAGGTATATGCTAATGGGCTGAACTCTGATCTGTTCAGCTGAGATAACAGCACAATATCAGTCTATAATTAATACAATCAATTGTGCTTACTATCTGAGTATAGAGAAAAAAAATGCTGTTCCTGACAATGTTAGTATTCATTCTTCTCTCCAAAATTCCTTGACTAATTCTGTAAAGCTTATGTTCTCAGAAAGCGAACTGCAAGGAAAAATTTAAGATGTTTCCTAAATTATGTTCTTTAGTTCATAATATAGTTTAAAAGTTTTGTGCAACAACTAGATAGTGTTGTAGAACTTTAATTAGTTAATTTTTTACTTAGCAGTTTGATTATTTCTGTCATTTGGTTGTTTCGTTACATGTGCAGCAGAACCCAGTTACGATCTTCTCTTTCCAAAGAAACATGTTTGTGACTTTGGAAAACTCCTGGGAGTTGTGATTTCAGTATGCTTGACTATGTATGTGAATGGATACAGCTGGCCACGCGGCCGAAGGACTGTTTTATTCACATTGCATTTAATTATAAACCTATAATCTACTCGAATTCTCGATGTTACCTCTGCTCATGGTGGCTGTGGAGGTGCTATTATTGACAGGAGGCTGGAACATGCTAGCAGTGTAGCTACTGTGCATAAAAACTGCTTTGTGTTTTTCACTGACAAGAACTTCATAAGTGGTGGCCCAGAGAAAGGTGGTGTCATTGGTGGCTTCTCTCTTTGCAGCTGGAATATTTTTACAGGCAAAGTAGAAAATGATATCTGCAAGCTTTTGGTAGTTTATCCAAGTATTTAATTCACAGTTACCCAGGCAGATCTTGTGCACTTCATACCAACTCGCTCAAGCTGAAATCACAGGGAGGCCCACCTCTTCTCCAGGTCCATTCTTTCTGCTGGGATTTAAACCATCAGGGCAGTTGATTTCTCTGTCTTCCATAAAGAAGTTGAGTGAAGATACTTCCTCTGTGTCCGATGTGGTAGATACTATTTCTAATGTCTGCGTTATGATAGAAAAGCCAGCTTGGAGTGAGTGGTTCGGAAACGTGTTTAAAAATAAATAAATGTTCCCATGTTCAAATTAATGGCCTGGAGCTTTTTTCTTACTCTGAAACTGCTTTGATTCCAAAAAAAAGGAGAAGCCAATAAACAGGTTTGGTGTATAGCACCAAAGCATAGTATGGCAGTATGGCAGTAAAATGTGTCAGACCATATACTAACAAACACGGGATCTACAAACTGATGTTTTTTTTATTCTTGCTTCCTTTAAAAAACTTGTTGTAAAGAGACAGGCAATGCTTTTGTTTCATTTTGCTTTTACTGTAAGAATGGTTAAAGGACAGAGGGCACAGCTTGGCATTCAGGGAGTGGTAGCTCTTTGGCTACCTCCTGTGTGAGCAAAAGGCAAGGCCGGCTCTGGATAGAGGCAAAGCAGTCGATCACCTATGACAGCAGGCTCTTGGCAAGATGTCTGTGGATCCGTAATAGAGCTTATCTGTGTTAGAGACAGGGAAAATCAAATTTGCTGGTGCCAGACAGCGGTGTCAGAATGTGTGAGAAGGCAGCTGCTTGGGGGAACATTTGTTATTCTCCAACCAGGAACAGCAGGATCACAAGCCCAGTTTCCTAGAGTTCCCTGACACATCTGTCTCACCTCTCACCTGCCAAAGCTGTAGGTACTATTCCAAGCAACTCAGTTTCAGACGATGGGATTCAATTTTTGCTAAGAAACTCTGAGAAGCTAACTATGGGCTAGGATGAAGTTTGGCTTGTCAAGCTGGATGTGACACAAGCACGAGCATAAGAGGACACAGGAGTAGAAAAAAAGAAGGTTCTGTTCATAAATCATTCTCATTCATCTTCCCTATAAATGTAGGTAAAAGAAGGTCACTCAGTATGGGCAACAGGAACCTCTAACCTTCTGGTTAAAGCACCTTTCACAAGGCACTTTGTATAGCTGATACAACTATATTCCACTCATAGAGTCATCACAATGCATTTGTTTCAAAAGTCTGTGCTTGTAAAAACGTGAAAATGGCCTTGTCTAAAAGCTGACTGTAAAGTGACTAGAATGCCTGGTTTTGTCTCTTAATATATGTCCATTAAATTATTTTTTTCCAGAAGAATTCTGCAGAAAAATAACTTTATTAAATGGGAATTGAGACTGCTTGGATTTTAAAAGTTGTTTTTTAGAAAAGGAAAGTTGTTTGTAGTTAGACTTCTAAAAGAATTTTCTAAGCACTGAAAAAGTTGACTGTAGACACCAGTCTTTCCCTTACTTTAAAATAGAGGTTGTCCACTCGCATTCTTTTGAACTGCAGCATGTTTCATACACAGTTCAGGTGCACCTCCAAGGCACCTCTGTTTTTACTAAGGGAGGAAATGAGTCATCAGGTGCTATCCAGCAAACACTCTGTGGGCACTCTGAGGATGCAATGGCATTTGCAGCCTCCCAACCTAATCTCACAGTGGTGCCCTATGGAACCATTACTCTGTCCCATTTGTGAACTATGCCAGGAGTTCCTCCTTCTCACCACTTCAAAGGGTGTGGTGTATGTCTTGTGGATGTCAGAGAGATGAAGATTTTGTTATATGGCTCACAGAGGAAGAATATTTGTCAGCCGCCTTTAAAATATTTTGGGTGTCATGACAGGAACTGAACTGATTCACTTACTGGCCTTGGAGCAAAGGGGTTTTTTGTGCATGGATTGCTCTGAACCCCACTTCACACATGAAATAAGCTTGGTTGAACCCTCATACACACTTTTTGTTGAGACAGCTCAAAATATTAGCAGAAATGCTGGACTGAGCAACTCAAGACTCATGGGTTCACATTTTTGACTTTGCTTTTCTTCAGGCAGGGAGAGGAGAGAAGTCTGCAGAAGCCATACTATTTGCTTCAGCTGACAGTGAAGTGCAGATTTCTTGGTTTTGTGCAAAGGATATTGGTAAGCTCTGCAAAAACTTTTAGCTTCACTTGACATGGTATTGACACACAGATTTCTTCTTGTTATACAATTATGGAAATGAGCCCAACGGATGCTTAATCAATGACTAAATATCAGGGCTGAAATAGTGGTAATAAGAGCACAATATCCTTACTAAGTGAGCACCGTCAGAGAGAAGGAAGGATATTTGTCAATTATAAACAGGTGCTCTAGAGTACCACATCATTGCACATTTTCATACTAGGAGAAAACAATCCTTTCATGTCCAAAATCAAAGATACAACAGGAGCAACTGTTCTTAAACGACAATCCTAACATTACATGGCTTCATTTTTTTGTAAATCATTGGATTAGCATGTTACTTATTTCTTGGGGCAATAAGGACTTCTATTCATTTATTTGCAGTAGAGATTTTAGTAATATATTCACAAAGAGTCTTTTGCATATTACCCACCCTTATAGCCTTCCTTGTCTACAGATCTTCAGTCTGTATTTATGAATGTATTTTGGTCTGCATCTGCTTATGTATTTGAGTAAGAGGTTTTCTACATGTATGTTATTTTAAGGCACTTCCTTTACTCCCTTCTCCAATGTATGTACAATGTGTGATTACATGAGGTGTTACTGGAGAAATGAATGAGCTCTGGACTCCTCATGCAACACTTTCTCACTAGGAAGCGAAAGCAGTGAGTTTAGGCCATTTTAATGGGTACTGGCTGACTGGCGGAAAAACCCCGTACTAATAAAAAACAGTATTGCTGAAAGAAACAGCAAGAGAAAAATGCTTGTTTTCTTGCGTTCTTTTCCAGAAGGCAGAAGGAGAAGACAGAATGGAAAAAAAAAAAAGAATTACAAACAGCCCAGGAAAGATCAGCTCAAGGAGTTGTTGAGAGAAAGGAATTTGAATTGAACTAAAAAAGCCACAGCCCGCTTGCCTGAAGTGCTGGAAAAGCTGTGTTGTTCTAGGGTCAGAGGTGGCCTCAGGCAGGAGGGCACGTTTGCTAGTGTGATCCACTGAACTTGCTGGACACCTGGAGCTGGAATGGGCCACCAGGATGTCCAGGTGCTGGGGAGATCCCTTCATCCCATAGAGGGGTGCTGGTGACTGGCCGTGCTTGAGGCTAGATCAAGGTTTTTGACTCAGGGAAGACATGGAAGATGGGAGACTTCTTCCTGAGAGAAAACCATGTGACCAAGAAAAGGAGCTGGCTGTACAAGAAGAATTAGAACAGCCATCTACCCCACGCATAATTCCTCAGGCAGTATGGTTCCTGTATTTTTTACCTCAGGATGAAGACAGGGGTGATGCTGAGATATTTCTAAGTGCTTTCAAGAGGAAGAGTTAATTAAAGTAGGAGACTGGTGGGAAAATGTAGTAATATCATATTTCCTTATTCATGGAAAAGGCCCCTAAATGTCATGTGGCTGATAGTGTTATGGAACATGGTAATGGACTGCTTAAACTTCCCTTACTTAAAAAACAGCAAATGGCTTGAGATGGCACCCAGAACATTTATGAGGAAGTTTTAAGGAACTTAGGAAATAGGTTGATCTTGAAGTACTTTAAATTAGGAAATTACTTAAGGAAATTACTTCTACTAAGGGTTTAACAGCTCCTAAAGAGGTCTACATGCTATGAGGGCTTCAGGTATTTAAGCTTTATGCCCATATTAATTACATTCTGTAATAGACAGTGAACTAACATACAAGTAGCTCATAAGATGTCCAGTCAATACTTAGAGCTCATTTCCATGTTTTTTACCCAAGGTACATAAAGCATGTTATCTACCCAGAGATTGTGACGAGTCAAACCCAGTAATTCTAGTGTCACTGTTAGGTACATGACACATAATTATCATCAGCAGTCTTACCCACTGTAAAATGGAAGTGCTCACTTCTGACTGTGTTTTTTCTGTAGGATAGGTAGTTGACAGGCTTTAGTTACCCAGAAAATGGAAATCACACGCTCTTTCAATAGTGAAGATGTGTTCTTAGAAAATAAGCATGGGAGTAGTCGTAACTAACTCTAGATGCCTAAACAGTAGAGGCTCACTTCAGTTGCGTAAGCGTAGGCTTCTGTGCAATTTGTGATGGTATCCAGTGGGGCTGCCGCCTACCGCACCAGAATGGAGTAGGCTTCTTCTACGTCCTCTGTCATATCTGCCAAAGCCGTAAGATGTGTTAGATACCCTGCGGCAACTCAAATCTCACTAGATGCCAATGTTTAGGAAACTGAATTCAGCTCCAGAGAACTAGTCTAAACAACTCGTCTGTGGTCTCTCTGTAGGCAGGGGAATTCTGTTGTTACTTTAGAAAACAATAATGAAAATGATACAAAAGTAAGTCTCTTTAATCTTGCTTCAAAGCCTTTCTGTGTTGTGGAAGCTACTCTTCAATGGGCAGGTCTCCTTCCCCTGAGACAGGGTCTGAGGTGGATGTAACATTCCCTCTCTGGAGATGCTGATATTTCTCTTTTGATATGGTAGAAGATATAGGTAGGAGAGACAACTAGCTTAGCTAGCATGTGCCTGTGTGAGATAAATCTAGCCTTAGACACAGTCTCAAGATGGAACAAAAAAGGATGGGCAGTGTGACAAGGCGTGGAGAGGGTGAGGAGTTACTATCTGGGTAGAAAGAGTAGGTCTGGTGGACTCGAGGCAGACTGAGAGGAGTGGTGTCCTGTCTGCAGCAAAGTGAACCATTGCATTTACAATCAGCAGTGTGTTCACTGCAAATATGAAATTCCTAGTGGGACTGCAGCTCATGTAGCCTCATCTGAGCCAGCTGCCGACCAGCTAGCAGTGGGTACTGCTAGCAGCGTAGGTGTCAGTAAGCTGGATCTTGGCATAGATCAGCTGCCCCAAATGACTCTAGTTCCATGGAGGAGAGTCTGTAGTGAGCCTGCTCTGCTATAGTTACACTGCCACCAATGCTACAGCTAGCTAGTTTAAAATTAGCCTCTGTATGTATATATGGGCAGGATATATTCTTATGTGTAGCACTGGAAATTTCCCCACAAACTGATCACTAACTGTGTTAATTATACTCAGAAGTAAAATTTACACTACTGTCCCAGCTAGTGAGTAGAAGCTATAGATGATGGAGTTTGCTCCCTAGGTTCTGCTACTCAAGAATAATATGATTACGTCTCAGTAGAAATGGTGGATGCTCTGGGGATTATTTTAAATCAGACTTTGTATGTTGAGGTTCCTAAATGGAAAGCTATTGTATGCTGCCTGAAGCAGGACAATGATCCCTCCTAAGCTTGTGTTCAGTCATTTTCCCAAGTGCAGTTATGTGTTGGTGAGCTACCACAATTTTAATAGAAATGCCATGATACTTCTATAGATTTTCCCAGATTATCAAACGTCAATGGTAAGTGAACAACCTGGGCATTTGCAATTGTTCTTGTTAAACTGACTTCTGTCCTAGATACAGAAACTAAAATTAGTGGTATTTACTCAGGCTTAACATCCTATATTACACTTGCAGGAAATGATAAGCTACCGGGGAAGTATTCAAGATGGGGGGTAATCTTTAAGCAAAAATACAGGGGTGGGTTGGTTTTTTTTTGGAAAGCCTAGTTCAAAGAGTATGTAGACATATAATTTGGGGATGCAATGCAATTACCAGAAATAATTTAAAATGGGCTACTTCACTTGAGTATGACTCTTTGAAGAATAAATAGTAATTGTTTTAAATGCATAATTACTTTAATATTTGCTCCTTTCAGCAAGTCGCAGACTCCTAGATTAAGCTCTAAGTCCTGTGCATCTGTCCACTCAAATTCTGTTTATTCTTCGGGCTGTCATAGTTCCATTATTAAACCACTTGAAGCCCTTTGATGTGTTCCTGCACATAAAAAGACTGGTGCAGGCTTTCATGCAGCCTGATCTTTGCTATGCTAACTTTTTTTCAGCATAACTGAAGTCTGAGAACAAGTTAAAGTAATCATTAAGAAATCCTGCTAACAAGAAATACTGTATTTTATAAATGTATTTATAGCCACATAAAAAGTTTTTTGCAAAGCCTCGCCTGTAAGGCTGCAGATATATTTCTGATTTTCAGAAAGAAATCCAGTATTGGAACTTGGCTATGTTTCTTTGGGAGGCACAGACTGCTCTCTGTGCTGAGCCACAGAATGGTGTGCTTTGATCTTACAGCTAAGTACCATGCTCTGATGCCAAGCAGCACTTGGGTTTTATGTAGCAGGTCCTTTTTGGACAGTGATGTGAGTACCATCTTGTGGACTCTCAGGTCCTGACCACCTGTGGCATTCAGCTGGGCTCTGTTGACCTACACCACCAAAACAACTTTGATATTGCTTATTTTTTGCCTGATTTGCACAGGGTGACAGCCATACCTGTGGCATGATAGTCCTTCTGCTGTCCTGAACTGCAAGTGAGAGTTCTCTGGGCTATCACATGCAGTGTGTATACAGACATCCTACCTCTGTGCCAATACTTAACAACGGAAATATAGCGGGAAGCTTCCTTAAGTTTGCCGTATGCCCTCTCCACTTTTCAGAAGCTCATCTTACAGATGGCTCTGTAAGGTTTTGGCTAGTAAGCTGCTGAGATCCTAACTCCAATGGAGTCACACTGCCAAGAAGCTGGCAGAGGAGGGCACTCAAATCTCAAAGCTGAGGGAAAAGGCTTTCTCATGGATAGTTCCAAGTTTCTGCCAGATTCCTAAAATTTGTGCAAATACCAGAGGAATCCAGGGAGTTTCTCTGAGGTGAGTGTGAAAAGAAAAAACAGGCTGTCCTTTTCCAATGGTTTATTTGAGGAAAAAATTTCCTTTACGTTTTTCTTCTCTTTGATCTTGCTCATGTAACTTACAGCTATTAAGAAATTCATGTCACCTTTGTAATGAGCAATAAAACATGCCGAGCTCCATGTATTAGCCCAATTCTGATGTGAACAACTAATTTCTAGCTTTCCGGAATTCCGTCTTATTTCTATTGTCTTTCACCTCAAAAGAAAGATGTCTCAATGCCGAGTAGCAATACACAGAACCCACATGTGCTTAAAGCATTTTATAAGCCTTTATCTATAAGAATCCATGTGCTTATTCTAAAGTATTTTATAAGCCTTTATTTGTAAAAAAGGAGCATTATACAGAATAGTAAAAACTAACAGGTGTTAAGCTCTCAAGGAAGCATGGTCATCGTTTATCCTGCTCTCTTTCTTACAATTCAAAGGTGTATGTTGTATCAGAAAAAACCTGTAACTAAGTATTATTGACATGGCATCGAGACGTTCATCGTTTCCTGCCTTTTCCTCTGAGTTCCCGTTTTTCAGAGCGCATTTTACCTCCGTGGGGGCTCTGCTAATCCTCAGTTTGGTCCGAAGGTGGCAGCATCTTACTTCAATAGAAAGTTTCAGTCCTGCTTGGCTGTATTGTGGCTTGATCCTCATATTGTCTAGATTCTCTACATTAGACACACTTTTAGTTAAGTAAATGAAGACGTATTCTGTGCTTGCTTTCCGGAGCAGAGAGCTTTCAGTGTGAGATACAACATCCCCAGAAAGTCTACTAGTTGTTGTCTACAGATAACTTGCGACGTACGGTAATAAAAGCAGAATAACTGATTACTTTGCTGTTTGCATTTTAATGCTCTGGTAATACTGTTACAGAAGTCCTCTGACTGCAGCTACCACCTGTCCCTGGTACAGTGTTATGGCATGCCTGCTGTGAGAAACCAAGGGGGAGGACACTCGTTTTCTGTCCTTTGGGGTACCCTTTCAGCTGGGCTGTACCCTCTTGTGCTCTTTGGATTTTTGGGTACTCAGCATGTCGAGGGTGGAGGGGTCTGCATGTGCCCCCGTTATCCTGGGTGGAGTTGTTACCTAGGCCAGTTACACCTGGGTAAAGAGCTGGCAATTTTACAAACTTCTGGTCGAAGATGTTTTTGTGATCAAAGTGCCTGGGGACTGAGATGCCACTGGCTTCCCCTCCTGTCTTAACTTTCCCTTGTGAATTCAGGCCACTTCCTTCAGGTCTGGGTGCCCCAGTTCCCCAGTTTGGAGGAGAAATAACAGCAGTGTCTCCCACACACCTTTCTTCTGTCCTGCCAGCTTAGGCTGCGGACTTTGTGGACATGAAGCCTCTCACTGTCATTTTGCCAGGGACTAGCACCGGGGCGGGGGGAAGTTCCCCGTCAGAACCGAGAAGGGCTGTCATTACTGCTGTAACATAAATAATGATTCAACATCCACTTAGCACTAGGACAGCCCTGACTGCAGCTCTTCACTAAATGGGAAGGAGGGGGAAGCTTGCACAGCTGTGCGGTGCGGGCTGTGCTGCGGGGGATGGGCTGGGTAGCTAATGGTTTCTTAGCCTCTCTGCTAAATCCGTGTCTGTAACAGCACAACGATACGTGAAACAGTTTCTCTAGCTGTAATACATCTCCCTGCTTTTACGTTTTTGATTTTTTTTTCTTTTTTCTCCCCCCCCCCCCCCCCCGAAATGGCACTGCTGAAGACCTTCATAATGGCTGACCAGATCTAAACAATAGCTGCACTGACCATGCCAACTTGACAAGGCTGAATCACACACCACTAATGCTTCAGGCTCTGAGTTCGGAAGGCAAGAAAGTGGAAAATGTTTCGTGTCTCTGACCTCTCAAGTGTCATCTTCTTAGCAGCTCAGATCACTCTTCAAAATGATTCTATTACTCATCTGGTTCCCTGACATCTGTTTCATCGTTTCCTGTCCAGGCAGTAATCCAAGTAACCAAAATAAATATTTTTTTGAAGCAGAACACCTTGTCTGTAAGCTTGCAGGGATGACAAACCATAGTAAATATTCCTGATTGTGTGAAGCTCCATCAGTACAACTTGAAAATCCAACTGAGAGAAGGGATGAGGTAAATACGTGTTTTCACGTGTTCTTTGCTGGGCTAAGAGTATGTGGCGTACCACATGTATCCCCATCAGTGACATCGCCACTGATGTCATTATTGACATCAGTGGCGATGTCACTGATGGGAATACGCTTCTGATTTCCACTCACCAGTCTAAATAAGGATTGCGCCCTAAGAAGCAATAAAGACACATATGAGTGGATCAATAGTTTGTCTTGATCAGCTAAATTATTTGGATGATAAAGAGTTGTCAACACACTGGTATTATGACTCAAGCCACGGACAGTCAGAACATCAGCCGATACTGATAATTACAGAGCTACAACAATAACACCAGCTGGGGATCTGCTCTGTTAAATGGGCCCAGTGCTGATCTCATGTGCCGGGACAAGTGTAAATTCATTACTTCACTGGAATTACTTGGAGTATCAGTGAGCTCAGAATTTGCCTGACTGTCCATTACTGATTTCTGACGCATTGTTTTACAGCATTAGCTGCTTATTCTAAAAATCTAGGACTGTCACTATAAGCCATCCACCACCTCCTTACATTACCTTTTAGTAACAGGATCCCCAGGTTCCCTGGTGAAGCTAATAGTAGAGATTGTATTTTTCAGAAGTGTGGGGAAGTCCCAGTGATGCTTTGGGTCACAGAACCCGGCCCCTGCAATCATGGGTGACCATGCAATGAGCCTTTTGCTTGTGCAGAGCAGTCCTGAAGGCACACGGCCTTTCCTCCTGTAGATCTCCAAACACTTTATGAAGGCAGTTAAGCATTACAACTACACATATGAGACCTATTTAAATAGCAATAAGCCACAGTAGGCTGAGAATATGTAGTCTACTGACACACATTACTGGTGGCTGAATGCAAGACTGCTTGTGATACACCTGATAGATATGCCAGTAAGTCTCTCACTACAATTTGGTAGTTCATTGCTGTAGAAGCACACAGCAAATTAGATTCAGCCAGAGTCCTGGGTGTGGAAATTGCGGTCAATATTATCTATCATGATCGTGGCGTACCCTCTAATAGTCACCCAGCAGGCGCTGGGTGTTTAAATTAACCATGATGCATTAGTCTTGAAGATAATTAACCTTTTAAATTTTTTTTTTTAGTTCAGATACATGTTAGTGCATGCAACATAGGTCTTTGATATACTGCAAGAAATTTCTGGAGATTGCCCTGGCAACATACAGAGAGCAAATGATAGTCCCTTGTGCTTGCTGTTTAATGTGAACAGTTCAAGAGGGGAAGGCCATTTAGACTTCATTGAAAAGCTGAAAATTGATTCTGTTGTTCCATGTGCTTTTATAATATGTGGTGTAGGCTTGCTCCCTAATGAAGGGGTTAGCTTTTCAAATGGATAACTTTTTACAAAGTAATCATGGCACATGTGAAAATGATGAGAGACAAACCACAGGCAATTAGGGGACTGATCTGGCTCACTTAATCATGAAAAAGTTTTGATGATTCTGTGAACCTCCAAGATATGTGGCGCATTTTGAGGTTTTTATTCCTGCCCCTTACCATTGACTCCCTTCCTGCCAGCTACAGCAATCCACTGTTCTCAGTACATGAATGCAGCTTCTCTTGCTCACAAACAGACTCATGGGGTAACTCTGTGGTCCAGTGCTCCCAGTCAGCAGCAGTCAGCAGAAATGGCTAATGTGGTTGGATTGCTCAGCACTACATCTGAACAGACCTTGTTTGTTGTGTTAAATATGGCTGCAACAGTGCTCATGTTACATGGCATCACTAGGAGCCTCGGTTTGTGTGACTTAAACTTGCTCTTATTTTTTAAATTCAGCTGAGGGCAATAAAGGGTATCATTAGTGGGAGAGTGGCCAGTTAGACATGCTTAGTGGAGACAGATGATACTTTAACTAATGTTGAACTTAAAACCAGATCTATATCTATCTAAATCTGTATCTAAGTTTATATATATTGAAGTTAGTTTCACAAGGGGAACAAAAGTTCTTTTGGATACCTCTTATTTTGGTAGATTCTGCATTGCTTGGTCATACTGATCGCATGGCTAAAGTATCCATAGTGTATAGTTGTCCAGCTGACGCTGAAGCAAGAACATTTTTACAGGGAATTTTACTCAATCTTGTTTCCTAAAAAAATGGTGAGGTGGGCAAATATGATTTTAAAAAACCCAGCAGATTGTACTGCTTTGCTCTGTTAAGTCCTTCAGCTTCTGCCAGAATGTCCGTGAGAAGCAAAACTTTTATATGAAGTATAAGAGTGAGATGAGGGTGCTGGAATGGAAACTTCATGCTTTTATTTCCACATGTCACCAATTCAGTGCCTGACCTTTGATAAATCCCGTAACTGCTGTACAACTCAATTTTCCTTCCAGTGGCCTTGCCTTTCACCTTCATTAATTCCTGAAAGGCTGTTAACGCTTCAGAATCTTTGTCTGAAAGGTTTTAAGAAATGTGGAGCATTGTAGTATGCAATAATGACGATAAATATCTAGTTCATGCTTGTATATTTGTTTTTGATTTCTTGTTTTCTTTCTGAACCTAAACCAAACCGTTTTTGTATTTTTCCCTCTTCGCTTTTCCATTTTCCTCAAGATCTGTCTTGCTCCCTATCATCCAAAATGCTACTAGCTCTTTTGCTCTTAGAAGTAAAGCATGCATTCTACATTTATCCTACAATTTCTCATATAGTCCTATATGGAATTTAACCGGTAGATAGATGCATTTGCTAAACAGTGTGCAGTATTATGGTTTGCCACAACACGTTTAGCATCCATCTGGGGGCAATCAATGTGTTTCTATACATTTCTTTGCTTATATCCAAGTAATCTTTTATGTATATCATAGCTTTGCAACTATTTGAAGCAGAATATGGTAGTAGAAGTACCCTTGGAATTCAACTAGAGCACAAAAAGTTATTTCTATGTTGAGTCCTGTGTGTGAATAAAAATTCCCCATATCGATGTTCTACTCATATAAAACTGCTCCATGTTCCCTATTGCAAAGTTGATGTTTCCTGATATTACTCGTTCTGTGGCTGTAGTTCTGGCATCCAGCGTAGCAGAAACCCAGGGAAAAGTGTGATAAAATCATAGTTTCTGTCCTCAGTGTGTTTTCAAAGAAGTTTTTCTCTTAGGCACTCAATTCCTAATTATTTAAAGTTTTTTTACAACTTTTAAAAAGTTTACTTGCGAATGGAAAAATCTATAAATTCCAGGGAACTGTTGTAAAGTGGTTTTGCTAGTAACTGAACAAAGGACTGGGTTGTGTTAAACTATTCAGGTGAAATGAATGTTATTTGTTCCCTTTTTTTGATAACAGAAAAAGAGAGAGCTTATATTTTTTTAAAAAATCTACTTTGTATTTTTATTTGTAAACAGTGCTAGAGGCTGTATGTCTCTTCTGCGTAATACAAAGATCCATGATATAAAATTACTATCCATCCATATGAAGACCATCAAGCATCTTGGAAGTCTTTACAGTGATCTAAGACATGGAGTGGGTTATCCAAAAGTATCAATAAAGTGCTCTCTGAAATCGAATTGAACCATAATTACATTTTTCCAGATACTTGTCTATAAAATCTTTGCCTGCATATGCAAGCAAGAGCTTACCAAACCAAATGTGACAGTCATCTTTCTGACTGTATGAAGTGCATATTGTGCTTTTGGAGAATTTGGCATGTATAAATCTGGTTGTGGGTCTAGAAGTGTGAGAAATGGTGCAAGTGGCTCTCAGATTCCACTTACTTTTTTCAGATAGTAGGGAGCAGGCCATCACATAAAAGAGCAAGTATATATTCTCTCAAAAATCCAGAGGAATGCATTATTGTTGCATGTATGGCTATGAGAATATGACAGAACTCTTGTCCTCTTACTGGGACTTGTCTCTTCACTCACTTTTTCATAGTGTGTATCCAACCTAGGAAATTTTGCATTAATTGTTACTGTTACGTCACTAGTACTTTTGTAAAAGCAGAGCGTGAGCTGTTGGCTTGCCTAGCTGTAAGTTGAATTATGCCTGAATTCTGCACACAGTCAGGAAACAATAAATGAAGAGGCCACAAACACAAGCAGAAATACATTTTTTCATTTTCTGAATTTTTTTCTAACAAGAAGAAGTAGCAGAAGAAAAGATTGTGATAGTGTAGGAAGAGAAAACTGTGTGAAAAAAGAAAACAAAAAGCAAATGAAGTGTAAAATATTACTCTAATGAAAAATTGCTTTCTTCAGATGTACATGTGCTTTGAAATCCATGCTGGGCCTCGTAGTACCTGCTGAGCTTAGCTTTAAGCCCTGAAGCTATGATTTAAAATAATATAGATTTGCTCTTTCATCTCTGTGCTCTATTGTATCAATTTCCATGAAAACACCTGGAAGGATTCTAAGAGCTCGTCATGAACTCTGACTCTAGAGATTTTCATCTTTAGTTCCTGCTGTGAACTGATGCTACACATGCCACGATCCGTCTGTGGTTTCTTTCTAATCTTTGGTATAAAATGTAACATATATCACAGGAACCAGTGCAAACACATTCACCTGGCTAACAGCCTTCTACAAATTTGTTTCTCTTTGAGATTGCAGTCTGAGCTCATTTTTACTTAGAAAACCGGTATACAATGCTGATCTCAAAAAACTTGGGACTTCTAAATCCAGAAAGTTTAGGCATGTTAATCCATCCAAAGTTTGAGTACGTAATTTCCAAAAATATTTAAGGCTTTAAGGTATCTCTTCTTTTTCTTTCCGCTTTTCCTTGATTTTCTAATGGTTATCATAGGGGCCTTTGCTCTCCATGCCAGTGACAAGGACCTCAGGCCCCTCTCTTTATCAGATGCTCGTATTTTTCCATTGCAAGGTCTTCATTGACTGAAAACCCACAAAACCTTCAGAGACTGTTTTGTAAGCAAAGGAATACTGATTTCCCTCTGAATTAGATTGGTCACTAATCTCCTACTGTTAATCGAGGTGCAAAGAGAAAAGCATTCTTTAGAGAATATTATGGGTTACATTACAATGATTTTGTCAAGGATCCTTAGTCAAATATGTCTGGTTATCACCCTCAAATGATATATAATGATATTAGCAGGTAAATGTTTGCAATATAACCCCATAGTTTTAGAAAGGTGCTTAAATGTCACTTCTTTTCCAGAAGTCTTGAGAAATAGAAAGATCACAGAATCACAGAATCACTAAGGTTGGAAAAGATCATCAAGTCCAACCATCAACCCAACACCACCATGCCCACTAAACCATGTCCCACAATGCCTCATCCACACATTACTTGAACACCTCCAGGGAGGGTGACTCCACCACCTCCCTGGGCAGTCTATTCCAGTGTTTCACCACTCTCTCAGTAAAGAAATTTTTCCTAATATCCAGAGTGAACCTCCCCTGGCACAACTTGAGGCCATTTCAAATTCATGAACTGAGTCACTGTCCAAAATCAGAACAGACTCTCTTTAAGTGAGGAGGACTTTTTCCATAGCTGTTAATTAATTTTTGTCACATAACTTCCAATGTATTCCAGTTCTTCAGAATTTTTAAAAAAAGAATTAAATAAAAAAAATCAAAATTCAAACTGAGTTGTAGGATGGCATTATCAGGTGAGAGCAATACTATCAGCCATATGAGTCAGTCAGCTACCAGTAAAGTAAATTCATGTTGCTAATTTTGCAGAGTGAGAGTCGTCTTTTGAACACAAAAGGTGCCCCAGCTTTATGAAGTTTAGGCTCTTGACTGCAGTCTTTTGTAAGGTGTTTTGATGAGTGCTGAAATATGCAGGAAGAATCTGGAGGACTTTTGAACAATGTTGTGCTCATCAGTGTTTCTCTGTGTATGAAGATAAGGCCCCTTGGCATTTCCTTCCTTACCCTGCATTAGGAGGGCTGTCACCAGCAGGTCGAGGGAGGTGATCCTTCCCCTCTGTTCAGCGCTGGTGAGACACGTCTGGAGGGCTGGGTCCAGTCCTGGGTTCCTGCAGTACAGGAGAGAAAGGGGCATACTGGAGAGAATACAGCAAAGGGCCACAAAGATAATTAAGGGACTGGAGCACCTGTCATATGAAGAGAGGCTGAGAGGTCTGGGACTGTTCAGCCTGGAGAAGAGAAGGCTCAGGGGGATCTCATCAATGCACATAAATAAATACCTGAAGGGAGGGTGCAAAGGGGACGGAGCCAGGCTTTTTTCAGTGGTGCCCAGTGACAGGACCAGAGGCAGTGGGCACACACTGAAACACAGGAGGTTCCCTCTGAACATCAGGAAACACATTTTCATTGTAAGGGTGACCGAGCACTGAAACAGGTTGTCCAGGGAGGTTGTGGAGTCTCCATTCTTGGAAGCCATCTGGACATGGTCTTGGGCAACTGGCTGTAGGTGTCCCTGCTTGAGCTGAGGGGTTGGACCAGCTGACTTCTGAAGGTCCCTTCCAACCTAAACCATTCTGTGATTCTATGACCTGCCTCCAAAATTTGGACTGGAAATGGCGATGGGAGCTGAGAAGGAAGGACTGTGGCAGAGAGTCACGAAGGCATTCGGGCTCTGCACTGCAACGCAAAGGCGGCAGTTGCCACATCTTGCTGCTGCAAATCCAGAAAGCTCCTACTGCCACCCATTTTCTGCCCCACAAGCCTCATCTAAGCCATGCTGCTCCCCAAAGCTCTTCAGCTTTCAGAAACATAAAAGGGCCCTGAGTATAATTTAACGATGTCATCAGTTCCTTCATAACTGGCTTCCAAAAGACACTACTATTAGCCATCATCCAGGAGACAGAGCCTCTCTTTCCCAGCTGCAGCTGGGAGTAGTAGGGGGAAAGCAGGAAAAGGTCCCGAAGGCCTTCTCCATTCCCAGATCTGCCAGATGTAAAGGTCTGGGCCCTATATGGGCAGCCACTGCTGGCTCCATTCTTGTCTCACAGGGGAAGCTGGCTGTGGCTGTAAATGTGGGATTTCTCTCAGAGGGTAACAAGCCAGGGCCCAGCTCCTAAATCTGATGCTGTAGGACATCCGCATCTGCTCACACCACTCTGTTGGAGGCACCAAAAGTGAGTACATGCACCAGCACTGCAATGATTTGTGAAATACCAGTATAATCTGAGCTGGTTTTTTGGTGGCAATTTTTCTCTAGACCTTCCTAAAACCACATTATTTAGTAAGGTAAATATGGCAAATCTGAGGTTGAATTTCTTTTATGGGACTTTAATTTAATGTGGTACATCAGTCCCTACAAAATGCTGTGTGAGTTGTTTACTTAGGACCTTTTTCCAAACTTTTGCTTTAATCCTGGCAAAACCTTAGCCTAGCTTTTATATAGCCTCATATACCTTAAAAAACAAAGCATAGCAACATTATGGCTATCACCAGAATTTGAGGAGTGGGATTTGCTAATCAGTTTAGTGATATGAGTCCCATTCAGTCTCTTATCACCACTCCCATAGTCACAAATCCTCAGGTCTGCTTGTAGAGCTAGTGAATCTCCAGTGAGTTTTGGGGTACTGCAAAGGATATTTTGGTATTACTTTACACAATAATTAGATGCAAACTGGAGAAGAGAAACCTGCCTGTGTTCAGATCAATTGGGAGGGGTGGCAATCTCCTATCTTTCTGTCACATATTCTTTGTCAGCAATTGAGCTTCCCTATAACTGAATTTATGAAATGAAAACAGTTCTGTCAAACAGGTAAACTCTTTTTACAGTCTCTATCCTAGAGAAAAAAAGATACAAAAACACCCAGGCCCTTCAAATGATTTGCAGGGCACTGGAAGCACATTGGCAATCAAATAATCTCAGTGTCTTTAGCTGCACTTTCTGCCATCTGGAGACAGAGTGCCTGGAAAAAGTAAAAAGCGCAAAAATCCATTGTCATTGTGTAATGGGAATAACTTAGTGTCTTTAGATATGTAGGGAGAAATAGTGGCTTAAATAGCACAGTAAATGCTCATTTTTAAGAACAGTTGAGTCAAACAATGTAATGATATGACCTCTACACACAGGTTTTAATTTTGGGGATCTCTCAGCCCTGGCTATTCCTGCAAATGACTGTTAGCAGCTGTAGGAAACTACTTAATTCTGGGAACTGCAAGTTACTTTTTGGTGTCATGAAGCCCGAGCAGCTGCAGAGAATTACTTAGCCTGGAAGTGAGATGTTTCTTCAGGGATTGTATTAGAATTAGGATTTTTGCAGTCCTGGAAGCCTCCTGGTCCTGTCCTGAAAAGGCATCTTGAGCCTCATCTCCAGTAGAACATCGCTTGCTAAGGGTAAAAGCCATTTGTTAGGTTTTCTAGATGTTACTGCCTTGAATGTCTATTAATGGCAGATGCAACAGTTATCTGTGATGTGGCATATTTTCCAGATTTATCTTTGCTCTTCGCACTGGTGTTCCTGGAAAGCCTCTTTTTAAAAAAAAAATAATTATTTAAAACATGAAGTTAACCACTGGGGAAATGGTGAATTTCTTTCAAAATCTTCAGATCTGTTTATCATTTGGGAAAATATGCTTTAACTGAAACACAGGGAATGCTTTAATCAGACACACAAGTTACTGGCCTCAAAGACTGGATGAAATTTGCTGGCAAAAGGGCAGACTAGATGACCCGCTGGTTCTTCCTGGCTTCCCGTTCTGTTAATTTGCTAACCATATCTGTGGGATTAGAATTGTCTTCAGAGAGTTATGATGTCCAGACTATTTGTCGTGTTAGTTCAGTAACATCCCAGACTGGGGAAAAAAGAAACCCAGCTCATTTGATGTCCTCCAAGCACAGGCCCATGTAGTGATTAAAAGAACTTACGTGAAGCTCAAAGAAAGTTGTTTTGCCTTCAGTCTAGCAACCAGCAATCACACTAGCGGGCCTAATTCTCTGCTCTGTTATGCTGTAACCCTGCTGGTTTCAATAGAGTCATGCTGGTTGAAATGATTTAAAGGACCAGTGAGGGAAACAGCAGCTGAAACATATACACTGTTTAAAAAACTTACCAAATCTGGAAAATTGATTGGCAGCTTTTCTTTTTTTAGTTATTTTATTTTATTTTTTATTCCAAGACATGGATGCTCATGTTTTGGGAGTTGCGATAAAAGTTACAGAAACTAAGGTCCGGACCTTTTTTTTCTTGGGCATCTGTTTATCTTATCTTCCCTTCAGTTCGTGATTGTTCCTTCCTCTCAGGGTACTCTTCGGTGCTTTGTTCAGCACAGGGAGGCTCCTGCCATTTCCTTTGGGTGATGTGAACTTGTCTGGACACTGAAAATGAGCAAAGAGAGTACTTTTCCTACTTTTATTCTGCTTTGTATTGATTTCTCTGATTTGAATGTTTTTCCACATATTGTTATTTGTCGTCTTACACCCTAACAAGATACCATCATATGAGATAGCACAATCTGTTATGAAATACTTAGGGCTTGCCAGCAGTTTTTATTTGACACTTTAATAATGATCTTTAGGAGAGAAGTGGGAATTGCAAAGAACAAAGAATCTCCAGATGTCCTAAAAATGTACGATGTAGGATTTGCAGAATACTTCTCTGCTTGAGAGATTTCTAATTTTTGTTTGAAACAGCACAGTTTGGTGTTACCCTGGCCTGAATTAAAATGAATAAAATTTCATTTACAGATTGTCTCTTAGATTAACCCTGTACCCTGGATGTGTCCGGTTTATTACTGAAAGTGCACTCCTTGCTACTTCTCCTATTCTCCGTGGTTCTGTAAACCTACCTTAATAAAAATGCAATATATAAACATAATTCTTCTTGCAGCTCACCTTCTCCTCAGACAAGGGAAAAATGTCACAAAACTAACTATGAGGTTTTGGCATATGTCTTCTGAACGGCAAGCTAGCTCTCAGCTTCAATATTTTGTGCTGTTTGAATTGTGCTGTACAGAGTCACATGCTTTAAGCTAATTGCTCCCATGCAAGACTTGTAGGAAATAGAAAAGCAAAGTTCCTGTGGTGAGGCTTTTTTGATTTTTCTGGGGGCTGAGCTGAGCCTGAAATAGAAAAATTCCTTCTCTACTCTGGTTTTCATCTTTAGTTTCATGGGGTTTTTTGTTTTGTTTTGTTTTTTTAATCACACAAATAAGATGTATGTAAACCCAGTGGGTTTCTCACCATTATGTTAACTTACATGTCATACAAGCCTAACCAGTAGAAGAACCATGCTTGACCAGATACTGTAGGGAATATAGGAATAGCAATAAACAGACTATTTCAAGGAACTAACTTATAATTCCAATGTTTTGTTAAAACACATTGGTGTAAACATGCCTTCTCACACGTCACCAATCCTATCTTTGCAGGGGTGATGGCTGTTTTTCTGGATTATTCTGTCGGCTGAGTTCCCCTGCTGGGCACATATGATAATGGGGAAAAAATGCAGAGAGGTACCAGCTTAAAGCTTTCTCCTCATCACTTCTTAACAGAATTTCGAGAGGTTTATCTTAGTTTCCTTTTCTGAACCTCTGCAAATTCTTTTCCTCACATTTGGACTTTTGGTAAAGCTGTTACTCACAATCAGTTCACATCTTTATTTGTTTTAATGTGAATTACATTCTTTCATTTACAGGGGGGAAAACAATCCTGTAGCTCATCAAGTTGGGCTTCTTAACAGTGGGGAGGATTTCTAATGTGTATTTTACTTAATTTTTTAAAAATGTACAGATATATTTGAACCTTCTAATGTTATTTCTGATAGCTTATTCTGTTTCTGAACTATGCTCTGTAGGGACATGCTTTATAAATAGTTTCTTTCAGAGTTTTAATCTTAACTATGCAGCTATAAGGCTATGATTTGACAATGAACTGCATGGAGACACAAGGATTTGCTTACTGCAATCAGAAATTATGGCAGTCACAACAGTTTAAATTTCTTTTGTTCTAATTAATGATAATATAATTTTCTAGTTACCCCATAACCTTATGGTCATTCATCTTAGCTATTGTTTTTAAGCATTTTAAATAACAAGAATGCAGTCAGAAACCCAGTGCTCAATGTTATGGGCTACTATGCTCTTAGGAGGAGGAATTTGTGAACTACTTTCTGGAAGCTACCCATCCCCATTGCTTTTTCCAGTGCTGCCTCCAACATCGTGCTCAGCTCCGGTGAGCTGGGTAACCCTTGACACAGGCAAATAGTTGAGGTATATACTGTCAAGAGCTCAGTCCTCTCAACCTAGAAGCAAACTCCTTGCCTTCCTGGGAAAGGAGAAAAAGGGAAATTTCAGAACAGAACAGTTTACTCAGATGAAATGAATATGAGTCAGGATGACCACTTCCTTGGAAAACTGCTCTTGTTCTTGACAAATTCAGGAGGTAATCTGCCTTTTGCTGAAAAAAATGCCAATATATGTTTCTATGTTTAGAAGTGTTGTTTTTTAACTTACAGGAGCTTACTAAATATAACAGAATTTGTTTGGTTTGCATCTAAGTCTGTCTGCTCATATTTGTCTTGTTAGTATTGTATGTATTACATTTATAGAAATGTCTTTCAGCCTAAATGATCCCAATGTGCTTATGAATACTTGCATTCATTGCTGTAATGAATTGTCTTCTCAGAATAAAGCAGGAGGTAAGTCCGACCGAAGTCGAAGCGATAAGTCTAGAATTATTATAGACTAGAAAATAATGTGGTTTTTCTTCTTTCCTCTTAGAAATGCAATTTCACTATTATATTTGTTAAAACCCACTTTGATGTACTCTCCTTTATGGAACCAATGTGCGTATATATACTTCATATGAATCAATTTTACTCATGGCTCTGTGCTGATTGGAATGAAAGTCTCTGTGGGAGAGGGAAACTGCAGTTATGAAAAGCAGCCACAAGCCTTCTAGAAGCTACACTCTTGCTTAACCAGTAATTAGGGGGTAATTTCATGAGTTAGTGAGTGAGGCTGGTAAGGTGTGGGTTATGCGGGTGGTATAATGATGTCTTCTGGGCTTGTAACCCATACTTCTGTCTGTTCTTTTGCTTTTTATGGGGGATATAACTCTGTTGAAGCTAATTCTGTATGGGTGTTGTAATATCCAGATGGAGCACATGACTGAGAAATGCTATGTAAGTTTAAAGTAGGAACAGCTGTAAAGAGACAACAGAAAAGAGACTATAAGTGTGTTAAAATCTTGGGAACCTGAGGTGTCCAAACCCTGGAGATCTGGAAATCCGAAGGTGGAGGTGGTGAGGGCTAGTGCAAGGAGGCTGAAGAAACGCTATCAAAGATGGGGAAGTATGGTGCTCTTTAGGTTACAACACATTTCAGAGATAATATAGATGCAGAAGAGTGTGTTTGAACATCTAACTACTTTTGAAGGAGGCCTCATGCTGCAAGAGGCAAGAGACCAGGATTCTTCTTGAATTCCACCAAGCCAGGAGAGGAGAGTTATGGACAACCTCCCTGCTTCAGGAAGGAAGAAGGTTAAAGATACCAAAGGAGCAGAACAAAGATACCAAAGCAACAGAACAAATCTTACTGTCTCAGGTGTGGATTTGCCTATGTTTTGCATGTCTTAATCAGACTGTGCCCACCACGCTGGGAAAATATTGCTTTATGGTATATCATAGCTTCTGTGCTGTAGGGCTTTAATATCCTAAATTTGTAGTTTAGAGAACTAAGTCAACAACGTCCTCAGCTGAGATGAACTTGTGTGTTTATCATGATCATTGCTAAAAGGGTGTTCTGCCCTTCTGTCCATTCATATAGGAAATGCTGGGAGTCTTGTAAAATTCCCAAGTACGAAATACAGATCATTCCAGAAAAAAAGATTATGAATCCAGCAGAAGGAGTGGAAACTGCTGAAAACGTCAGTTTGAAAAACACCCTTCTACCTCTTCAAAAGCATTTAGACACAATTTAAATAATTAATAGGTTCTAAAAAAATATTTCCTATGGTTTTCAGATATTCCTTCCCCCTTGGCCCCCTATTGTTGTGTGATCATAGTCTTTATTCCTTTGAATGACTGTATAGAACTTTGCAGCCCTACTCACAGCCTTCAGGATATTACAGATATTGTCAAGGAAATGGTTTATCGTTTTTCAAAAAGAAAATTCTGCCTCCAGGGTGCTTAGTATAACCTTATTAATCATTACATGGGTGGAAGGCTTTATTGAAATATTGGTGCTGCTTGAAACAGATATTCTAATAGGAGCTAATACTATCTGGCTTGAGGCAAGCAAGCCAGAAATATCCTCTGTAATTCTTGGTTAGTAACTTAGATCATGCACTACTCTGGGAGGATCCTTTCCTTTTGGGATGAGAAAGGAAACCATTTCAGAGTGGTACAGCTCTGGCAGCAGTGCCCCAGCTATTCTGCTCCTGCTAAGCCTATTCCTGATGGGTACTGGTCCCCAGGACCCTTAGTTACTAGCAGAGATGGGCCTGAACCAAAGATCTCAGCACAAAGCTTCTCAGTTTCAAGGAAGCTCTACCATACCAGGCTTTTGAATTTCAGGCCTTTGTATAGCTGTTAAATTTCCTCATTAGCAGCATGCAATATTCCAGGTAGGAGTAACTGAATTAATTAGGACTAATTTAGCAATTAACTAAAATGTTTGTATGGCCACATGAATGATTGTCTGTCTTTGCCATTCACTAATAATTGGTATGCTTTTCCTTGGGGTAATGAGTGTTTAAGTGATTGAGAGTCTGAGAGGGTGTCCTTCATGATATCACCATTCACAGCGAGCATTTCAAAATGAAGAGAAGGAAATTATGTGTGTAGGTGTGTCTGGCACAACAAAAACATTTTTTGAGGTCTTAAGAAATCCCAGAAAATGCTCTCTGCAGTAGGATTGCCCAGATATTCTGGGGTCTTCTAGGAAAACAGGGCTTTGTTCCCCGTGCAGCCTGGGGCAGCAACACATGTGCTCAAAGTCAGCAAACGAGTCTGCCTATCAGGCCAGTGTAGCCCAGAGATTGCTTTTGCCAAAATTTAGACCTTTTTTTAAAGGAGGAGATTTCTGTGTCCCACAGCAGTCAGTGAAGCTCTACAACTTCAAGAATGACAACAGTGAAATTCCATTTGTTCAAAAAGTGGGGACAGGAAAAATACATGTTCTTTTGCAGAGCTCTAATGTACTCAATTTACATAAAATAACCTACTTTATGTAAATAGGTCTAAGGTAAATGGGGATGGGGACACTTTAGTTTTGTGAGGAAGGATCCTGAGTTAATTTCTCTCAGTATGTTCAGTGACAAAAAGAAAATTACAGGGAAAGCCAAAAAGAGAATTTGAATTTTTTGTTCTCAGTGAAAGCCTCGAAGATTAAAAGCAAAACTCGAAAGCTTTTCATGAAAGTTCAGGGTTTAGAAGCAGGCCATTTATCACAGAAGAAGAAATGATGTTTTTGAAGGAAACATTGCATCTGGCTTAAAATCATAATGAATGATGGGCACAAGCCACTTGATTTGTTAGGTACGTAGTTTACTTAAAAACCTGTCCTGTTCCTGGGTTGCTGACATCAGTGAAAACATTGCCTTTCATGTCAGCAGACCAGGACTGAACTGTAAACCAAAGAAATAATTTATTTATTTAGGAGATGCTAAATCTTCAAAACACTGAGCAGTTTCTGTGATATACTGAGTACCCTTGTTTGCCACTAGCTCATAGGGTTAGCCCCAGCATTATGAAAAACTGACTGTTATGTGGCCCCTCCATTTGGGAATCATTGATACTATCCTTTGTTGCTTATCAGTGTAATTTTTTCCTGAAATACTTTTGTACTTTCTCTCGTCACCCTTCAAGCACTGGAGGGTTTCTGCATAAAATGGGATCACAAGACTAGAAGGGATCTCCCAAGCCATTGAATTTAGAGCTCATAAGAGCAAAATTTACATGTGGGACAAAGAAAGCTTTTGGAAGACATCCTGTTGCCCCAGTTCTCTAGATCAGGGCTGAAATTACGTCTGCTGTTGGCAGCAGTATGTTTTACAATGACCCTCATAAACTTATCCAGCTTCCTCCTAGCAGTAGTCTGGGTTTGGTCCTGCCAACGTGGTTGCAGAATCTGCCTGCTCTGCTGGCTAGGGAGTCTCTGTTGACCTACAGCCTACAGCTTGTCCTGTTCGTCTTTGCATGTTTGTTCTTAATCCATCATTGTCTGCTTGAATAGCTATCCTCTCCTTTATGGCCATCCTTGTGATAATGTACATTTCAGGCAGCATGCATATTCCCTCTCAGCTTTTTCTCTGTTCACCTAAATAAACTAAAATTATTTAGTTCTTTTCTTGTAAACAGAACTGTACTCAGTCCACTAGATAAAGCCTCACCACTGCTATGCACAACAGCCTTAATACTTCCATATCTTATCTAAAAGTATCTGTTTAGAATAATTTTAAGGACCATGTTAGCATTTTTATGAGCACATTGCTTTAGTGATGTTGTTCTCCTTAAAAGGGAACTACTGCTTTCATTGTAGCCTGGGATGATACAGTTTTAACAGAATCAAGGTTTCATCCACTGCCTTTACGTTATTTTTCATGGTACTGTCATCTCACGACTTGTCTGTTACATGTTTTGACATTACTTAATACACCTTGTCATACTTCTGACACAATCATTTACACACTCTTTAATTCAGGGACCATCTTTCTGTTGGGGCCTTTGAATACTACTATAGCATTATACAAAACCCCAAATCATTCAGGAAATAAACACGGAACAGAATAACCCAGCTCTTTGCTGCTGTTGTTTTTTCAACAGTGTCAGAAGCAGAGGACTGTTCTCTGCTAGAATTCAGAAAGCAAAAGAAAGAACTCAACAATCTGTACATCCTGAGACCTAAACACCACCTGAACTTGCTTTAAAACACATAAAAATACTACTTAGAGAGGGTGAGAAGTCAATTTTTAGAATAAGGAAAAAATGTGAGAGACCACAGCTAAGTAAATACATGGAAAGAAAGACTAGACACTAAAGGAATGGACATAAAAATGTGGAGGTACCTCAAAGGAAACCATAATCAAGAAACACAAAGAGAGACATTGCTGGAAAAACTTTGCAGTTCCACGAAATCTTAACAAGCCAAACCACAAGTCTATAGTTGTAGCAGCTGTTAATTTCACAGCCATGGAAGACATGGCACTTGAAGATATGCCAACAAAGTACAAAAGTCAAGGGTGTATCTATTTTAATAATATGTTGTTTTTTTTTTTTAAATAGCAGTAATTTGCTCATTGCAAAATGTTACCTAGGAAGAAATGACTTATCTATTCAGATGCTGGGCATACTGAGCATACTGGCAGTAAACTGCGCTTTGTAACTCCTGCTGCAGAGTGCTACTTTATTAATGAAGTGAACCACAATGACACTTTAGAATTGATTACTTCAGCTAATTTAGCATGCATAATGATTCAAAAAATTTTGATTCAAACAGGCTACAGGCCAGCAAAGAACCATTCCTACCTGCTGTGTGCTTATTTAGGACACTGTTTCAGTAGGTCCTACTATGACACAGGAGAATATGTTTCTCACTTGCATTTTCTTACCAGTTGGGTACACATAGGATTTTAACTAGTTCTTCACTTATTTTGATTAGGGAACTCTTCTGTTGCTTCTCCTGGCTTCCAGTGGATAGAAGGCACTTGGTATATGTCCATAGCAGCAACTAAGATCAAGCTTAAGGTCAGCTTCTAGCCCACCATTGGTGTACCCTTTCCGCCCTAGTATAGAGCCCACTCTTGCACTGTCAGCCTTTAATCCTTCAAAGATGCACCAATAACCGTTCTACCGTGATCTGTTCCTGACTTCTGGTCCCTCTGCACTCTGTATTTACTGCCTATTCTCCAGAAAAGAGGAAGATGGAGAAGACGGATTCTTAAAAGAGCTTATCAAACCAATACAAATAGCCTCTAGAAGGCTGATGGAG
Source organism: Gavia stellata (assembly GCF_030936135.1). NCBI lineage: Eukaryota > Metazoa > Chordata > Aves > Gaviiformes > Gaviidae > Gavia > Gavia stellata. Next base: position 55,804,778 of record NC_082595.1, read on the forward strand.
GCTTCATGCTAACATACATGTGGAGAAAGTGGTTCTGCCCAGTTGATGGTGACTTTGTCAGGGTCAAACCTCAATGCCTGTGGAAGCTTACCTTGAGTTGCTTAGTCCAAAGTCTGTGCCTTGCAGTAGTGCTTTGTAGCTATTGCAGCTTGTTTGGATTAAACCCAGCATGCACAGTGACGCTAAAGAATATAGTCAGCCTGTATTCTTTCATTTCTATGCTAAGACGAAACAGAAATCATCAGTTTTCAGGAGGCGATGGAGCGGGTACTAACCTTAAAGTGATCACTGGAATTTGAAAAGGCAGAGTCTGAAAACTGTGAAAATAAATGCTGCAGTACAAAAGGCTTGAAGTTTATCAAAGTCAGGTCTGCCGTTGAACAAAAGCAACATGCTCAGGCTTTTTCATGATCTGATTGCTTAAAAAGGCCATGCTCTGTGGCTGAAAATTAGTAACATATTGAAGGTCTTGAAGCTGATGATATGAGGGAAACTAATTACCTCTGAAACCAATACCGAACTATTTTCAGTTAATGTTATCTCCTACTCTACTTCAAAGACTGAACCCCAAACTGACTCAGAATATATGACAAGGCCATTTTTGTATAATCTCTCATTTCTGTTGGAGGAAACACAATGGACTTAAGATATTTGCATTCTCTGTCTGAAGTACTTACCAGCAGATATTGCTGTTTGAGAATAGTATAGGTGTATAGGGAGGTCAGTTGTCTGACTGACGCCCTTTTGCGTGTACGGGACATTGCTTTGAGGGTTATCGTCCTCCCGTGCCATGCTGCTCTTTGAGAAAGCAATGCAATTCCAGGGCAGGCCCCTTTGGTGTCTCCCTGGAGCAGCTGATGACATTACCATCACCTCTGTGGAGGTGCATGGTTTTGCACTAAGCCTGCAGAAGTGTCTCTGTCTGTTCCTGCAGCCCCCACCAGTGGCAACTCCAGCGGGTGCGGGGGTCATAAAGCAATCTAGCGACAGCAGCATCTCCAAGTGCTTTGGTCATCTGCAAAGCGAGTATGAGCTTTTGCATCCAGGGACAGATGTTGTATAGGTTTGGAGGTTATATACATAGATGTGGTCCAGAGGGGGAGAAGGGAATCGCAGCAGGTATAAGAATCTGCTTAAGTCCGTTTCAGATCTCTAACCAGTCTTTGTATTTCTGAGCTCCTGAAATTTTGAGTCAATCATTCTGGTTTTGATCAGGGTCAGCTTAACTAGTTTCTTTATAGAGCACATATGGACCTGTCACTGGACTATTTAACTGACACATTTACAGTAATCATTCATCTGGCATGCAGCCATTAGCATCTAAAACACTAGGTCTGCAAAGTTAACTTTAATAACGGTATATTAAAAATGTTCAGCAGACTACCCCACCTTTTTCCAGAAAAACAGTCTGTGGGGTATTACATTTGTTCATAATTGGGCACAACAAATGAACAGCAGCCTCAAAAGACACTCTGTGACCTGCTGGAGAGGAATGTTTCCCTCTTTATTGATGGGGCAGCTATTTAGCTCTCTTTTTTTCATGGGGTGGTGAATTGGACTGGCCAAGCTTCACACCCACATTAGTTTCATTTCTGTGTATGCCACATGGGATTGGTTGTAACTAAAACACAATCACATTCTTTGTTCCGAGGCTCCTGCTGGTACAAAGCTTTTGCAGTTTTGAGTAGGTTTAACATAAAGATAGGGGGGTTGCCTTCCAGATGCGTTACCTGAATACTTTTGTAATATTTGGCAACCTCCAGAGGGCCAATGCTCCATTTTTCCTGTGGTATTTAATGGCTGCTGGAGAGGTCTCCTCCCATCATTGTTAGCATTGTCATGCAGGCTTCTTGTGTTTCAGAACTGTCATTATTTAGCCCAGCAAAGAGGTGCTCACAGTTTCCATTTCTTTCTTATACACTCGAGTAATCACAAGCTATACATGTAGCAAGTAGACTAAAAAGTATAGTACGTGTAGTTGAATTGCATGTTGAATGCAGCTGAATTGTACTCATCTCAGGTAAAATGTTTTGATTTTTAAACTTTTCAGCAGTAGCAATTTGTGCTTAAGGTTCAATAATGTAGGTAATTTTAAAAAGCTTTTACAAGCACTTATTTTGGCAAGACTGTATGAGCAGAAATTGCTAATAAAATTTCAGTGGCCTTAATCAACCCCATATACAATGTAATGGTGAAAAATAGCATGGGAAAAATGTTCATACAGAAATGTGTTATCAGGCAGATTTTCTTCAAATAAAACAAAACTCTTCTCTGATGGCAGAGAAATGTCAAATCTTTCTTTACAAGCGTGGTGAGCAAACTCAGTCCAAAGTGCAATCTTGTGCTTTTTTCTAGATACTCAAATGTTTGCATAATTGGAGAAAGACTAGGGACAAAATCAAAACTTGCTAGCCAGGTGTTTTTAGTTTTGAATCCTTGTTCAGAAAAAAATGTTATACCACACTTGCAGTACTACTCAGCAACCACTTAATTAATGCATGATTGAAGATCTACTAGAAGGGGTAATCATTCAAACACAGTAAGTAGCTATTTTTGTATGAGCTGTTCCTGCATTTTTTCCATGCTTTGATGAACAGTGGAATTGTTGCCATTTAAAGTGTCCTTATTGCCACCAGATTTAGTGTAAGCAGAAATAAATAAAACCCTTTTACCCTTGGACTTGTTATTTCATGTTGTCTACAAATTCAGATAGACAGTAGGCTACATTTTTGAGGTTTTCTTTGTAAACATAACAGCTATACACTGACTTGTTGAAAACCAGCACCCTCTCTCCCCGAAGTAAAACAAAATGCAGTTAGTTGAAACTCTGGAGAATGTTTAAGGTGTCTGAGAGTTAAATTGGCACATAAGCAAAAAGTATACTGAAAAAAGATTGTTTATTTCTGATAGTAGTTGTTTCTAATGCCTGAATATTTTTACGTTTTAAAGATAATGTGAAATCATACTGCAGAAGGATCTGGAGTACTGAAGTCCCATCATGTAACATTGAAATATGTAGGTAATATGGTGCATGAAAAAAGGTCTGACTAAATTAAGGCTGACAGGTCTGTTTTGCAATTAAGCTGGGTGGGGACAAAATAGGACAAGATGGTAGGATGCTACCCAAAAGAGGCACTACTGTTTTTCAATAATTAACTCCTGACAAAATTAGAATTTGCAAAGCAAAAAACTTACCCAGCTGAAATACATGTCTATGGACAATATTATTCCTGTGGCAGTATGAGATTTCAGATTTCATACGAACCTGGGAAAGTTTGGTAGGTGCAGGTGTATTCTCTTGACCATTTAACGGAAGGTCAGTGAAGCTAAGAACAGATCTAGATGATGTTTGTGTCACTCTGATCACAAAGTCCTGTTCAGCCTCAGGTGGAGTGCAGCCGAGTGAAGTGCCATAGCTACTGCTCAGATGAAACCCAATGGGCAAAACATTGAGGCTGTGAGCACGGTTGGCTTCGACAGTGTTTTGCCACCTGTATTATCAATTTAAGGGAGAAATTACTGAAGACATTTTTAGCATTTGGCAAGGTGATGCAGAAAAATGTATTTAGAAGGAAACACGAAGGTCACTCGGGGAAAGAAAAATCTGAGAAGGTCCAGAGATATTTCCTGCTGACTTCAGTGAACAGTATCATTGAGAAAACTGTTAAGCCTTGTCAGAGGTACTGAAAAAACAGGTCGGGTTGAGCCAAACTGCTCATATTAACCTGTAAAAAACCCTGTTCTCTTGGAGCAAGTGTGCATAGCTTTGTTGTGTGAGCTGGAAAAATGTGTGTAGTAGTTCTAAACTATTTTGTTCCATTACTCTAAGCTAATCTTACCATGTTGGATTGTATATATCAAATGATTTTTGAAAATTGCAGTATGCTTGAGATGGCAGACACCGAAAATGGGATATAGATTCATGGGCATGTCTGTAGTCAAGTGTGAATAAACCAGCTAATCCTAGAAAAAAAAAGTCAAAATAAAACATCAATTTAACATCCATGAAGTCACTATCTGGCCATTACCTCATATTATAAAATTTCAAAATAGCAACACTGAGATGTGGTCTATCACCTATTATTTACAGCCAGTTTGACTGAAAATGATCAAACGCTGAAGCTGTGAAACATTGAACAACTTAGAAAGCCCAGAGCAGGGCTAGTAGCATGGCTCTAATGTGGCTGTATTATTTCTGAAACAGATTAGATAGTTTGTACGTGTATCTCTGCATGGCATGGTCTTTGGCCAGAAAAGTAACCCTTACTCAGAAATTACAGTAACTCTGGTTTGAACAAGAGGGGCAAAAAAGGGAAATAGATAATTTATTTTTTCAAACAGTAAAACATTTTTCCTTCAGCTTCTCCTTCTGCATGACAAGAGGCTTCTTTCAGAGAGAGGGAGAAGAAAAGTACAGAAGAAACACAAGGCATGTGAATGCAGCAGGTCCCTCCAGCATTTTGTGCAGTGCTCGAAGTACAAAGAAAACACAAAGTGATGAAGAAACAGGGTCTGACTGTCCAGCTTTTCATTCCTGAATTTAAAACAATAACCTGGGGCAAAAGATTAGCAAAGAAGGTCAGCTGGAGAGTTGCAGGGAGCAGAAGTGCTGGTGGTTTTAGAGACATCTCACTTTCCCCAAACCAGCTGAACAAATTACTGCGTGCCTCTGACTGAGCAGCAGATTCTAGAGAATCGAGCTGGGTCTCTGAGCGCAGCTGAAGTGGTGCTTGCTTTTCTGAGCCAACAAAATGCTCATTAGCTCGTTCACATTTGTGAGAGGGGAGCTGAGTTGGCGTGATCGCTGCTGGAGAGGAAGGGAAAGTGGAGCGGACAAGGGGGAGGGAAACCAGGGTCTTCTGCAATGGGATGTTGGTGGGAAGGGCCGAAGGTGCTGAGTCAGCATTATTGGCTCAGTCTCCTGCTCCATAAAGGTGACACATATTCCAGCCAAGCTCGAATTTGGCTAACCCATCCTTCCTTGCAGATAATACTCAAGTGAAAACAACTTGAAAATTTCTATTATACTTTTCTCTTTTTTTTTTTTTTTTTAAACTATGGCAAGTGCTGAGAGATTAGAGAAGCAATTTTTCTGACACTGAAGAGAAATCCATTTGGCTGAGTACACTGAGGAGAGTATGCCTATTCTTAGAAATTATTATCCTAATAATGATTGCTAAGTACTTAAAAACAATGTATTATGCGCTAAATACAGGCAGTGAGCTCAGTGGTGCCCAGAAAGGGAGGAATATACAGATTGTATCCTGGAGGTTACAGTCTAAAACTTTATCATTGCAAGACACAAAGCAACAGTAAAGATGAAAGCTTTGCAGGCTTTGCTCTACGATATCAAATTACTCCAACTCAGAGCAGCGCTGCAGTCCACTGAAATCAGTAAGAGTCTTTCTGCTCTGTCTGTTTTCCTGGGACAGGACCTAGCGGTCGCGCAAAGGGATGGAGACTTCTGGGGCCGCTGCTCACCTGGGTGGTTACCTGCCTCCTCTCTTGGCTCTTGACCTCTCACAGCTCCAGCTCTGCGGCAGCGCTGCGGAGAATCAGGCTAGCTCTGCCTGGTGCTGGTGAGGGTTCGGGAATTTTGCTGTCTGGGTGAAGAATGTTGTTATGTCTAACATTTAATGCAGTGCTGGCACCGGGAGGCTTCAGGCAGATTTGTTTATTTGACAGGCTCTGCTAACTTGACTTTCTAAGGGTAAAAACCTACATTCCTATCTGGAAAGGCTTCCATAGGAACAGATGAACTGGTTGCATCGTTCAGCGATCACTCGGAGCCAACAGGGCTGATAAGATGTGCCTGGCTGGGGTCTCTGCTCCAGCTTAACACCAGCGTGGCACAGGTCTAACACAATCGCTAGTTTCAGTCTGTTCCTGCAGGAGCCTCCGAAGGGTACGGTTTTGTGCACTGCGGGTGTTTTCTGTCTTTCAGAATTATATTGATAAGGTTTGAGCCTTCATGGAATCAAAAATGCCAGTAACCTCCAGGATTAGCTTTCATATTATTTTTATATTACATGAAAAAAAGTTCTTGTTTCTTCTAGTTGTGAAGTGATACTAGTTAAATTATATCTTAAAGTGAAGAAATGCTTGCAGATATTGTTGATGACTCAGATGGTTTATAGGACAGACCATTGTTTTAAGAGCAGTATGTGCTTGTTCAGTGGACACCCTCAGTGCCACCAAACATAACTAACACTGACCAAAACCCGTATTTTTGTCTTGAATTTGAGAAAGTGTAAATATTTGAATCAAAGTAAAAACATAGCTGCAATTTCAAAAGGCCAGTGGAAAACCAGCAAGAACCATCACATCTGGAATTGAAACTTTATAAAACACCTTTAATACAGTAAATATCCATCCTATTTATTGAAATGAACTATGTGTGCTATGTCTGTACTAAGGCCAGCAAGGAGAGCTGTTGATCTTTGAGGTAACTGTTATCAAAACTTCCTTAAGAAGTAGAGGCAAGTTCATCCCAGGAAGGACTGCTCCTCCAAATCTCATCATACAGATATTACAAATTACTTATGGTGTCAGCAGACACCGAGAAGGCAGAGCTGGACCTTGGGGCTGGGAACAGGCACTAGGACAAGGATGCCAGAAAGCAGGATGTAAAGTGCCAGAAACTAAGGACCAGCACTGAGCAGGGAGAAACAGGGTCCAAGGCGAGAAATCAAAGCAGTGAGCTCCAGAAACTCCTGAAAAGTCTTTTTGCAAGACACCCTCTTGCTCTCCAACTGGTGATTTTGGAAGTGAGGAAGGAAGGCCTTACTGACCCACTTGTCCCCAGGCTGCTCAGAGACTCTTTGCAATATACAAATTTTGTCTGTCATCTATGTTGAAAGGTATGAACCATAAAAAATAATTTGGTCCAGGTCTACATTTACAGGAAGTTTAATGAACTAGCAGTGAACTTGGTCTGTACACTGAGCTTGCTGCAATGCTCAAGCCCAGTTTCCACATAATAAAACTGTGTGCAACTTCATGTATTTTTAGATATGTGAAAATACTTTGCAGATAAACATGTACACAAAGATAAACACATACAGACAAAATCCTGTGCAAAACCTGACGTGTTCTATATAGTACATGTTTGATCTACACTAAGTACATTCTGTTGTATTTATGCTTCCTATGCTTAAATGAAAATAATGGTATTGAAGAATTTTAAGCATTGGTCTCAGTTTCATCTCCTCAAGTTTCCTGAAACATTTAAAATCGTAACTGGAATCTCATGCTTCCTATGCTAAATTTAATTTGGAACACAGGCTAATGGAAATACAGTTAACTTAAGCCAAAGACTGCGAGTATTTTGTTATATCTAAACAGTATAAAGGGATTGAAGTCTCAGGTATTTATTTTCTGAGGCAGCATCTAAGCTATTTGCTCCTACTATGTGATTGTCAACCTTCTCATTAACAGCAGATGATCTTATTAGTTTGTTTAAGAATTTAAATCTGTTAAACCTTTCAAAATGAAAGCTGCTACTAGGGACTTATCATAGAAAGTCAACAAAGTAAAACAAAGTTTGTAGTTTTTCATATCTGATACTACTGAAGATTGGTCATCTAATGTGATTCATGCACAAAATACTGTGGATGATGAAGTTCCAGATTCCTCAAAAAAAAAAAAAAAAAAAAAAAAAAATTCAGTATGCCTTTGGGAAGATTTACAGCTCCCATCTAGCATTCAACTTTTCTCCCTTCCTTTCAAGAATAAAAGCAGCAAATTTGCTGTTTGTCATCTTTAAGTGATCTGACTCTAAACTGCTACTAATGTCTGCTTTTTCACAGGACACCATCTCTCAGCTTTTCCTCTCACTTTTATTGATTAGCTATCAGATTTATTGTGAAGTTGTATCTTCTCATGTTTTTGTGACATTGCTTGTTAGGTGAGTTTTGCTGTAGGATAAACAGCTGGGCAGAAGCACACAGCTCAAAAGACAGATGAAGCACTAACTATGTTCATCAGATACTCTGGGGCATGGGGATTCTGAAAAAGTAAATGGTTCCATTTTTTTATAGGGGAATATTGGCTTAAGAGTTTTACTATTTTATTTAGATTTAAATCAGAGATTCCCTTTCTGAAGTGGTCCAAGGCACATTCAATTCAGAATCAAAAATCTTTTGACATCAAGGGGTCCTGAGTTAACTTTTATAATGAATATACTGAGAATTTGCTAATTGTTTTTCCAAAAGATATAAGAAGGTACACCAAGGTAAAAGAGATATTAGTCTAGTAAGATGTGACGTAAAAAGCACATAGTTTTGATATAGTTAAATCCCACTGAATTTGATCCTCATTTAAATCCAGAACAAGATAAACCCATTTTTGGATGGATATACAGAAGAATACCATGCTGAAACTGTTGAGAAATTGAGGCAGGACAATTGAATTATATCAGGTTGGAATTTGGACATTTGTTTAGACTAGCGTTTTTCCTTATCAAGGGTACCGTTCACTTCCTAGTTCCTTTACTTCATGATTAACTCCTCAGGTTGGGCTTTTGACCTAGAAATCATAATTCCATTGCCTTTTACTATCTGCAGCCTAGCACTTGAAGTTCATGGTACATAACTCATAATACTGATAAGCAGATAGTAAACCCTTTTTTTTTTAAACACTATTGGTTATCTCATAGCAAATTTCCATTTAGAGAGAGTCACGCAATGCTGTTATCCATTCCCATTTCGTTTGTGGACCAGGTAGAACTCACACAAAATTGAATGCATGCTCATGCATGGGTTTAGCAATAATAAGGCAGCAGCTGTAAAATATATCTAAAACTTCAAAAGATAAGGTCCCAAATGAAGGTGAACTTGTTCCCTAAAAAGCATGTATTCCTGATACATTTTAGGCTAACATATTGAGTTTGTTCAGGCTCCAATGTCCAAATCAGCAGCAGGAATGGAGGCTGAGCCCAGGCTAGGAAGGGATGCTAGGAGGGTTGGTGTGCCTGCCTACAAAGCCAGCATTGACACTGGTGCCTTGAGGTAATAAGAAAGGACTGGAATTTGTACAGAGGTACAAGAATTAATTTCTTTTCCTTAGTATTTATTATAAAAATTTGCAAGTTCAAGCTGCAGACTTGGCACACTCCATGTTAACAATGTAACAACTTCCACTATTGTTTTACAACAGTAAACACTTCTGATAGTAAAAAGCTGTATTTTACCAAGAGATTCCATGCAGTATGACCCCATACATTGCAATATTTCTTGAGAGAAGCGTCACACACAGCATCCTGGCTTCCTGGCTCTTGCTGCAACAATTGTTTGTCTCCATAAAAAGCATGCAGATCAGGTGAGTGAAAGTGAGAAGTCTCCTGTTTATTTAGAAGAGCTTTACCATCTGGTTCATTTTGATTTAAGGAACAAAACCAGAAACCCTGGTTCCTCTCATTTCATTAACAATCTTATTTTTCATACTGCAATAAAACCAACTTATGCCATTCACAGATAGCAAAGTTGATTTCCTTCTGCTGGACATGTCCTGGCTTTGGACTTACCACCCCAGTTGTACAACAGAAGATGTTATCCAATGTCTCCATCAGAGAATGCAGTAAGTGTGGATAGAAAGGAGGGAAGAGGTGAATAAGAGAAAGAGAGGGTAAACAAGCACTATTTTACTAAATGCATTTCAGAAAGTTCTATGGTGGAGATGTAGGTTAAATTGTAACTGGTCTTCATTTTAACTCATGGTTGGAGGTAAATGTGGATTTTTTTAAGTCGTACCGTGTTTCTGTCTGTCATTATATTAATACTTATTGATTTTAATGTCCTTCTCCTTTCTAGAGGTAGCAGAGCTTTCCAGAGCATTCACTTGCCCGCTTGCCTCATATAGCTGTCTCTTTATGGATGGCCTGCTTCTCCCCTTTCGTTTACAATGTGCTCTTAGAAAAGGTTGAATAAACGCAGCTTTGCACATCTTTTCTGGTCGTCCTCCTAGAAGCATTTATGTCCAAAGGCTTGGCAGCAGAAGTCCGAGGATAAATCACCTAGTTTACCAGGACTTCCTATCAGTAGTTGCCTACTAATGGCCAACTAGACAGAACCATTAATAGGCAAACCCCACATATTACCAAGCATTCAGGAAAACTTTTTCATCAGAAATGGTGCAGACTACATTTTACTGTAAAACATCTTTGTTTTTCATGAAACAGGGACAACATTGCAAACAACTGGTCTTCCACTTTCTAATAAAAATTGTCTTTGGGATCAAAATCAGAGTTAAGTAGCTATTCTTATTAACCAGCTTCTTGCAGCATAACAGAGGTGCCACAAATGACATCAAACCCAGTATAACCAGGAAACTTGTGTCAAGAAAAAATAACTCCATTCTAAAATAACAGATATCACAACTTCATCATTGAAATGTCAAAATATTTGAGCTAAGAAAATGTAAATATTAACAGATTAACTAACCTGCCAAATCACAGTTTGCAAGTGTTCCAAGTAGGAAGATGGTGAGTTTCACCAAACAGCAGATACTGGAATTAAGGACATCTTTGTGCGTTTTTTTTAAAATTTGTTTCAAATCACAGTTTTGTGCTATGTATAAACAATTTCCGATCATATTTAATTTCACTAAAGTACTAGAAAACTTCTGTCAGCTTTAAGATTTTCTGCAGAATTTATACACACAGAAATTTATTCTTAAATAACTATTCTTGATTAATTATTTTCAATTAGCTTCCTGTGTAGATGCTGCTGTATGAGATAAGTGTGTCTAATTTTGAATGTGGTAGCTCTGACACCCACTTTACATATCCTACCCTAGTCCAGATTAACTTTCTGGGTAGACAAAAGTGTACTTTCTAATTTATAACACTTAAAAGTAAATTTGATGTCAAAATCACAAGGTTTGAAGGGGGTGGTAATGTATTGTGTTGGACCAAGGGTTGAAATTGTAAGAAACAGAAAAACTTTTGTGCACACATGGCCTTCTTCAGATCTCAGATGCCTGAAAACTTGCCTATATTTCCTTTCCCTGCAAAGTTTATATTGCTTTTTGCCTTAAAATGACAGGTACAACACCACTGCTACATAAAAAATCTGTTCCTTCTTCTCTTAATAATGAAAAAAATAAATCCGTGTTAGAAGACAATGGTGTTCATTAAATAGCATTTGTCCTTTTTTCCTTGTAAATTATGCTTCATTTCCTATGCAACAAGCTTATACCTTTTTATGGGCTAAGAAAACTGGTTGTGCTTAAAAATATGCTTGTTTTTATGGTTCAAAGACTGATGTTAAGGCTTTGAAACTTTCTGAATGGGTTACTTGACCATGGTCAGTTATTTTTCCCTTTTACTTTACCTTGCAAGAGCCATGACAAAAGAATGACTCTCAGAGCAGGGGATATAAACCAGATTTAAATACTTAGCATTTTACTTCAGGCATCTGGCTCATCCAGTCATATTTAAATATAATCAAGAAATTCTTTAAATGCTTCAAAGTTTATATTTCAGGGGAAAGGCAAAATAAGAATTCCTGTGAAAACAAAAACAAAACAACATTGCCCATATCTGGACATTTTATCTCCTCCCTGCTTCATCTTGCTTTTTCTGCTGCAGAAGGAAATCCGTTTGGGGTCGTCTTGGAAAGGTTCCTACTCCTTCAGCATGACATTGGCCCACTAACCAGAATACTGCTGTGGGCTTTATCTGTATATCTGTGGGCATTACAAAGTACTGATCTGGGCAGAAAAGCCAGAACCAAATTTTGTATTTCACAACATTCACAATTCAGCTCGCCAAAAACTTCTTGCTGAATAGACACAAGTAACACTTCCAGGAAATAACTCCTTTCAGTGCTTATTTAGACACTTTACTATTATTTTGTTCTACTGTCTGTTTTTTTTTATTACCTAGCAGATATTGGCCTTCATGGTATGCAATTCTTATCAAAATCTTCAAGGTAGAAGGATAAGAGAATAGGTGTTGAGGACAAATAGCACTTTAAGCCTCCTGTTAACACTCACCAATGTAATAATATGTGTTCTTGCAGCACAGCTGTTGTCACGGCCCCATGGCTATGCAACATCTGTCTGCCCTTGGGCAGAGTTCCCACCGAACGTGGGGGCGTGTGGGGGGGTGGAGAGTGATAGAATATCTGCCTGACTCCAGCTCCAGGTGCCAATGCTCAAACATTGTTCCTAAGTGACTAATGCTTTATAAAGTAATCCGAATAATTAGTTATGTCCCATCAAAGCGGGAGGTCAGTTGATGAACATCATGCTGCTTCTGGGCACCGACTGTGTGACCCCTGTCAATGCAGAAGAAGATGATTTTCTTGTCTCATTTGGTGGACAAGTGGCCGCACACCACTCTGCTGCGAACCTGTTCCTTTGGAAGCAGCAATGAGTATTAAATGAGCTGGGGATTAAACAAATGGAAGGGAAGATAGTATGCAGATCATAGAGGCTACTGTATCTTGGATCTGGATCAGTTGCCTATAGTTGGTTTCCGACTGAAAAAAAGCCTTTAGAACTGGAGGGCATCTCTCTTCTGCAGAGATCAAGGTTTTCTTGCAAAACAAATATTTCTTTCACTTTCATATTTATGATTTAAAATGCCCTGGAAATAACATTCTTAAAACTCTGTCCTGTCCTGGAAAGAAGAAACACAGAACAGGAGCCTTTTGGGAATGCTGATTTGCCAAGAGTATAAATGAATTTATGTGGCATTATTTAATAGCTACTGCCCAGAAGATTGTTAGAAGCCATAGATCATGGTTGCAACATCAAAAACTCTGGAACGGAAACAAAATTTCCATTTTGTTTTCCTCCTGTCTCTAATTGCTTTATTCCATCAGTGCTGTTTCTTGCCTGTGAAGTTCAGAAGCATCATATTATATTCAAGTTTCAACCAGGACACAGCTTTTAGAGATAAGAAACATCCAGCTTTCCTCCTCCCTCCCTGCCCCCCCTTCCTGTAGCAAAAGTTGATTAACAACTAATCACTGGAAGATAGCTCTAATAACTTTGGACCTTAACATTCAAACTGGAAAGGACTTACTCCACCACCAAAGCCTGCCAAAGACAGGATATGTCTTTAGTACATTTAGTATGATAATTCAATTCTGTTTTAAATAGCCAAATGTAGAGGCTTCTTGTATGTGTCTTGGGAGACTATTCCCCAGTTTAGCAAGAGTGTTTTCCTTTGGTTTTAATTCTGTTTTCCAACTGGTCAGCAGATTTAAGCCACTTAGAATGTAACTGTTTGATCCAAGCCAATCATCTAGGCTCTTTTTGTAGCTGGTGGATTACCATCCTAAAACAAGTATTGAAGACAGATGAGATGAATCGCCTTCTACAAATGCTTTTTGATATGCCTGATTATGGTGGAGCTCAGGGGAGTGGACTGGGCTGGAGACCAGACTTTTGGAGACCTGAGAGAAGAGAGTCCCACCAGAGCAGAGCAGTCATTCCTCCCACAGCTCCTGGATACATGAGACTCTGTCATGCTGAAGGTTTCTCTCTTGGAGGAACATACTGGCTTCACTGGGAGTTAAGTGTTATAGTTACCATTACCTTATTCTTTTTACTAGTTTCCCTAGTTTTCTACTGACCTTACTTGACAGTGTGATCACATTTGGTAACATAGTGTTATAGATTGCAAATGAGCAGAAATGACCATTGTGATCTTCTAATCGGATTTTTGCAGTAATACCGGCCATAGGACTTTCTGAATTAATTTCTGTTTTAGCCAAACTGTTTGCAGGTGATAGACACCCAACTGCTACCTTTGGTAAAGTGTTCCAGTTTATTATTATTATTATTTAAAATGTATGTTTAGCTTCACTTCCTACCTGCATTATACCACTAGTAGCAGATGTGTATATTTTTTTTGTCTTTTATTCAAAATTCTTTGATTCCTTATGCAAAAAATAATTAGCCACTATAGTTATTATGTTTGAATTACAGATTTTTGGATGTGTAAATCTTTACAACACTGCTTGCTTTTTTGAATTTTTTAAAGTAGATTATTTCTGCTTTTCTACTCTTATTACTGGACTAACTCCTGTGAGCTGTTATGGTGCCAGAGAGATAAAAATCTTTGAAGAAACTTAAAGTCATGGAGTTGCCATATCAGAGCAGACTGTTGTTGGACCAGGTTCCAGGATCACCTGATATTTCTCTCTGTGTGTAGTGAATGCTAGCTGTTCAGAGAAATTATTATTACTGCCTGTTCCATGAAGCTTTTGGATGTCTAATATTAATTCATTTTTAAACTCTTTTTAGTTCCTTATTTCATACCTCCTGGAATGGAGGAAAATAAGGATCAAGTGGCGTGTTTAGGCTTATGGTGTAGGTCACTGGCAAGTGGAATTCAGGAATGAAATCCCTGTCTAGCTGCAATTAGAGGAAGTTTTGCCATTGACTTTGTTCCCAGGATCCTTCTGAGCAAGAGCTTTTCATAGGTTCTTCCGTTAGAAGTTATTCATGTTAGCAGAAATCTGAGAAGTCTGCACTGAAATTAAAACTAAAGTCCTGGGTGTCTGTGAAGAGCTTACTGGAACATGGGGACAGATTGCCCACTGTGGAATCTCCTCCACCTTTGCAAATATTCAAAACTTGACCAGAAATGGCACTGAACAACCTTCTGGAACTTTGAAGTTGGCCCTACTTTGAGCAGGAGGTTGGACGAGATAACCTCCAGACCTCACTTCTGATGTCCTATGATTCTGCAGTTCTACTTTTCCATTTTTATCAGTGATTTCTAGAACCAAATCTGCTAAGTTTATGCTTTCATTGTCTTTAGGTACTGCAGTCACACAGCACTGATAATCTGGAGAAGAACTGCATCATATGAAGGGCTTGCAGTGTCTCATACGTCAGGTGTGGGAGATTTAACACAATGTTGTCCTGGAAGCTGTTACTTCTGGGTAAAAGCTGCAGTAAGCCCAACCTTTAGGTTTGTTGTTGGCATATGATGGTAGAAAGACTTAAATTCAGGAATGAGGACAAGGCTATCATTTTCTACCTTATGATAGTCCCAGATTGAAAAGAGATAGTCTTGTGAATGTCTGTGGTGATCTGTTCCCATGATTAACAGCGATGCCAAAAATAGTGAGAGGTCTTACTGACATTTTAAATGCAGAAATAGTTTCCTGATCTCCAATGAAGAGAAAGTACAAAGAAATCAGAAGTCCATGGTAACATAATAGAGATGTAGATTAAATCTCCCAAAATTAGAAGTAAAATAGAGCGGAGCTGTGGTTCATTAAATCAGTGGAGAGGTTTTATGGGTCAGCCATTTCCATGGGTAGGTCTGAGACACTCAGGACCAATGCAGAGTGCTCCAAAAGTGTGTGCTTCAGCCATCTTCTCATAGCTCCGGGAGAAAAGGGAGCTCAGGACCACCCAGTTAGGCAATAGCGAACTTTGAAAAGTGACTGTTAAGCAAAGAAAATCACCGTGGTGTGTTTCCACACCCCAAAACTCCTATTTCTGAGTTTTCTACACTATACATTTTGCAATGTTGCAAAAACCTTTCTTGTCTTTTTTCTCTTTGGAGCTTCCCAGTGCTTCGCTGGGCCTGTTCACCTGCCCTGGTGGCCTCCGCGTATTTTCGTGAAGCCTCCTGCTAAAGCAAGTGGAATATTCATTAGTCAACAACTGATATAAAAACCTGACTGATTCTTCTAGCTAAAAGTAGATGTATATAGTGAAATGTATGGAAGAAAATAAACTATGCCAATGAAACTGTCAGATGGTGGGCTCTATGTTTCTTTTCAGGCTGCCATAAGGGTATTCAGGACCCTGGGTGCTGGAAATCAAGTTTCAGAACATTAACTTGCTTAGGAGCTGTTTTGTGATAGTGGACCGATATTTGTTTAGTGCCCAGGACTGGAATTTGAGGTAAGATTGCCATCTCTCAGCCCATCATGGAATATCTTGGAAAGACAGAAGAAAATCATCTCTACTATCATCACAGGGAGATAAATCTGAAGATGTACTCCTTGCTGTTAGTCTTTTCAAGGAAGAAATTGTTTTTAAATTCCCCTTTAGACCTTCTCTGATCCTAGGAGAGAGCCAGAAATCACTTCCCAGTAGAAATAACTGCAGAGGAAAGGTATCCTTGAGAAAGGATTGTTTGTTCAGCTTTAAAGTAAATTTTTGGTTTTGTTTCCTCCCAGTCGTGAGGAATGGCTGAGCAGGTTTTTTTTTCCCCCAGGCACATAACTGATGGTGGCTTGCAGCAAATATTTTTCATCTGCAAAGGTACTAAAGGTCTCTGCAGGATGAAGGGCAGAGCCACTAATCGGATTTATGTGGGAGGACTGTTGTACCTTCTGAGGAGCTTTGATGAAATCAGTAGGGATTTTCACATATTTCTGCACTTCAGTAATTTGTGAGTCTCAGTATCAACTACTGGGTAGGGAGTATGTACCATAGGCGTATCTACAGCTTTGCAAACCTGCATATAAACATGAATAAGAAATTTATACATATAATGTAGTACTGGAAAGCAGCCTCCTCTGCATGGAAACTAATGACCATTGAGATCAAGACAGAAAAGTAAAAATGAAAATGCTCCTCACCCAAGAATAATGCAAACATTGATATTTGCAATCTGTTACTAAATTATCAGTATAATTTACCTCAATGACTCTTTTATGGCTGCATGTAGTTGACAGAGGCTTGCTTTTCAGGTTTTTAGAAGATCCTACGTGGGATAAACTATGTGGGATGCAGCTTGCTGTAGGAAAAGCCCCTATTGACTTTACTGGCCTCAGAATCAATTGTTAAAAATGATGTTTATGACACTATATCAGCTGCTCCCTAAAAATCTACCTATATTGTCTTAAAGTGTGAGCCCAGGTGTGTGATTGAGCCCCATTGCTTTCAGGCACTGATATTGAACAAACCTTGTGCACTGGAACTGACTCTTGATAGAGGCTGCTGCACATCTAAATCTGCAGGTGGCCATGCTTGTCTCCCCAAGTCTTCTGTCAAACATCCCATGATGTTGTGAGTCAACATCTGGCAGTTAGCTTGGCCAGGCTCCTTCCTAGCAGGGTCTGAAATGTTGTGGAGTGGGCAGATGGAGGACAGATGCTCTCTTGCTGGCAAACTGGATGCAGGAAGATGCTTATTTTTGGAACTCTGCTCTTTAAGACAGTGTCAACATAGCCTTATAGTATTTTCTGGCTTCTCTTAATTAATTTGCTGCCTCACTGTCAATTCTCACACACATTTCTGTCTGCTGTCCTCATTACTGACCACTCAGGTTGTTACTTTTACGAATGACTGTTCCAGTTTTCATCATGAATCATTGAGCTAAAGTTCTGCAGTCAGTTGCGATTGCATTGGGTTGTAATCAATAGTGCTGAAAATATTATAGCCATAAATAGCAAATCAGACTCCAGATATTTCAAACCTTCCATTTGTGGTGGGACAGAGCTGGTCACATGCGAGATGCAATGGAGTGCAGGGGGTCAAGGTCAAAATGATAACATCAAAATGATAAAGGTGGAATTTAGTATGCTGTGACAACTAGTCATAGAACAGAATCAGGTCCATCAAGCTTCTTTATAGCCTTTATATTGTACGTAAATATGTCCTGTCCTATATATTTATACATACACTATGTATATCCTACATATTCTTTTTATATGCAAAGAATATGCATTATATATATATAATTGGTAACCTTTAAATTACCTTCAGTATGTCTATGAATTAGATTGCTTATTTTGGTTTCTTCTGCTTAATCTGGGAGTGTGTCCTTTAATAATATGGCTTCACTCTTAATGAGTGCAGTCATCCTAAGCTCATGCCAGAAAAAACATTGTACTACAGTGCTCTATCATGTGTTACATTCATTATCTGACTGAAAGGCTGCACTCCTCCACACAATTACACTGAGGTCGAGCATAAAAATGTGTAAATGTGTGTACTTGTAATAGGAATGTGCTTTGAGGGTTAGATCTCTTTAAACAAAGACAGGAATTATCTCATTTATTTTGCCAAATCTTGATCTCTCCTTAAAACAGATCAACATCTAGCAGAGCATATCCATGGCAGCTATCATAATAAACTCTATCTTAAAACAGTGAGGCAGTCTTCAAGGTCTGCTCTGAATCTGGATAAAAGAGTAAGCAACAATGGGCAACAATGGTTAACTATAAGACAAACAAATTAAAACTATACAGTAAAGGAAGTTGTAATATTACAAATTGCCTGCAAATGTTCAGTGCATTTTTTAAAAATAGAAAATAAATTAGAAAAGCACATTTTGGCTTGTTTTGCTATCCTGAACATTTGTAGTTGATTTTTATGTGTTGAATTTGTTTTTTATTTAGTTGAATAAGATCCATGTTCTAGGGATGTCCAATATCTTGGCAAGGGCACAAAGGTCTGTGGGGCAGGAAGGCTGAAGAACTGTGACTGGGGTTTGGTGTATGCACATGTATGTTGAAAAAACGCGGTGACTGGAAACCACCTGTGCAATGGGATGCCTGTCATGTTGTACAGATGAAGCAAAGACATTTCTCTAAGCCCAGCACCAGGAAAATAAGCCTCTTTAGGTCTAAGTGCAAAGAAGTCAGCAACAATGAAGTCAGAGAGCAGTTACTGAATCCAAAGGGATAGTTCTCTCTCTAGCTGAACTTAGTAGCTGTGCACAAGCTGAAGGAAAGGTTTCTTTCTTGTTTGCAATTTCCTTGAGTATTCAATTACCAGTCTGCAGGTCTGCAAAGCAGTTGCAATTAAGTCTTTCAACCATCTCATAGAAAGGCAACTATGTTCGTAGCTGAAACTGAATAAGAGTTCAGCTGAAAGCAGAATAAGAATTGGCTAAATTCTGTCCTTATTGACATCTAGGGTGTTAGTAAGTTTTCTTATAATGCACATTCAATGAAAGGATTCAATCCATCTCCCATAGGCTACATTTATCTAGTAAGTCGCACGGTACCAGGGAGGATTTCTGTTTACAGAAACTAGCTCTGCTTTTGGGGTAGGAGGGTTTGTTAGCATGGATGGGGGCTCTTCTGTGCTTGTTGGCCTGGATGCCAGAGAAAGGTTCAAGGAACATTTGATTCACTAGTGCCAACATAGCAATAGACTCCAGTGAAAATAAAAATAAATCTATCTTCCTTCACATTGAGGACAAACGAGTTCTCATTCTCGGCAGAAACTAAACCACTGTCAGCAAGCTGGTGGTAGAATTCATCTTAATATAAAAACCAGGATCTGTTTGCATGTATTTTATCATCCTTCACTATTCAGTAACTATTCCCACAGTACATTTATCAGTGGAATATGGAGGCTATGGCCTTATCACAAGTTGCAAGTGTGTGCCCAACCTGCCTGCGGTCCTCGGGAGGATGACAGTCGTGTGACACCTCACAAAACTCAGCAGCAGACAGCATTTATGGTCTCTGGATGTCCCCAGTGATACAGACCCATGGAGGAATGGATTTCTGCTCCAGCTTTGCTCTTCACACGTCCCAGCAACAAAATGTTGTCGTTTTAGGGTTGAGTTGGACTTGCGTGACTTACTTAGATGAGAATTGCCTGGTGTGTTGTGAATTTGTTGAAGTGTGCTTAGAGACATGTTGGCATGTTGAACTGTTAAATGAAAAATGTGTTTTACTGCCATGCTATAGGGGAGCCTTAGAGAAGAGCAGTCAATCTCAATTAATGTGAAAAGAATCTGGCCATGTGTATATTGAAAAAAGTTTGCTTTCTGCCATCAAAGTGCTCCCCAGCTGGTTGTTATTAATAAATAATCGTCTGGTTTCACTTACTGCCTTAAAGTTCAAAATATTCACATTTTATGGGTAGTCAGACAAAGTAGAAAGCAGGAAGATCGGGAGATCTGAGTTACCATTCCTGAATATTGCAAGTCATTTTATATAATCTGGTGACACAAAAGATAATTACTATGGTCATACACAAAAGGTTGAAGTTCTTTAACTGCTGCCTGCACTGGAGGGGCCTCTGTTTAGAATTTTCTTCAAAGGTCCTGGTTTTGGAAGTTGACACTTGCATTTTTATTGATTGCTGCTTGGTGTTTCTTTTCCTGACATTATCTCTTGATATAATATAATGATCTGTTTGTTAATCCTTTTATTTAGAAGCCCATCATACTCATGCAAAACCCCTATTATATTTTACTTCAAGGTATTCTGTTTAGTCGAAGGCTATGTATCATGGCACACCTAATCTGTGTTTCCTTTAACCAGGATAAAATCTGATCAGGAAAAGGGAAGTAATGCAATTAGCATTGGTCCACTTAATTACATCTACACATACAAACATACATTGTATTTATTTTCTAGAAGCTATTTGTTGTGAAAATTGTTTTCATCACAGTTAGGATAACCAAAGATGCCTAAAGGACTTGGATGCTCAAATCCCATTTGCTTTTCTCCATTTGCTTCTGCTTACTGCAGAAGTTTTCCAGTGGAGAAAAGTCTGGGAAGTGTTAAACAGAGGGCGCACCTCAGAAATATTATGCTCATCTTTGTCTGCTTTTAGATCCAGGAGTTCAGGACATGGAATGAATTTGTGCTTGGTTGATATTTCCAAGGTTTTATTCTGAAAATCTTGAGCAACTGCTCCCTTCTTAGTATGCTGGGACTTTGTTTCTGGGCAGCTGGCTTTCTAGATGGCTATTTAAGATCAGTCATAAGAGTCACCCTGAATTCATATTTGCACCTCAGTATCCAAGATGATAGAAATTAAAAGTCAAAGCCCGATTTTATCAGCTGAAATCAGAACTCTGAATGTTTTCATTTCAGCTCAAAGTCCATTTAAATCAGGTCCAGCCTCGGGCATTAGAGTTATAAACACTTCTTAATTTGTAACCTAACTGATCTGTTGATCAGATGAAAAAGTCTTATGAAAGACAGGCCTCAGCTTAGCTAAAATGGTCAAGCAAAATGCCTGCCTTTAAGATGGCTGTACTTGTATAGTCAAAATTAAAGCTTTCATGCCAACATGCCAGAAGAGTATCTGCTATCTTCTGCACAGCTATAGACTAGTTAGTGTGCTTGTCTTGCTAACTAAGTAAGCTGGGCTAGGGTCCTTCTGGCAAAAGCTGAAAGGATGGTAAGAGAACGAGTAATGGTAAACAGCAGCAATTCCCCCCAGTCCTGCCCGCAACCCCTCTCCCCTCCCCCACAAATCCCTCTGGTCTTTTAAAAACGTGTGACGTAATTTCTGATGAAATATTGTGTTTGGCTATAGGCTGTAGGTGTAGGTTTTCCCACGGAGTCGTCTGGCTCACATGGCCTAATTTGAATGCAGCTAGAGGTAGGAACCTGGATGTCGAAGCAGAGAGAAGGCCCTGCAAATGGGGAGCTGAGGACATGGTGACAGCAAAAAATGTGTCGAAAGAATGTCAAGTAATGATATGAGGCTTAGGTTATTAAAAATAAAGTGTATGCCTTAAGATCACTTATCTCTGTACATGGACACAGCAGGTTGTCCCTCACCTGCAGTGACACACTGAAGACTAAGGATCTTCTTGGAAGTTGGACTGCAGCTCAGACAGAACTGCATTGCACCCCCTGGGTAAACCCTAACAATGATGATATTCATTACAGGCAGCAAACTGCTTAAGCTAATTAATAGGGGTGTACTCTTTGGTGTACTTAGGTAATGATTTATAATCCTGAGTCAGACACCTAGTGAAATTGAGACAGTTCATAGAATCATAGAACAGCCCAGCTTGGAAGGGAGCTTGAAAGATCATCTGGTCCCACCTTTTGTGGGAAAGGAAGCTTAGATAAGGTTATCTAGCAGCCTGTCCAGCTGCATCTTGAAAACCTTCAATGGTGGGGACTCCAGCAAGTCCCTGGGGCAGTTGTTCCAGTTGACTCATCTGTTTGGAAATGGAGACTTCACTCAGATGAAGAGGGGAGACTTGATGTTGCTACCACCTTTAAGATGGTACTCCAGTGGTCAGAGCACTTGGCTAGGACATCAGACCTTTAGGCTATATGCTTTCCATGAAAGTACAGTAACCTTGGAATAGAAGACCTTTCTGGTCACAGCATTGTCCATCTCAGCTGTAGAACTGTTGCCACTCATTTTTAAGGATTGCATCAGTCCCTGGCAGGGAGAGTTTAAGCACTATCTAATAAAGTTGATAAGCACACTCAGTGGCGAAGGACTATTTTCCTCTAGGTCCAGCTTTGATGTGAAGCATCTTTGCTTGTGAGTCCCAAGCCACATGGGGCACTTGGGTGCAGACTTTGCTGAGTTCTGCAGAGGCACAACCCTGGCTGGAGCTTCTCATAGCTCTGCAGACCTAGGTGGGGAAGAGGGGGCTGTGGATTACCCACATGGACCAAGGCACCACTTTCTTGCCTAATTTAAATTTTAGACTCCAATGTCCCATTTTTGATCAGGCCCACAGTATGTAGTAATCCACTGTAAAGAGATAGCATGCCTAGTTTTAAAAACAGAGGTTCAAATAAATACCTTCTTTGAGAGAAATGAAAGATTTCCTTGGGAATATATGCTTGTATAGCATATATTTTAACTGTACATGCAAAATACACATTCACTGGACTTGGTCTGCAATTGTTTATATCCTTCTAGTAGCAAAGTGTTATTGTTTGGTGAGATTGCTCTGCCTGATAACCAAAGATGTGTTTTCAAAGCATTAACGAGGAATTTATCTATTATTCTGGAAGAAAAGGTTTGACAGTTCAAGGCAGTAAAATTCCTGTCTTGCAGAAAAGAATGTAATCCTGCCTCTGTCAAGAAGCAAGACCAAAATTCATAGCTGATTTCAACAATAAGCTTCCAGATTTTGCAAAAGAGACTTTGTTCTACTAAATATTTATCTCAGAAATATGCAGCTGAAGAACAATTTAAAGAAAGCATTTCTTGCAGCATTGCTTCTCTGCACCAAACAGGAAAGCTTATCGGCTTTCTGGTTTTTTTTCCAAAATTTTCCTACCACAAGCATTTCATGTGTGAAATGAGCTCTGATGTTATTTGTATTCATCCTGACTAATTTAAATAGCTTTAGGGTTGCTCTTTCTAAAAAAATATTAGAAATGTATAGGACTGTGAGCGAAATATGGGGTCATTTCTTTGTGGTTTAGTGTATGAAATGAGCTGGTGGTCTCAGCTCAGTTCCTTGTTGAGAAAAAGTGCTGTCATTGAAAGCAATTAAAAAACTGGCATCTTTCACAAAGACTGTATTCAATTTTAGAAATTAACAAATGAAAGCTAAAATTATGTTTGAATATGCTCATTTTAATCATTCTCCTACATCAGTTTAAGTTTGTAACAACCATATGCAGTAGAACATTTGACTATTTTCAAAACAGTCATTACTGATTAATGCAAATTTTAATATTATTCTGTTCCAGCTTATTCACAGCCCTTGTGTTATTAAAAGTGTCGCTGACAAAAAAATGTGAAACAGAAACACATGATATATGACCCTGAATTTAATGGTACACATTTTGAATGGAGATCAGTCACCTCAGTATTTACAAATCAGGCTGAAATAGAAGGATAAGACATTTATAAAACAACTACCAAGCAGATAATTGATTCATAGAAGTTGTGGGCAAGTAACACATATAAAAATTGGAAAAATTGAAGTAATTTAATATGAGTAACACTCCTACAATAATATTCAGTAAAACATACAGATATTTTGTGTTGAGAGCTCATATTCTAGGCTTGATGTTGTTTTTCCTTGAAGGTAGATTCGTAATCTGCCTTCAAAAAAAGCAGTTTCATTCAAGTAAAGTTTGAATCATATTTTTTATTCAGACTATATTATTTTTTAGATGGTGAACTCCGGGCAGCTTCTACTAGTAGTCTGCAGCTCTGACACCATGTTGTTCTCGACTTAACCAAGGGAAAAGTCCTGCATCAATTTCCTTCATGATCATGGTTGTGTAGTGTTGCCTCCATAAAGTAATGTTATGAAAAAAGTTGTGTTTTTTGTGGTTTTGTATCTTCCGCTTTTTATGAAATTGAATGGCAGGAAAGAGGACCACTGGTGTGAATGTGCAGTAACCAAAGTGAAAGATTTGGATCAGGTTTTAGGTGAATGGTCAACTCTTTGCAGACCACAGCAAATCACAGAATCATAGAATCATAGAATCGTTTAGGTTGGAAAAGACATTTAAGATCATCAAGTCCAGCTGTAATCCTAACACTGCCAAGTCCACCACTAAGCCATGTTCCTAAGCGCCTCTTCCACATGTCTTTTAAATACGTCCAGGGCTGGTGACTCAACCACCTCCCTGGGCAGCCCGTTCCAATGTCTGACAACCCTTTCAGTGAAGAAGTTTTTCCTAATATCCAATCTAAATGTTCCATGTTTTACCAGTTCTTGCACCATGATTTAGTCTTAAAGATTTCTTTTGTTTCATAGGACTTCTCAGAAAAAATGTGGGTTAGAAATTAAGCAATTTACCATTTTAGTGGGTTCTTAATCTGCTTTATAAGGAACAGATCCTTGTTTTATTCAGGAACATAGGAATCTTCAGGTATGTTCAGCAGAGTTATATAAAAGATTGCATTTTTAATAGACTTGCCTATGGTGCTGATTAATATAAATCTGCTTATTTTAAATAACAGTAAGAAATGATAAACATAACAGAAACAGACAATAATGGAACTGAAGCTGTTAGAATCTGTCTGGAAGAGATTCATAAGTCACAGTTCATGGTAACACAGTGATTTTGTTACAGGACAGGGAACAAAGCTCCAATCTGATTTACAGACTAGATCTGGTTCAACTGCAAGACATGTTTTCTCCTCATGATAATGTACTGAATTTATACCAATAATAATTCCAAACATAACTATTCTGGCTATAGATAATTTAGTTCAGTCAGGTATGACTGATCTTACTCATTTTCATCTTCCCAGGGCAGGTATCTAACAACATACACCTGTGAAAATGTTCTTAACATCTACACTTACTAAAGCAATAAATACAACATCACCTCATATCAGTACATTTCTCCAGCCAGATTTATTTTATGGAAATGAATGGAATTGTACTGTTGCCAAATGCATGTTAACTCAAACCAGTACCTGTTCCTATAATTCAACCAGCAAGCCTCCATATATTTTAAACAAGGAGACTCACCTTTGAGAAGGGCACACTGAGAACAGTGGTAAATCCTTCAGCATGCTACATGATATTGTGCATTTGTACCTTGATCCTTTCCTTGAAAGGCTTCTAAGTCAGTTATGGGCCAAGTGGGCTACGCTAATCAGCTGAGTTTGAAAGATCACAAATATTAAACCTAGACAGACTAAATCCAATCTCTTTTTAGTTTATAATGACTAACTGATGAGCACAGCTGTTCATTTTTTGATTGAAGCAAGGATCTTGGTGTGTTACGTCTTTGTTTATAAAGAAATTTACTCAACCAGTTTTTTCTCAAAGCCTCCATGCTGTTTTCTTTGTGTGGAAGAGTCCCGAGTCATTTCTTGGGCTACTTGTGTGTCTCTAGGTAAGAAAAGTGAAGCAAATCATAGATAGACTCAGAGTCTAGAGTGAAGCAAAATAATAAATCTCCTCAAGGCACAGCGGGAGGCGAGGTTTCCTGTGCCAAGGAAGCCAAAATAGCCATGATCATCTTCCTGCTTTGTCTATGCTCTGGCGTAAACAGACTTGCTACCTCCCCCTTAGGAGCTGGCTTCAGGTCATAACATGCTGGTTGCAACAAAAATGGTGGTATCCTCTTTTCTGTAGCAGCAACAGTGGTCATGGATGCCATGCAACAGTGGTCATGGATGCTGTGCTGGTTTTGGCTGGGATGGGGTTAACTTTCTTCATAGCAGCTAGTATGGGGCTGTGTTTTGGATGGTATGGGGCTGTGTTTTGGATTTGGGCTGGAAACAATGTTGATAAAGCAGGAATGTTTTAGTTACTGCTGAGCAGGGCTCACACAGCACCAAGGCCTTTTCTGCTCCTCACCCCACCCCACCAGCGAGTGGGCTGGGGGTGCACGGGAAGTTGGGAGGGAACACAGCCGGGACAGCTGACCCCGACTGACCAAAGGGATATTCCAGACCATATGATGTCATGCTCAGTATATAAAGCTGGGGGAGGAAGAAAGAAGGTGGGGACATTCGGAGTAATGGCGTTTGTCTTCCCGAGCAACCACTACGCGTGATAGAGCCCTGCTTCCCTGCAGATAGCTGAACACCTGCCTGCCGACGGAAGTGGTGAATGAATTCCTTCTTTCGCTTTGCTTCTCCGCGCGGTGTTTTTTGCTCTACCTATTAAACTGTTTTTATCTCAGCCCACGAGTTTTCTCACTTTTACTCTTCTGGTTCTCTCCCCCACCCCACCTGGGGGGAGTGAGTGAGCGGCTGTGTGGTGCTTAGTTGCCGGCTGGGCTTAAACCACGACAGATGCCATACATACCACGTACCTGACAAAATCTGCAGCTCAAACCTGCATCTTTAGTCTTGCTCCCAGGAATCTCTTGTACCTTGCCCTGTCCTTGTTTTGAGACTTCTTACCACTCACGGGCAGTGAAAAGCCCAGGTGTGCCAGTCCCTACTTACCCCTCAGCTGGAAAATCCTTCGTGAAGCAGTGGGCACAGACATGTTCACGGGCTCTCTGGGCCCATGCCCTGTCTGTCTGTGGGCACCGGCCTGGGCCTCCTCTTCCAGCTCTTCCTAGGACCTTTTCCTAGCCAGCACCTGTCCGTCGGCCCCAACACTGGCAGGGATCCCAGTAGTCGTGTGTCCCTTCCCTTGTCCCCAGTTCTCTTCTGGGGCAGAAGAACTGCAACAAATGCAGTTCAGGGTGTTGTGCTTGATTGTCCCCTCTGTGGCCCTTGGACCCACATCTGAGCCTTCAACCCTGACGTTGCTCATTAGTTGTCCTCCTTGTGCTTCTTTCCTCACAAGCCATTTACCAACTAGGGATGGCTAACAGCTGTGGTTAGGACAGAAAGGAAAGGGAAAGTTGATCCCAGCTCTGAATGCGTGTTGACTTGTGGCTCCATCCTGATGCCAGCCCTTGAGGTGGTGGAGGACTCCAGTGGGATCCCAGCTGTGGAGATCTCTTCTTCCCTTACACAACAGACAAACACAGAACAAGACCCCAAAACTAGTAGTTGCTACCTCTATCCTTCCCATTACATATGGCACCAATGGCAGCAACAAGCCTGACTCTTTCAGGCTGTATTTCCAGCAACCTATCCATGTCTGTTCCTTCTCCTCCTCTTTCATAGGGCAACAGTGGGCAGCCTTCAGTCCTCACCTGTGGAAGGGAAACATAAAATTGTAAGAAGTCTTGAATCAGAAGTTGTGACTAGCTGCAATACTTCCCCACAACAGCTGACAGGACAGTCCTGGGTCAGACCTCTTAAAGAGCAGGTGTTGCTTCCTTAATCCAGTACCATCTAGAAAATGTTATACTTGATTAATCATGGTTTTATTTTCTTATGTTCTGCCAACAGCATAAGACAGACTTCTCAAAGCTACTTTTCTCAGATTCTTTGTTGTAATCATATGCAGAAGTCGTGGCATAAAGGTACAGCGTTCCTATGACTCAAGTCTTATCAAATACCATTAAGTTGAGCTATAGCATATTCCAAATGCTGCAAGAATCCGTGGGTGCCTGCTTGCAAACAGAAAGTTACAAGGATATTGCAGAAGCTGGTAAGTACAAAACGTTTAACATCAGCTGAAAGGCATTACAATGAGTGGCTCTGCTCGAGCTGAGCACATGATCCTATGTTGGGTTATACCTGACTGGTAGGTATACAAGTTTGCAGTATGATTTTGAGATGTTTTGAACTAGAATGGTTTAAAGAGGAGGAAAACCTGTAGATCTGTGAAGGATTTATCTGTCAGGGGTTGTTAAAATGTATTTCTGCAACTCCACCCTTCCAAGGGAAGGAGATTAACCACTGCATTTGCATCAAAGTCTCATCTGTGCACAACGCCACAAAATTCTTCATACCTGTGTTACTCAGTGGAATATAGCCCTAAGCCCCTTCTATGTGTATTGCCACAGGGCCCAGATCAGCATCCTTACTGCCTCACGTGCTGCAAGCATCACTGGGGAGCTCCAGAGCTGCCCAGGGCAAGATCTCATCCCAAGGCTTCCTCCCCAAGCCCAGACGGTCTCTTTTCCCTGAGACCACCCTGAACATTACTGGTCCCTTACGATCGCAGGAAGAGCCTCTGGTCCCTGAACCAAATTTTACCATCCCAAAGATGAAAGAGGGTGAATTTTGTCAACACTGAAGAGAAATCATGAGTCATAAAGCATGCTTGGCCTTATGCAGGAGCAGACTGCTCAATTCACAGAGAAGCCTAAGTTCCAGCAGGAAAACACAAAAGTGTGAAAAAAGGGCTATGAAATAAAATTACGTTCTATTTAGAGACAGGACAAAAAGTTTGGCTTAATCTCTGAAGCACAGGCATGGTTTGCTATTTCCTCTGAACCAGTGAAGTTTTTGTGTGCCTGTGGTGGAGATAGCAATTTAGTAGTGTTCTGTCTTGGCCGAGTGCAGGGAGCGGAACAACTTGTTGAGAAACTGGTTGTGCTTGCGGCACTCAAGGGTTCCTCTCCTTCCCCAAAAACAACTTTTATGTGAAGATTGGGATTTTGAAAACCATGCAGAGCTGGCCTGACTTCCCTCCTAAATGTCACAGGGAGTGCTGGAAGCTGCTTCTTCTGTGGTTAGCCGGCGACACATACAGGCTTTGGAAACTCTGTATAACAGCACAGATTTCCACATGAATCAAAACCAAATGCAGTGTCCTGAGAAAAGTTTCAACTATTGGACCGGTCTTGTATGTTAGAGCTGAGTGTCACTAAGAGGCAGTAGGTATAACGTGGTGCAGCGTCTCTCTTCTCCCCAGGAGCACAGAAGAGCTGGCAGGCTCTTTCGTGCATTGCAGATGAAATCATGACCCCATTGACGTTAATGGGAGTCATGCCACTGGCTGAGATGTAGCCAGGATTTCACCCTCTGTGACTGTATGCAATCCAAAATTGGAGATGCGCTGAAAAGTCTCTCCATTTTATTACCCAGAATTCCATGTAATGCCTTTGTCCTGCTCCATTCTCAGCACATCTTTCTAATCTGCATTTTTCTGTGGCTTTTAAAATTTCCTAACATTGCACCACTTTGTATCTGTACCTGTATTTGTATTTGCATGTGTGTTTTCATAGTCCGTTCTGTCACTTACTGAAAAGGGTTTTGTAAATAAATACAAGAATTGCAAAAAGGACAAAAGATATTTTAGGAAATAGATGATAAAATATCCTCTTGAAGGATATTTTCATTTTTGGATGTCATTTATCTGAAAATCACTCAATCTGAGAAGACCACCCAACATGAATGAAAACAAACATCTAGAAAGAATTCCTTATTCAGCAGGTACAGAGTCTCAAACTCCTGCTGCAGGTGGAAGATACATAGATGAGTTGGATTGAAATGCAGGAATCAGGCAGGGTTTTTTTTTCCCAAAGAGTGACAGTTAAAAAGAGAAACAAAAAAGTAGAGAGAAAGCCCTTTCTTCCTCCAGCGTAGCCTGCCCTGTTGAGGAGTCAATAAGCAATTGGGTTTTTTCTTCTCATTCATTTGCTGCAAATTATTATATGTCATTAGAGGGATCTCTCTGATGCTTCAGGGACAAATGTCGCCTATGAGAAATAATTGTTTTGGTGAAGGGAGGGGAGCTTCCCCAAGACACACTGAACTTTTCAGGGATCAAAGTTGCTTGCAGAGTGCTGGCTCAGGTGAATAAAGTCTGATCTTACTCTCCAGAAAGTTGTGGTCATTTTTCAAGAACAAATATTTATATCACAAAGATATACATGAATATACGGCACCTGGCTGCATATAAATAGATGAAGTGCAAAGACCTATTCACACTCTTGCCAGAGGCAGCATCTGAAGCACATAATGCAGAAGTGCCTGAGAACATGTCTGTTGCTGCACACATCTCATTGATCTCTATTGAAACTAGGAGATGCAAGGAGATGAGGACTGTTTATTTCTTATTGTTTATTTAATTGCACACAAGGGACGTTCAATGCCTTTCTCTTGCCCTAGTTTCACAGTCATAATGGCAAACAAATTGAGGAAAAATGTAGTCTATAGCAGGCTTCTTTCCTGAGTTGCAAAATACATGAAGTTACTTAGGTCACCTATATCTCAAAAGACTATGGAAAAATTGCTACAGGTAATAGACCGTGCAACACTAATATCAGTCTTCTAAACCATCAAGACTCCCTTACTTATGTTTTTAATAGTGTGAGACCAAAGACTTCCAGGGGAAAATATAGTGAGTTAATATAATCCGTTATTTGGAAGGAATCTGAGTAAATTTATTACATGCAGAAGTGGTTTAGAAATGCTTGTTAATAATTTCAGTGCCTTACTCAAAGGTAAAATAATATTTGAAAGACATTCAAAATAACTTTAATAAAATAATAAAATGTGTCTCAGTGCTCTTTATATGCATATTTATTAGAATAGTCCTAACTGAAAATGAATTTTCAGAGTAAAGCGGAGAGGGGGGGAAGGTTAAGACTAGGAAATGTTGAAGTGTGTTGGCTGAATATCCTGAATGCGAATAATCTTCCTTAGGGGCACTGCAGGTTCTTTGTTTTCTTCTTATCCATCCCAGCTGCTGCAATGACCTAAACCAATGGGGTCAATGGGGTCCCTCAACCACTTCCTTTCCTGTTGCCTTTATTGCACCCTGGAATTTGAAGAATTAATGATTGTTCAAAGCATGCTGAAGAAAGTTGCAGTTAGCCTATAGATCAAGTCACATACCCCTGCAATGCATCAATCGATTGCTCTTTTGCTTTAGAAAAAAGAGAGAAAGAAAAGTTTGTTTGGAAAAATCTTGGCGCATTTGAGAATTTCAAATTCTAAGTAATAATTTAGTGAGGGAAATTGTAATGACTTGTGCTGTTGCAATTATATTAGGTTATATGTGTCATCTTCCCTTCTCCTACCAAAACCCCTCCAAACTGGCCAGTAACCTTCATTTGGAGGAATTCCTACACATTTTTTCCAAGCTTTCTGTAGCAATGAAAGGAAAAGTAAATGAAAGGAAAAGCAGTGGTGGGTCCTGGTGTCAGTGTGCATGTAAGGGGCTGCCAGAGTGCAGTATTGGTGCCAGTGTGCAGGCAGCAGCTTCTAACTGGGAGGTGGGGGAATGCAGGAGCCAGACAAGTGTGGTTATACCTTCCTCCATTCCTGTCCCTCCTCCTGCATCACCAAACCTCCCACCTCACACTCCGCTGCTTTTTTCTTGGCTTCCCTTTCCCACGCCTTAACTCTGCTCCTCTCCAGCTGGTCTCAGGGTCCTGTGCCGACTTTTCCCACCCTTCTGGTTTTTTACTTCATCTTGGGCATCCTGGCCCATCAAGCTACCCAGTTATGACAGAAAACCAATGCTCTGTGTAGTCTTCATCTGCCACAGAGCGGAGGAAGACTGCTTTCATGTCCAGTTTACTAATGATCAGGCTAAGATTTTTTTTGTTTACTATATCTCCTAACAATTTACTAGATATGTGGGAAGATACTGATGACTGTTCTAGTTCAATGACACCCCCCCCCTCCTATTTTTTCCCAAGTATTTGACACAAGCCATTCTTGCAATATGTATGTGCAAAGACTAAAAATTTTGCATCTGTGGAGAGGCTGTGAGTTCCTCTTTAATTTCCTATGGAGCGTTTTAGAGCGACACACTGAGGGTTCCCATCATAACATTACCTAGTACAGAAAACATGAGTTGGACAACACTATCAAGGACCCTTAATGAAATTGAGGCATGTTTAAGGAATGTCAAAAAGTCCACTTGCATGTTAGGAGACTATGACGAGGTCTCTTTTTCCATAGAAAGCAGTGAAGTCTCAGAACACAGCAATGCCAAGGCACAGCTGATCCCTGCACTGCTTGCACAACCCTCTATCAGAAGTGAAGCAAACCAGTTTAGCACACCCATGCCCTCTGTGTCCCAGATGACAGTGACACTATTTTAAACCTTGTGCAATTAGGTAGAAAAGGATTTAAAAACCAACTTGTGACAGGCTGGTTACATTGCTCCTTGCCAAGACTTTAAAGAAGTGTGGAGAGTAATTTTAGAAATGCTATATATGTAAGTTGCGCTTAAAACCCTTTGCAAGCCTAAAAGGATGTTTGGAGTTACAGTTTAAAAACAGTGGGATTTAGTGCAACAGGTTTTGGCAAACGAGTCACTGCAGTTCCTACAGCTGACGAATTAATGTAGACCCGACAGCCTAACATGTACCATGTGTTTATTTTGGCAGCAAATGTGGAAAAATCATTTGGAGAAAGATTGTATTATTCAACAGATTTCTTTTTTTGTTTTGTGTTTTTTCCTTCCTTTAATTGAAATCACAAAGGTAACGTTCAGAAAGTCCTTCTGATTGGTACCATATTTATCATGTTATGAGAAACTAACGATACTATTACATGATTTTTTATGTATTAGGCTATCTGGTCATAGTAATTCTCTCAACCACTAAAATGGAAAAACGCTCCCCCATATCCCATCTTGTAGGTAAATGAAGCAGGTAGATGTCAGACCAGAAAATGTACTGCAATTTTTTATGGTTTAAAACTCATTTGCAAGGTGAAGCTTTTGAGCATCTGATTTATGAAAGTCCAAACATATCTGTTTTCAAGCTAGTTTATGAAAGAATAATTGTGTTTTCCACTGAAATATTAACAAACTTCGCCTTAGTGTTATGGAGAGTAAAATATACCAATCATAAATTGTTTTTTTTGACTCATAGGTTTACAAATTTCATCGTACTCAGCTGCACAAGTTAGGACTCTGCGTGACTGAAAGGATGAGAAGGACAAAAACTGTACGTTGCCTGAATGGAATTTGCAAGTTCACTGTGTCTTTTTCAAACCTTGTAATCCCTTGTCACACACTGATTTTTGTACAAAAAAAATGCTGAAAAAGGACAGCTGTCCATTTTCAATAGCACCATGATTGTTTTTTCCCTTTTGGACTCATAACTTCTCCTTTTCCTTCCTTCCTTTTCCTTCCTTTCTTCCTCTTCCTTCTTTCCATGTCTTTCCTTCCTTCCTCTCTCCTTTCCTTCCTCCCTCTCTCCTTCCTTCCATCCACCCATTATAATGAATGGTGAGATTGTAGTGAGATGTAAATGCAATACCCCTGGAAACATCTGGTCTCTCTTTTCTACAGGTTGGGGTAGAGCAGCACTTTGTACTTCTCCAAAATGCCTCAATTCTTTTGTGACCATGTCTACATACCACAGAAGCTACAAGGCTATTCTTGTACACATAAGTGTTTAAATTAAACTGGATGTGTCTCAGAAAAAAAAAAAAAAGTTGCAACCCAATTGTGAGAATGAGCTAATTCTATGTGTGACATTCTATGAATTTCTACCAGTTTTGTTACGCAGGAAGTAGATTTCATGACATTAATACTTTTCGGTCCTAAGATTTCTGACAGATGGTATCTTTTGAAATTCTTGTAGGCTTTCCCAATCCTGCTGTTTTTTTTTTCTTTTCTTAAAAATTCCTCTTAAAAGGTCTGATTACAAACAGTAAACAAATAACTAGTCTTTTCCATCTGCAGAGAATTTAAAATTAGATTTCATTAGTGGTTGGGAAAGTATGCCATGGAAGCCTGGGGAGAGATGAGGCAGGAGAGTGACTTCTAATGACCATCAGCTCCGCATTCTCTTCCTTGTGTCCTCTTTCCTCTAAGCCCAGCAGCTGGCAACATCCGTAGAGACACTGTCCTGTCATCACTCATTTGGATTCCTACATCTGTGTCCTTCTCTTCCCACCATCAAGCATGGAGAGGGTTTCTAGTGTCAGAAGGGGTCTAGTCCCTCCTTCTCATGGGAATACCTAATAGAGTGAAGGGCCAGTAGTGGATGTTTAGGGAAAGTTTATGAAAAATCAGATGAGTGCAAAGCAGGCTTTTGCCTCACAACTTCCAACTCACAAACTGCCATGAGGTCAGGGCCTCCATCGCAACCTCTTCTTGCTTTTTTAAAATCTTTGTTGTTTTATTTCTTTCTTGACTTGACTGTCATGATGGCAAGAAGTAAATTGCTGTCAGGTACAATGGAACAGTCACCTGCCTGTGAGACCATGGTTGAAATAACCAACTCCGTAAAGACCAAGAAGACTCAAGTCATGGTGACATCCATTATGTTACTTGCATTAAGTTTGAAGCAGAGAGCCAGGACAGAAATACAGATCAGAATACAAGAGCGCCTCTGGTTACCAGAGAAAGAATAAATAGCCTTTTCTGAACATCATGGTGGCTGCTTGAGAGCTATCACTGTGCCAGAGGACGTCTGAAGACATTCATTTCCAAAGGCTGGTTTCAGTCAAACCTTTCACAGCCTTGTAACAATTTTGCTTAATTTAATTTCCTTTTGTTTAATATAATTTCCCCTCTTTTAATCTAATTTCCTATGTTGTGTTTTAATAGAAGATGAAAAGTAAAAATGGAAACAAAATATCAAGAACAGGGACGAAAGGAAGACATATCCAAACATACATCCAGGCCCTTATGATTAAATTACAACTGACATATTTGGTAAGGCTGTGGACAGGCAAATGTCATTTTTTGCATCTCTATTTCTGTGTCTCTGGCTATGGAGTTCGATAGCTCAATACCAATGTATGTGTTTTGTGGGGACATGAAAGAAATGCAAATGTCTTGTTCTGTAAATCACTGTAGCTTTATCCAAGGTAATGAGTCTCTAACTAATAAATCAATGTCACAAGCACATCCCAGAAGGAAAAAATGATCTTGCTAACATTTGTGCCTAACTCATTGTCTTGGCTGCTCCAGCTGGTGTTGGGACAGTGCTGGTCACAAAAAATGAGGGTGTTATATGTGTCCCTTTCAGCGATGCTCTGAGAAGGAAAACCATACCAAAACTAACCAAAGAAAATTCTAATTTGCTAACACAATAAGACAATAGTTATAAAGACAAAACCAAAACTGAAACAAAAAACTCCCACTTCATTATTTCCTATAGGTATTATAAAATATTTAGCCTTCAAAAGAAAGATAAACACAGTAAGACATTTTAGATATTTAAAACATCTGATTTTATAAAGTGTCTTCCTCAGGATCCAACAGATTGACAACACTAAAAAGTGAAAAATTAGTTCTGGTCACTAATTGGTTTTCAGCTGTTAAATTTCCCATCCCCTTTGGTTTGTTTAGCCAACATGTTGGTGTGTAATTACAATAAGTTTAAATGGCAATTAACAGCTGTCTGTAGGGAATGCTTGAAACATTGTAAGTATCAGGTGCCGTTTGTGAGACCTTATTGCCTGTGACCATGAGGCTTATGGGAGTGCTTAGAGGAATTTTTGTCTTTAATTTTAATTTTGTAGCCTGGCCACAACACTGGCCAATTAATTTAGGCTCATAAAAATTAAGACCTCTTTAAGGCCTTGGTTAGAGTTATTTGGGGGAATCTCATTAAAACCACCCTTCTACTGCTGAAATCAAACCTGCTACACCACCTTATATCTTAGACCAGTTTTTTCCTTAGGCAGAAGTTAATCTGAAGAATATCATATTCTTACTCTCTGGCTTAAGTCTTTTTCAAGCAGTTTTGTTCATAGAGAGAGGAAATATATTGCTGTGAAAAAAAAATTGGCAACAGTAAATATCCCTGCTCTTGTGTTCAAGAAATTGTTCTTGTCTCTGACAAGGAGGATGACAATTAGGAATGCAGTTGGAAGGGTATGGATGATTCAGTAATTAGAAAGAGTGTGATTATACTAGAAGCTACTCATGCTGCCATTTGTGACAAAAATAATTGGCTGAGGAAAAGAATGTCTTGGCATTAAAGAGCTCTTTGCAATATAGATGAAGTTGTTTCTAGGTATTCAGCATAGCTGGCTGCACAAATAAAGGTTGAAAAGTCTGAGATGAGTGGAAAATACAAGGAACTATAGAGATAGCTTCTGAGCATATGTCTGTGCATGTTCCTGTTGATAATTTTTTCATGCTGTTACAGGCGGAGGGGAGCATCTGCTAAGCACACAAGAAGCAAAAAAAGGCTGGTGTTGACAAGTTCACCCAAGACAATTAAGGATAAGTTATTGCTTTAACAACATAGCCCTGAGTGTGGGGCAGGGCAGAATTACATCACTTAAAGAGGAGCATCTGCAAGATTTAACTTCTCAAAGCACAACTCCTAAAGGAATTTCTCTCTGGATAGGAAGGTTGGTACAGAGTTTCCCTTGTGACTTGGTGGTCCAGCTTCCCTGGCATATGTAGGTCTGGGCGAGTCGTGTCCCAGGTGCAGAGGCTGTTTTTCTGAATTGCTCTTGTGAAAATCTGTGAAGTGAATGGAAGCTGCCGGTTTGCCCAGGCACAGTGGGTTCACAGCTAGCAGAAGATTATATGGCAATTTGGCAGTCTACTCATAACCTTTTATTTGTACACATTTATAGATCTCCATTCATCCTCATAGTCTTGTGCTCAGTGCAGATTGTCTTGATATTTTTGATTTCATTTCCAGGGGTTAGTGTATTGTTTGCAGTCAGATCTGATGTGTCCTACCAGTTTTTCCTCTTTTGCTGCTTACTCTTCAGCTGATTTTCCAGCTGAACAATAAGCTGAAATAAGAAGACCTGAGTTGTAAGTGGGTTTGAGTAGCCTGGAAATGTGAATAACAGCTGATCTGCAACTAAAGAGTGTTTGAGCTTGTCCACAGACATCTAATCTTACTTTTCTCACTCAGAGTCGTTGCCACATGATCCACACACAAGTGGCTTAAAAAAAGAAATAAGAAAAGAAAAACTAAATGGGATCTTTTCTTGAAAATCTTTAGGAGTTGTAGTGAAGTGACATGACTGCCAAGAAAGCTTTATTAAATAGCCATTAAAGGTAAAAAAAAAAAAAAAGTTCTTGTAAGAGTCTTGGCCCCAGTCAGCTGTGTGGACTTGGCATACATTCTAAAAATTCTGGATTTGTTTTAGTTCTTTAGTTTTGCTCTATAATCGCTGTTTGACGTCAGAGCCAAAGACCTATGTGTTTGCTCAAGAATAAGTAGCTCCAACTTATAGCTGAAGAGTTGCTAAAAGATTCGTATCTGGTTTGGCAATTTTGTGCCATTTGGTAAATGCCATAAAATACAGTTCTTCTCTATCGCATCTTCATCATAAAACAGACTAAATCTGGCTTCTTATTTGGTGTTACGTTGCCACAGAGAGCCTTGTAACATTATCAGAAGGACTTGGTGAGATATTGAGGTCATCCCTTACTGTAAATGATTATCCCTCACTGTAAATGATTATCCCTCACTGTAAATGATTAGACTGTTTTAATGACCAAATACTTCTGAGTACAGCATTCATAGTCTAGAGAGGGGCTGAAGGTTTTCTGTGCATCCTCTGCTTTACTAAATTTTTTTTTGGTAAGGATAAAATTAAAGCTCAAGTTTATCAGCACACAACCTAATGGTAGGCACCTCGAAAGAAGTCTGTTTCCATCACTGTACTTAATACACTTATAAAAAAATATATTCTGCCTCCAGCTGTCCACTCCATGCTTATGCCAGAAACTATTAAATGATGCTTCTTTTTTTGGCTGAAGTGGTTGATGCCACTTCATATTTTTCCTAACTCCTTACTTGACAGTAGGATGATAAACTGTGGCAGGGTGGCAAAGCAAACAGCTAGGGGCTTTATTATTTTAAACTGATGCAGTGTATAAAATTCTCCAGACTTGCAAAAATTATATATCTGTCTTCCACAAAGCCACCCTCATCGGCTGCAGAAAGAGGATACTTTCTACCTTGTCAGTTAAATGGCATTTACTTTTCAGAAATTCCTTTAATAATGAGTTGAGTTTTTTAGCTTGAAGCAAATGGCTGTGGGTTTGGTTTGTTTTGATTCATAAAATGGAGAAATCAACAAAGTACCAGACCTGCCTGAATAGCAGCAGTACTTCCTAGTGTGACACAAAAGTTCAGGTCAGGGTCTTGCACATGTTGAACAGTAGAAGCAGGAAATCCTCCCTAAAACACATCCAATGGATTTCTGGTGGCTGACTGAAACCAGCTCTCCATGTAACCTAACCTTTCCAAACTCTATGAATTGCTATGAAACTGTATTCCAAAAAATGTATTGCAATTACACGTGGGCATGGCTCCACAGAAGCAGAAACTGGCTTCGTTTGGCACTGAGGGAGGGACTTTTTCCTGCCACTGTCTATTCTGTCATCCCATGACCCCAACTACCCGGGAAGACATGGCATGGTGCAATTTGTCAAAACAAAACAGCAGGTATTTCAGTTTTCCAGGCTAAAATTCATTGCAGTTCAGTAGTTGCAACTTGAGATGTGACTGAAGCAGAGGTAGGTAGACCATTACAGTTGGGAAACAGTAACTATCCCAAGACAAGCTGCTCCTTGCCTTGTGTGGGAACACAAGTAAACTCAGGGCAAAACGTTGAACTCTGTTGAAATTTTACCACCTTAATTCTGTTTTGATGTTCCGTAGGTTTTGATTGTCTCGGTATAGAAATGCTAAATTGTATTTGCGTTGTATACCTAGTGTTTGTTTACACAGCAAAACAAAGATGTGATTGCAGCATGAACTAGAGCATAAGCCCTCTGGGCACCAAGGGTACCACGTGTCATTTGCAGTCAGTGCTAACATCTATCCCAGTATATCTTCATTGCTATCATTGCCTCTGTGAGCTAAGTTTTGATTGGTTTTGGTCTGTCTGTTTGTGCTAGGGTTGCCAAATATGGCAAAACGTAGGCATTTTTTTGCTCAGACCTGTCCTAAGGAAATTTAATCTAGTCCAGACAGCATCACTGTGTGGGATTCATCTCACCTAATTTTAGCTATTTAATAGTTAGACAGCAAGTTGAACTAGTTAACTAATAGTCACTGGAGAGGTTTGGCCATCTCCAGAGAATGACTTGTCCTGGCCTGTGTCTACGGTGAATAATTTTCTGTAGGCACCCATCTCTCCCTGTTGATTGTTGAGGAGTCTAGATGACTAGCTTAGATGATGACTGTAACTTTTCAGTAGCAGAAATTGGGTAAGAGAAATCCCTCCAAATAATTTTTATCTAGGCAAGTCAATGTTCCCATCTCAAGGTACGCTGCACGTAGCCAGTGCTTGACATGCAATGTCTACAGAAATGGCTATAGGAGCTGTGAACACAAAGAGTATGATATGCCTTTCAAGCCTTCTTCAGCCTGGCTAGAGAACAGGGCTCGTCTTATGTTTTCATTCTCCTTATTTGGTATAATTAACCTTAAGCTGCCTTTTTCCCAACGGGTATTTATGAACCACACACAAAAGGGAATGATATCACTGTTCTTCATTCATGCTTATACAGTGCTCTGTGAGCCACAGAGAGAGGCTTAAATACATGTTCAGACCATCAAGAATTAAAGTTCAGGGCCTTGTGCATCTTGACATTATAGCTGCAAATAAGAAGAGGACAGTCCTTGCCCCAGGGACTTAAAGCAATTTGACAATAGATGGCTGAAGTATTCTGGAGGTGACCAAGGTGTGAAATGGGCCAGTCCTAGTGAGCAGATTCACACCAGGCCCAAACTTAATTATGTTTGACTAATGCCAGCCTGGCTCAATTATGGTGACTCACTATGTTTTCTTGTAGCATGAACAGAAAGAACCAACCTAATGTTTGGAAATGTCTGACTTCTCCAGACTTGTTAGACATGTAGTTTATCTTTGTTCTGAGGAGATGGGGAAAACAAAAAACAACCCCCCACCCCAGCATGTAATGCTTCTATTCAGCAACAAGCAATAATTTCCCCATTGCTTCAATGACCTTTTGTCATGCTTTTGTTTCCTTCCAGCTAACTCAGATGCTGAACATGGGAAAGTTGAATTCTCTGTTGGCTCTGAGTATTTTTTCATGAAAACTTTCTAATACATGAAATGATTTAGTTTCAAAACACCAATTTTATAGGCAGCTAACAAAGATGTCTTTTTTCTCCACTTTTTCTTGGAATTGCTTCTTAGAAAAAAAAATCACAGAAGGGTTAATTTTTACATAAAAGCTGCTACTTGTAGGAGACCTTTATATGCTTAACAATTTAAAAGAAATATTGATACTTGATACACTACACAGACAATGCCCTTCACATGAAAATCATTGTAGATCACTCAAATGCCATATAGTCTTTCTGTCATGATAATCTACTGTACAAAACTGAACAGTCATAAAAGTAACCATTTAGGCAAAAGGTTGCTATTTCATCTGGCAGTATAGTTATTGTAATAATAGCATATCTGAGATATGAGAGACTTTAAGAAAGGGGGAGACAAAAAGAACTTTAAAGCAGCCAGTGTCTGTTTCCACTAAGCTACTAAATCACTTCTTATTTCAGACCAAGGTACATGTTTAAATTTCCATCTAGGTTCTAATCTAGTGGCTTTAAGCTAAGCTAGTATCTGCTGCTGAACTGGATCTGCTCTTGGATAAGGTTCCAGCAATGCTTTTTTCTTAATCGTGCCAAGCCACTTGGCAAATTGCGTGCA
The DNA here is from genome assembly GCF_030936135.1 of Gavia stellata. Taxonomy (NCBI): domain Eukaryota; kingdom Metazoa; phylum Chordata; class Aves; order Gaviiformes; family Gaviidae; genus Gavia; species Gavia stellata. The sequence continues at coordinate 55,845,305 of NC_082595.1, forward strand.
TACAGACCCAGGGCACAGAAGTGTCTCTCCTGCTTCAGGTTCATATATCTTTTTATCATTCTCCTTGTGCTGGTGACACAAGATCTCTGGATAAAATAATCCATTTTAAAGAATGCATTATCATTGTAACACTATAGCATTGCTAATATTAGTAGAATAACAGCATACTTTAAAATTATTCATGTTTAAGCACACAGTTAAATACTGTGCCAGACTACACACCCAAAGGGTTGGTATTCACCATGCCTAACTTTATGCACTTTTTGTTTGGGCTTTAGTTCAGTGCTTAGTCTCTCTATATAGTGCAGCGTGAGAGGCACTTCTGAGGATTAATTTTAGGTGAAGCAGCTTGATTTCTAGAGGTGCCTTTGCGTCTCCATCAACTATACTAAAAGTCTGTACTGTTGCATGCCTTAACCAGGATGAATCTAAGTTAAAATGCATTTCCAGCTTGCACTTTGGAGTTCCCTGATTCGTGAATGCCAGACTTCATAACCCCAATTACATCTTTTTTTGTTACTGTATTTTCAGATATCAGTTACATGCTAAAAAAAGAACATGGAAGGGTCAGTGATGTGTAATATATGTTGGTACAGTCTTTCACAGTGAGTTTTCCCCCCCACTCTCACTCCTTCAACAGCCTCCATGCCTCTGTTCTCCAACAGCCTGATCCCACTCCACTGATAACCATGCTTTGTCCCCATCTCTCTCCCCATGATGGACAGCCCCTGACAAAAGTTAGGGAAGATGCCAGACTTGAGCCTTTTCAGGAGGTATAAACAGCAGCACCAGCTGTCCTATCTATGATAATAGTTCACTTATTACCTTAAGCTCCTTTTCCCTTATGTCCCATAACCTCCTCCCTCTTCCCCACTCACCCCAGCATCCATTGGTTCTCATCTGCCTCCCTCCCGTCCCTCAAAGTCAGGAAACGTATGCTGAGAGGTTGTATTTTTTTACTGCTTTTAAGACAGAGAAAGCAGGGCAACCAGAACAGTAGAGCAGCTGAATTTTGGGGCTTTATATGGGAAAACAGAGGTGGAGGATTTATTGTGTAATGAGTGTTGTAGAGTATTGCAAAGGTCTATTTTTACAAAATGCTTCAAAGTCTGGAATTTGTCTACCCATTTCTCAGGCCTGAATCTCTTCCATCCCTAAGTTTTAATTAGGTTGAGGATATATCTTATAACTTTCCCAATCCTGGATTGAAGGGCTATTTAGATGTACAGTTTGTGTTTTGTACCTATCTAACCAAATGTTTTAATATAGCCCTAGGCAGCTTGAAAAGGTAGCAACACAATTTTAAAGTCTGGGATACTGAAGAAGGCTTCAAAGCATTGGAGAAATGTATATCTTCTCTGTGATTAGGTGATAGCTAAATAAATAACTATAAGTGCAAGTAAGCAGATTATCTGTACGAGAACAAAATCTCAGAGTGCAGTGCAATGACTATCTCTATAAACACGAAGAGGTGAACTGAAGCAGCAGATCTGAGGACTTATGCCTGAACCTTATTTCTGCTTTCTGGATTATTCAGGGGTTTTGTTTTGATCCTCTACCTTATAGGAATTACGCCGATATTCAATACATAATATTTGATAATGTTGTCTTCCAGCGGCTGAAAACCCTTGATACCAATCTATACCTTTAACATCCATCTGAAAAAGATGAAGTTTCTAAATTAGGAGAAGTCTTCCAAACTTCTTTATAGTTAAGACCTTTTCTTCTACTTGGTGGGAAGAAAAGAAAGCTTGCATAGCTTTTAGTCTCAGTATAAACCTCACAGGACGAATAAAGATTTGTCCTCTTCTTTCGGTTTAGGTGCATGCAAACAGAAACAGTGGCAGGTGGACGATAACATAATTCCATTGTATTTGTACATTGTGCTTATAAATATGATCAAACTTGTCCAGAAAGTTTTCTTAAATGTGGAATTTCCCTACTGAGCAATAGATTTCCCTGATCCCTCACATAACTGTATATTGAACCAAATAAACTTTAGCTATAAAACTTTCAGAACACAGTCTTTTGATTTATATTTCTCTTTGCCTTCCTGGTGGTACAGGGAAGATCTATACAGTCAGGGTGATGTACCTCTCAGGGGCTTGATCAAGCCACTATAAAACTGCTGCCAAAATTTCTGATAATTTATTTAACATTCTGCCATGCTAGAAAAGAAAAGTTGACTGCTGAGCATCAAGAGGCCCAAAATGTTCCTATGCAATGGGTCATGGATTTCCCTGTGTCACTTATCTTACCATTTCATTGCAGTACCATATGTTCCCATACAATTTTGTAATGTGCCCCATATGTTTGCTTTCCTTGATGAAAACCAAGGAGGCAGCAAATTACCTGCAACACTGACACAAATTGTGATTTTTTTTTAGTTCTGAGCTTAGATTAATTTCTTCTACTTTTTATATTCTGCCCAGTAAGTGCTCTCCAGTGAGTGCCCATATTTTGTGAAAAATTGTGAACAACTGTTCAGTGGATCAATGTGCATGAATGTTCCTAAATCCACTATGTCACAACATAATCTATTTAATTTTTAAGCTGGGGACGGTATTTACAAAAAATATAATCTAAAACTTCTATAACTGTTCATCTCCATTCTGCAAAACATTAAGAGAACACAAACCAAAGATCTAATTCTTCCTGGCGAGCAGAGCTACGTCAGAGGTGAATTTGGCCAAAACAGAGATCTGGGTCTCAGCTGTGAACATGAAATGAATTTCAGTGTTTACTGACGAAACTCTGACCAGGTTTGAGATGAACAGGAAAAACTAAATGCGGCGAGGAATGGTTAAGAGTTACCCAAGCCACAACTATCTCCACTTATGTGTGTGTATGCATGTGCCTGTGTGTTTGTATGTGAAAATAACTATGAAGCTTTGGTGTTAGGCAGGGCTTCTGATAGCATAATGTTTTAATCTTAATGTGGCCCAACTAACTAACTACATATGGAGCAGTGGTATAGCTGTGACATTCTTTCTTTTGAGACAGAAAAGATTGACTAAAGATTGAGATGATCTGTTTAAGTCCTGTGCTGTGTTGCAGAATGCTTTACTGACTGTTGTGACTTTCATGGTTTTTTTTCATTGCATGCAGCATAATTCTTATTGTTTAAACATCTACTAGAAATTTTGATAATTACAAATTATGGTACAGATCCTCTACTAAGATACATTTGGAAAAAATAACTTAAGCATGTTAAATATGTGAACTCAAACCACATCACATGCCTGTGTGGACACTTGATCTGGTAATTAAAATGTCCTCCATTCAGTTTAACTTAAGTCACTTCCAAAATAAATGAAAATAAATTGTATTAAAGACACCAGTTCACCAGGAGACGATCCACGAAGAGACCTAAGGCAGATCAGCAAGTTCACATAGAAAGACAATTCAGCATAATTTTATGATGTCTGGAGTTTACAGCACAACAACTGCAAGTATTCTCCGAGCAGACCTAACTCTTTACTTTCTACATCCTGAAAATCAGGTAAAATAAGGGTTAACAGGAAAGTCTTAATCTGGCTGATAACTCTTGCATGTTTTTGAAAGCTTTTTTGCTATGCAACTTCCAAACACTGTGCTCTGTTGTCTACCCCAAGCACTGCAGGCAACAGAAGATGGAATTAACACTGAATGTTCACAGCATTTGTGGAGTTAATGCAGAATGTAAATGCTACTTAACACGGTTGGTTTTTTGGCTTTTGTTGGCTATTTTTACATGTTTGAGCAGTTAATGAACCCTTCCAGACTGAGCTCCTTGTTGTGCAATTTAGCAGGATGTATGGATGCCACGGCGAGGACCTTTCCTGAGGCCCATTACTTCCTGATCTCTGCTATCAGATCGGATTTATGACATGGATAAAGAGGAGTTTGGGTCCATTTAAGGTTTACTGGTTATTGACCATTAAAACTGCTAAAGTGATTTCTAGCAGCAGACAACATTATATTGGAGATCGGGATTATGCAGGGCTTCTGTATCTCGGGGAAGTGTTCATACTTTTTAAGGCCTACCAGCTTTTTGTTTCACTGTGCTGCAGAGCGAAGATCTTTCCTGGCTCCAGCACGATTTTCCTAGATGAAAGACATACCTGAAAATACTACAAATGGATAAAACAGTTTACTAAGACATATTAATCCAAAAGTAAAAGAAATCAAAAGATTCAGCTGAATCCTTTCTGCTTTAAATTCAGCAGTCCTTGGAGGCTGCATGTCAGGCTCAATGGAGGCCAGGTCAATGGACATAATGGAGTTACACCACAATTTAGTCTCTGTACTTGTTTTATACTTCTTTCAAAAGGGCAAAACAGCCATTTTTTCTTCGTCCAGAAGTGGGTAATTGAACTTTCTTCTATTGTAAAGGAGGACTTGTTTCTGCTCTTGTTCTTTGGGTTTTAGCGTCAGCTTCTTTCACTAGTTTAGCTTCACTAATCTCTCACAGATTTATGTTTCTAATGTCTTTGTGTGGTTTTGATATCAGACCCATGCACACTCTGTATACTGAATTCAGGGTTTAAAACAAAAATCTGGGAAATGATCTCATGTTTCTGCACTGATGAAGTCTCTATTATTATGAAATGAAGGCTGCATACATAGTATATTTTGAATAGTTTCCCATTTAGCTACTCCTTCATGGCATGTATCAAAGTATGCTCTCTAAACCTTGGGTGGGGGGAGCGGCTTAGAGTCAGATGAGCACCAAAATACCTAAATGCTTTGAGTTTTGAAAACTGAGCTGTTCTGAAAAGCAAGCTTTCCAGTCTAATTCTGCTTCAGTTTTGTCTGGACATACTGCAGCGCCAGCACTGGAAACAGTATTTCCTTACTCCATCTTGTCAATGGGAGGACACTTGTCAAAACTAGCTCTGGCCAGACTTAGGTAATTCCCCAGCACTGTAAAGGAAAGTAGAGAGAACGTACATTAAAAGTCATAATGTGAGGGACGCCCTCTGAAGACGAAGACTTGAGTGGATTTTTAGTATCAGTGGGCAACATTTCCAAAACCAGTCAAGTGACTTCAAAATTTAATCATTAAGGTGATTTTGAAAAAGTTACTCTTTATCAGGAAAGTTACAGTCTTTCTGTTGTTTCTGAGTTCTGACTATTGTGTTATTTACATTTTGCACTGGAAAGCATAAAACAATAAATAGAAAGGTAAAAATCAATTAAAACTAAAAATGATTTTTGCTCAGGTTAAGTTTGACATTTTGGCAAATATTCAGTCTACTAAACACAAGCTGGCTAGTCTTATTTATAAATTTGCTAACATTACTGTTAGTCTTCAAAATAAGGTAAGAAATGTGTGAATTGCTGATAAATCAATGGATCATTCTTACTCGATTGCGTGTGGATGTGGCATTGTGGGATGTAGCTTGATGGACATGGTGCTGTGTGGTGTTGGGTGGGTTGGTTTTTGGTGTGTTGTGCCTTGTTGTTGTTGTGTGGTGGTTGGCTTGCGTGGGTTGTTTGTGTGGTTTTTTTTTTTTTTTTTTTTTTTTCTTTTTCAGGTTGGACTTGATGATCTTGCAGGTCTTTTCCAACCGTAGTGATTCTGTGATTCTGTGATTCTGTGATTCAGGTTTCTTCTGGTACTGTATGAGTTAGTGCCATGGCTATTTTTTCACTAAACAAGTCTGTGATTGTTGGTCTCATCAGCCAGAGATTCTAATTCTGGATGAGTTTAATTTTAATGAGATTTTACATCAAGAGCTTTCCTATCGGGTATAATGGCAAGAGTCAAAGCCTACGTCCTCAAAAGAAAGGCTCATGAGAATAACAGAAATGGTGCCAGTTCCTCAGTTTTAGTGTTTAGTCTTCCACTAGTTTATACTCCGCCATATAAAGGCAACTCAGAATTAGTGCTGGTTTTACTGTATCTGTGATGGTTCAGAAGCTGTTTCACAGGCATTTCAGCCATCTAGCAACCTATGGTACAGAGGCTGAACGTATATGCTGTCTCAGCGGAGGAAGGGGATGGGGACCCATGCAGCAGCAAAGACGTAGGGGTTGTTGATGTGCTAGAAACCAGGGAAATGCCTGAGATCAGTCACATAGGAATTAGGGCTTCTTCTCCCAAAAAGGTAACAGGATCAATAGCCCAACTAAAGTGCGTCTATACCAATGCACGCAGCACAGGCAACAAACAGGAAGCGCTGGAAGCCATGGTCCAGCAGGAAAACTATGATCTAGTGGCCATCACAGAAACATGGTGGGATGACTCGCATAGCTGGAGTGCTGCACTGGAAGGCTACAAACTCTTCAGAAGGGACAGGCAAGGAAGGAGAAGTGGCAGGGTGGCCCTGTATGACAAGGAGTGTTTTGATTGTCTAGAGGTTAACGATGGTGACGATAGGGTTGAGTGTCTGTGGGTGAGAATCAGGGGGAAGGCCAACAAGTCAGATATCATGGTGGGAGTCTGTTATAGACCACCCAACCAGGATGAGGAGACAGACAAAATATTCTATAAGCAGCTGGGAGAAGTCTTACGATAGCTAGCCCTTGTTCTCGTGGGGGACTTCAACTTACCAGATGTGTGCTGGAAATACAATACGGCAGAGAGGAAACAGTCTAGGAGGTTCCTGGAATGTGTGGAAGACACATTCCTGACACAGCTGGTGAGTGAGCCAACTAGGGAAGGCGGCCCACTGGACCTGCTGTTTGTGAACAGAGAAGGACTTGTGGGAGGTGTGACGGTGAGAGGTCGTCTTGGGCACAGTCATCATGAAATGATAGAGTTTTTGATTCTCAGAGAAGTAAGGAGACGAATCAGCAGAACTGCTGCCTTGGAGTTCCGGAGGGCTGACTTTGGCCTGTTTAGGCGCCTGGTGGACAGAGTCCCTTGGGAGGCAGTCCTGAAAGGCAAAGGAGTCCAGGAAGGCTGGACACTCTTCAAGAAGAAAGTCTTAAAGGCACAGGAGCAGGCTGCCTCCTTGTGCAGGAAGACAAGCCAGTGGGGCAGAAGACCGGCCTGGCTGAACAGAGAGCTTTGGATGGAACTCAGGGAAAAAAAGGAGAGTTTATGACCTTTGGAAGAAGGGGTGGGCAACTCAGGAGGACTACAAGGATGTTGTGAGGTTTTGCAGGGAGAAAATTAGAAGGGCCAAAGCCCAACTAGAACTTAATCCGGTGAATGCTGTAAAAAAAAAAGTTTCTATAAATATATTAGCAACAAAAGGAGGGCTAAGGAGAATCTTCATCCTTTATTGGATGTGGGGGGAAACATAGTGACAAAGGATGAGGAAGAGGCTGAGGTACTTAATGCCTTCTTTGCCTCAGTCTTTAATAGTCAGACCAGTTGTTCTCTGGGTACCCAGCCCCCTGAGCTGGAAGATAGGGATGGGGAGCAGAATGAAGCCCCCACAATCCAAGGGGAAATGGTTAGTGACCTGCTACACCACCTGGACACCCACAAGTCTATGGGACCGGATGGGATCCACCCAAGGGTACTGAGGGAGCTGACAGAAGTGCTCACCAAGCCACTTCCCATCATCTACCAGCAGTCCTGGCTAACTGGGGAGGTCCCCGTTGACTGGACGTTAGCAAATGTGATGCTCATCTTTAAAAAGGGCCGGAAGGAGGATCTGGGGAAATACAGGCCTGTCAGCTGGACCTCGGTGTGAGGGAAGATTATGGAGCAGATCATCTTGAGTGCCATCATGTGGCACATATGGGACAACCAGGCAATCAGGCCCAGCCAGCATGGGTTTATGAAAGGCAGGTCCTGCCTGACTAACCTGATCTCCTTCTACGACAAAGTGACCTGCTTAGTGGATGAGGGAAAGGCTGTGGATATAGTCTACCTAGATTTTAGTAAAGCCTTTGACACTGTCTCCCACAGTATTCTCCTGGAGAAGCTGGCTGTTCATGGCTTGTATGGGCTCATTCCTTGCTGGGTAAAAAACTGGCTGGATGGCCAGGCCCAAAGGGTTGTGGTGAATGGAGCGAAATCCAGTTGGCGGCCGGTCACAAGTGGTGTTCCCCAGGGCTGAGTTTTGGGGCCGGTCTTAATACCTTTATCAATGATCTGGATGAGGGGATTGAGTGCACCCTCAGTAACTTTGCAGATGACACCAAGCTGGGCGGGAGTGTTGATGTGCTTGAGGGTAGGAAGGCTCTGCAGAGAGATCTGGACAGGCTGGATCCATGGGCCGAGGCCAATTGGATGAGGTTCAACAAGGCCAAGTGCTGAGTCCTACACTTGCATCACAACAACCCCATGCAACACTACAGGCTTGGGGGCGAGTGACTGGAAAGCTGCCAGCTGAAAATGAGCCAGCAGTGTGCCCAGGTGGCCAAGAAGGCCAATGGCATCCTGGCTTGTATCAGAAACAGTGTGGCCAGCAGAACTAGGGAAGTGATTGTACTTTTGTACTCAGCACTAGTGAGGCCGCACCTCGAATACTGTGTTCAGTTTTGGGCCCCTCACTACAAGAAAGACCCTGAGGTGCTGAAGCGTGTACAGAGAAGGGCGACGAAGCTGCTGAGGGGTCTGGAGCACAAGTCTTATGAGGAGCGGCTGAAGGAACTGGGGTTGTTCAGTCTGGAGAAGAGGAGGCTGAGGGGAGACCTCATCGCTCTCTACAACTACCTGAAAGGAGGTTGCAGAGAGGTGGGAGCTGGTATCTTCTCCCAGGTGACAAGTGATAGAAGAGGAAATGGCCTCCAGTTGCGCCAGGGGAGGTTTAGATTGGATATTAGGAAAAACTTCTTCACTGAAAGGGTTGTCAGACATTGGAACGGGCTGCCCAGGGGGGTGGTGGAGTCATCATTCCTGGAGGTTTTTAAAAGACAGGTGGATGAGGCGCTTAGGGACATGGTTTAGTGGTGGACTTGGCAGTGTTAGGTTAATGGTTAGACTTGATGATCTTAAAGGTCTTTTCCAAACTAAATGATTCTATGATTCTATAGGTATATACTCAGGGACAGGGACTTGTCTATCCATATTCTATCCACATTTAATCTATGTCAGTGATTATACATAGTTAGTAAGCTTGCTTCCTGCTATCCTGTGACATCCTGTCATCGTGATAGCTTGGCTATAAGAAGCTGTCTGGGGATTTCTCTATACTTGAGAAGAGTCGGTTGGGAAAGCTGTAATACAATAACTATGCCAAAAATTGTCCTCAGAGGGGACATTCCTTAGGCCTGGAGAGGCTCTTTGGTTGGCATCCTCAAAGAGAATTATCTATACTAGCAGAAAGACTTCTTGCTGCAATGGTAACCATGGTTTACCGGGTTTTTTGCAGACACAGTTATATTATGTCGGACTATGACTTTTTCACATTCGTAGCGGATTCATTTATACTTGACAAATATTTCAAGCCTGTTTATTCTGTTACTAATATCTTACTGTCTTTTCAACCATCCCTTTGCTTGAACTTGGACTCTTTAGTGGACACTTTATCCCCATGCCAGATATCACTGTGGGAATAAAGAGCATGAGACTCTGCAAATGGCAGTAACACAAACAAAGAGTTATGAAGATAATCATAGCATCTCAGTGCTTGAGGGAAGCACCACTTCATAAGTAGCACAAACCCAGTTTTGTCTTTTTCCCCTTTTATGGTAAGAAGTACTACTATATGCACTATAATTATAGAAGTATTTAGAGGTTTTTTCTTCTTTCTACTCCTTCTATTCGGGTAGGAATCTACCCCAAAGCAGCAGGTCCTACATATAATCAGAAAAGGACTGAGATATAGGGTTGTTCTGCCATCTTGAGGAACAAATAATAGACTCATAGCACAGTTTACAACCAGTTTCCTTTAAAGCATCAGATGTCCTACAATGATGCAAATCTAGTTCATCTACTGACCATAAACAATGGGATAATTAATGGAATACTTCAGCTTTGAAATTGAATCCTAATATCTCTAATTCCTATTGAATCATAATCTAAGAATTATGAATTGGATTGTAATCAGTCTTCGAACCATTTGATGGATTTGGGTATAATTGTCACCTCATAAGCCAAGGAGCATGTCATTACTGAGTATTTATTATATAGCCTTTGTCATGTAACTACAGAAAGATTGCTCAGGAATAGATGCTTTATAAAACTGAGTGAAACCAAATATTTATTTTAATTTTCTTATGTGTGTTTATTGTTTGGAATTTTCTTCATCAAACTGTTTACAGGTTCTAACGCAGGAGAATTGTTTAAGTGCACTTGGAAAGGGTTCTTTGCGGGTTACATGAAAAAGCACTTAGAACAATGACTCCATTTCTTTCTAGACAAGGCAAAGGAGAAAGCACATGATAAGGTTTGTATTAGTAAAACTATAAATTCCCCAAGTAAAATTAATTTTATCTCTTAGCTATTGACCTGAAGGCGTGAGATTTTTTGGTATGTGCAAATGCCCCTGCATTCTGCAATTATCTTCTCTTGCAGCAAACTAAAAGCAGGGCAGATTTCTCATTAAAACCATGGGTTTTTTTTCCACCATTCTGGTGCAGGGAAAAGGCTTAAAAGAAAATGCAAATGTAGTGGTTGATATAACTTATATCCACTTAAAGACCTCTTTGCACAACCAGAATGATCTAAAGCATTCAATGTTAATAAGCTTCAGATCAGGCATGCAGACAGAAATTTCAATACTTATCACTACCTTAATTGGATGCTCATTTTGATGCTACACACCTCTCCCCAGGGGTGTGGTAACTAAGGCCAAGTTTATTCTTGGATCGCTTTACTTCTTAGCTGACTGATAGGCAAGGCATTCCTCGTGTGGGTGCAGTTAGCCTGGCATTGTTCTGCCATAGAAACACACCCTTCCCTGAAACAAGGAGACACACAGTTTGCTGGTATAACTGTCTGAAGATTAGGAGTTTCTGTCAGCACAGCTATGCCAGCCAGGGATCAAACCAACACATGTGTGGCAAAAGTTTGTGCGGGGAGACAGGGTTTAGGAACAGTGCGATATGGTCCCTGTGCCGAGAACGATGCTTAGCACTCACTCCCTGGGAATAGGAATGAAATGTATACAGTATTATTTCAGATCATTCCTTGTTCCTTTTGCATATTCAGTGCCTCTCCCAAGTGACTCGCTCAGTGTAATAAAATAAATTAATTGTATTTTATCTGATGCTTTCTCTACCGTTCTCAGCCACCTCCCTATCTTGTATTCTTTCATCCATGTGACTCCTCTTCTTTTCTTTAAAAAAGCAAACATGTCAGGGCATTCAGGATATAGTAGAGAAAGTAAGAACCTGGTGAATTTATTTGATCTCTTTTCCAGGCTTTCTGTTGGATAAAAAACAGTGAGTGAGTAATTGTTGGTTAAAAAGAAAACTTCTGGATGAAGCATTTTCTCAAATGGAATCAGAATGGAGACTTTCAGAAACTCAGGAAAATTAGGTTTACAATGCCATTACTCCCTCATTTTCTAGTGGGATTTCAGATACATTTGCTGCATTTGATTATGAAAATTTGTATTGATGCAGTAAACTACCTAGGAACCTCAGTCATAGTTCAGAGCACACTGTGAAGCTCATAGAGTCAAAACAGAAAAATATTTTCTGACGTAAGGAGCTTCTTACAGTCTGAACGTACATCAGAGACCATACAGATAAAACCAGACAGAGCAGAACACAAGGTAACTAGTGATCAGGGTTTTTTGCAATGTCAGAAGGGAAATAGGGGAACCTGTCTTGTGAGAGGAGATCGAAAGGAGCTAGGCTTGTTTTATCTAGCAAAGTCAAAGTTGAGTGTATTATTCATAGATACGTTTTGGAGATGGGTAAATATCAGGGAAAGAGAAGAACTGTTGAAATCTAAGGATAGTTCAAAGCAAAGTGCACACAATTTCATCCTAAAACAAGTTAGCTAGAAGAAGATTTGTGTCTACTGGAAGCACAGAAATGGCCTTCCAACATGGGAAGTAAGAGGAAAGAAATGAAATCGCTTCAAGATGGAGCATGAGGCATTTAAAGCAGGATAGGGAGGATCTTTAAGTTAGGATCTACAGCTTGGCGTGAGACTCTGGCTGTTCAACTTGCTGATATTTACAAGAGGGGCTGGAGGAAGACTTGATTGCTGTTTGTTGACCCTGTCTGTTTGCACTCCATTCATATTATACTTAATTAGCTCTGTGCTTCAGGGCCTCTGCCAGGTAAGTGCCGGAACAAGGAAGAATGTCCTCTTTTCCTCCCTTTAATGCAAAACATGGCTTCTGGGAAAGATGGGGTTTTACTTTCTTCTCATATGTCAGTGATCAGTGGGAAGTCCTTGAGATACTTAGATCATTTTTGCTCATGTGCCTTAATCATGTCCTCAAGGCTAAAACCAGTCATTATATTTCAGGATTTGTACTGTATTTTCTATTAAACCACTAATGGATTGGGCTTTGGATTTTGTTGGGGAATTGCCTTCCTCTGTTCTATTTTCATCTAACAAACCCCCTGCCTATGTCAGGGACCTCAGATACTGCATTTCCCCCACTTTTGCCTGGTCCCTTCCTTTGGAACAGGCTAGTTTTGGCGGTCTTTCTTGTATGATTACTTCTAATAACGTTCCAAAGATTTCAGGGTATTTTTGTGGTTTCTGGTATATGGGATCATGTAGTGTAGAGCTCTCTGGAACTCTGTGTTGAATGTGAAATACTTGGCTGCCTGCAATTGCAAAGGATTTATCTTTTTAGGATCTGAAAAAAGACAGTGAGGTAACTCTGTGGATGCTTCTTGTTAGCATAAGGAAAGGGAGCACAGGAGAAGGGCATGAAAATGCTTGTCTGAAAAAGCTGTACATGAATGCTGTCGGCTGACTTCCCAGCGGCAATGTTTTGGTAATTAGAAAGCCTGCATCCTTGTCTTTCCAGGGCATTACCTTCAGTGGTCTGCAAGTACAAGGGAAACAGCTTTTGTGAGGTGGAGGTCTCTGTTGAAGGAAAAGGAATGACTGGGGGAAAGGGTGTGGAGCATTGTATCTTCAAAGAGCATGCCATGGGGCAGGGCATAAAGCCATCCTTGGAGAGATTTGCTGTGAGAATGGGAATAAAGCAGGCATGAGAAAAATCTGGATTTTTGCTCCCAGAGCTCAGAAGACTGGAGGCACCTGTGGCTGATCACAAAGAGAGTTCAGGTCAGCAACCGCCGCTGGCACCGGCAGCAGAAAAAGATGATGTTTTATCCATATATGGAACCTGCATGAAGTTTCCTTGAAATGATTTTACTGTCTTTGAAAAGGGCAAAATGGATTTAATAATCACAGGAAGGACTGTTAAATGTTTCTGTGGCAAAATCAGATGACACCTCCACTGACTCCATATGAGTTGAGGGATTTATCTGATGGGCAGATGAATGCATATTGAGAGGTGATCAGGAATTCATGGGCCCAGTAAACTGAGGCTAGAAAGGATGCAAGATAAGGGCATAAAATCTCCTGTGCTCCTGGCACTTTTTTACTCTGCCTTTCAGTCAAAACTTTTACCACGGTAATGATAAAACTCACAGAAAAAAAAAAACAACCAACCAACAACCAACAGTTGAAAGCATATAATTCCACTAAAACTTTCAGTGTTTTCTTTTGGAGATGATTATATTTTGTTTAAAAATTTTTCAATTATAGCTATTTATGACACCTTTTACTTGAGACAGACAACCTCCTGGGCCCCAAGGATAGCACTGGTGTCCTGCCACTGAACACAGATAAGGCATTGTCGTGATCTGGCATCCAGCTAGGGGTTCCCCAGACCCACCCCAGGGATTCAACAGCTGTTTTCCAACAGAAGGTCTTCCAAACAAAGCAGCCTGGCTAAATACGCCATCACTTTTGGATAAGGTTTTACCTCATCAGAACATTCCCATCTAGATCTTATTCCAGCACTGGATCAGATGAGCAGGCTTGTGTCTTACGCAGACTTGATCAAATTCCCAATGAATGTGCAAAAGGCAGTTAGGAAATAACCTGCTGAAAGTTTCCTCTCAAGCAGGGAATGAAATGTGGGTCTCTTGGTGGAATCACTACATTTTGTTTCCATTTTAAATTACTGTAGTGTGTTATCTAACTGCAGAAGTTCTCATTTTCCAAATAAAAGTCCATCTCTTATCTGAATTCTGCTAAGTTCTTTGCCTCAGATATACGTCATGATACTGAGTAAAAGAGATTAGCTGTGAATAAAAAAGATTACATGCAAGTGCTGCCTTTTATCAGCCTTAATTCAGTGTCTTTTAAGTTCCTTCCTCTTCTTTTCTGGTAAGAGAGATGGAAAATATGTTGACTTTGTCTTTGCTATTCATTGCTTGATATAATATCCCAGTTTTCAAATAAAATTGTTGTTAAACATAACATTAGATCCTGATACCTGGATATGAATCCATCATTTATGTGAGAAAGAAGGCATTTATTTTATATTTTTTAAAACATGTTTAAAAATGTGTCTCGTGGAAATTGAAATGAAGATGCATAAAACTATGGTATGGTCACAGTATAAAACTGTCCTGAAGCAACGTTTTTCTTCTAAGTTCTGGTGACAAATACAAGACTTCTGCATATGAAGAGCTTTCAGGACTGGAAACTACAACTTGCAGAATGAATAACAGGTAATCATGGGAATCTCGACAGCCATTAGAAGTCAATTACTCATGAGGGTAAAACAGCTGATTCCTTTGCTGATCCTTAACAACAATTAAAAAGCATGAAAGCCAGGGATCTGGTTAATGTAGTTTCTATCCAAAGGGCAAGATTAATCCTCTGTACTGGAAGCAGAGATTCACTTTTTTTTTTTTTACAGACACTGTACGTGATCACCATGGCATAATAATATTGAATCATGTCATTACTAAGCATTTCTGAACAAAACACAATTTACTCTTGAACTTTTGTTCATTTGTATTTGACAACTGAGATGTTTCCTTCTCTTCTTTTTTGTTATAGAGGGAAAAATTCCATCTATCTTGAAAAGTGTTTCTCATGTGTTTTTCATCAGAGACCAACAATTATTGTTTATGACCTTGGATTTTAATTGTAAATCCAAAACCATAATTTTGGAAACTTTATGAGTTTGCAAATAAACCTTGGGTAAATTTTCCATGCTTGGAATCTGAACATTTATTTTAGCAGCAGCTGATGCTTGGTCCTACATATGTATAACCTTAAGCCTTTAGCTTCGTGCTGAGAATATAACCAAGCAACCTGCTAGCTTTCAAGCTATCATTATTATAGCCTTGATTGCCTCTACATCCTTTGGCTGAGGAAAGGAGTATTTTGAAACTCCTTGAAAGTCACTCAGGTGATTTCTTCAATCCCCTCCTGGCCAAAGAGCTGAGTATTGACTTGATGATAGGGTTTGAGTCTATGAAGTTATGCACTGGATTGTAAAACATTTCACTTACAAGAAATTAAGCCAAATTACAGAAAAAGCAAATTATATACCATCTGTAAGCGCAGCCCTGATGATAGAAAAGAGTCCCTCCATCCCCAAACTAGCAATATTGCTGCAAGCCAGCAGAAGCATGTGGTTATAGACTGTGCTTTGGGAGGACCAAGGTCCCACCACAGACTTCCTATATAATTTGGGCAAGTCACTTTTTAATCTCTCTGCCTCAATTCCCCATCTTTAAGGGGTGGACCACAATACTTTGATTGTCTTGCCTGTGTAGCTTTTTGTGGTACAGACTGTCTCTAGCTGATAGCACAGCACTTAGCACAGTGGAGCTATGACCAAACCATGTTTCCCTAGGGACTTCTGCAATAAGTATGGAATGCACTTGTCCTTGTCATGGCAGAGTACATGTTCTTAGCCAGATAGCCAGAATCTGGAGCTTTAGATATCCATGGTAATGCTATGATAGAGGTTTTCTCTCACCATCTCTGCACAGAGCAGTCTGACAGCAGTTTGCAAGTTTCTTTCACTCTCCTGGTTACCCTCTTGCAGGAGTTAAAGGGTCCTCTCAGTCTGAAGGCTCATTGCCAGGAGGGAAAGGCCGGAGGCTAATAACAGCATCTTGAGGTCCCTGCTGTGACCAGCAGAGACCTTCAGATGGAATAATTTTAATGAATTTCACGTGTTTGTAGTATTGACATTTACTTGAGAGCTAGTTTCCTTGACTCCTTTTATAGTCATTGCAGACAAACAGACAGTTCCAAGACGGGATTCATCTGCCCTATTTTAGGTTACTATTTTAGTATGAGATAAATCATCCCGTGGAGTTTCCTATTTCTTTTCATTGACTACAAAGAGAGTCTAAACAATTACCTCATGTGCGGACTTCTACCCTGTAGATCTGGACTTCAACTTGTGGTTCTCATACAGCCTCTATGGATGTCACCATACCTTCCCAACAAAGTCAGTAGCACTGTCTCCATTTTATTTTTTCTTGGTGGGAAGCTGAGGAGCAGTGATATGACCGCAGTGTTCAAGGCCACCAAGCAGTCCTATATTGATCCAGTGCTTGATAAACTGAGTAACAGTGCAGACCCAGAACTGCTGTTTTGTAAAGCTTGGCACCACTCAGTTGAGGCACTCCATGTTTAAAACTGCTGAATACTGGGATCTAAAGATCTTAGATAAAGCTACTCTAAACTAGAAACACAAGTTATGCCTCATAGTTGATGCTTATCATTAGTACAATGAGTTTTAAATTTTAAGAAAAAGAAATTACCAAAGGCACCACAATAGCAGCTACAAATGCCACCTGAACTGTATTATTTCCTTAGACATATGGCACCTGGTGTTGAGTGAGAGCTCTTCTGAGTCATTTCTAAACCAAATGAAAAGCGTGCTGTGTCTGCAATACCTGGGTATCACAGCTCTTAAGACAGATAATTCTCATGGATTCAACTTATTTTGAATTGCCAGGGGATAAACAGAAGGATTAGTAAAGATGGTGTAATGTGGCACGTGTAAAATAAAAATGTGGAGTGGAATAACTGAATAACTGTTAATAAGAAATCAGCTAGCTTGTCAGCAGTATGTTATCTAGCTGCTAAATAATTAGCTGCTTAAAGCACAGTGTCCATTCCTTGGGACAAGTCAGAGCACAGCAGCCTCCGGGAAAGGCGCTTTCATGTGGTTTCTCTGAATTGCTTGAATGGATGTGAGTAGTTTCATCATTTGGTGAAATCTGTCTGGGCGATGAGATAAAACATGCATAAACGTTGCTACCTATTATATGGCTGTATCAGGGCACGTTTCTAATCACCGGCAGAGTGTGTCCCTTTGTGGAGACCGTTAATGGCAAGTACCAGCATCGTGCAAGGCTCAGGTGATGTAAGATCCAGTTCTAGGTATTTGCACTCTCGGCAGGTTTCTGGTGGCCAAGTACTGAGCACTACTGCAGTTTCTGCCGAGGTGCTCCTCTGGCGTGAGTGCTGCTTGCCATGATCCTGCAGCTCTGTTGTGGCAGAGCGTGGTGCTTGGCATCCTGAGCTCAGGAAAGGTCTCTGAAAACACAGAGGTGCCTTAAGGAAGCACAGAACCTTAAATGAGAAGGCTGCAAGCAGTTTAGAGACAGCTACTCCCCTCCAAGATCCCTGCCTTGCTCCTCCTCCTTCACTTCCACTACGCTTCTTCTTTCTGGCACATCCTAGTTTTTCACTTTTCTCCTTCACCTTTGTCAACTTGCTTCTTTTCCAGCAATCTCCCCTTACGCTCTTTAGGCTTTCTGAGCACAATTTTAAAGCATTCTTGGATTCAGTCGAATAGGTATACATAACCTTCTGAACGTAATATCACAAATAAGCCAATGTAGGGGTCAAGTGTGGAGGTGGATTGAATTTTTTTTTCAACTTGGTTTCACCTCTTCATGTTGTCTGAAACTCTCTGCGTCAAACTCTCTAATTGCCCATAACAAATTCAAAAGATGTTGTCCAGCATCAAATAAATACACCAAGGGGGTAAACTTCACAAAATATTATAAGTTGTTTGATACTAGGATGGCCAAGAGAGAAGATAGTTGCTGTGACAGCATCATGTGAAGGAAAAGCTGCAAAGTAAGGTCATGTCATTAGATAGAGGAGAAGACACAGAAGCTCTTATATAACCAAACTGAAAATTTTAATTTGAACTGACAATCAAACATCAGACATAAATCTGTAGGAAACTAGGCACTGTTAATACCACGGAACCACTTGTTTACATCTTTAACAAGGGAAGGAATGAAGAAGATAAGAGAACAAGTTGGGAAATGAGGCAGACTAGTGTCAAAAGACATTCTGGATACATAATGCCTATTATTTAACTGAATTTCCCTTTTCGTCTAACTCCATTGATGAAATGTGCTATGTAAATCAGGGAAGAATCTTACTTTCTATAGCTGTTTATAAAGCTAATTTATTTTCTTCCTTCAAGAATGATGTCATAAAATTTGAGATTTTATATTAAAAAGCTCACCATGTTAGGATAGGGAAAGGGGAGGGCATTAAGCTTCTGTACAGATTTTGTTTCTGATTCAACAACAGACCATGTAAGCTTTTTAATAGGCATTAGGATTCTCCTAATTGTGAATCATAAGTAACCTTGCCTCACTGTAGAGACAGCAAAAGCTGATAGTCTGATGTTGATCTGGGATGTAATTATACAATGAAGACATTTGAACCTGTATTGAGACTTTATGAGCTGTCTTGTAATTTACTCTAACTCCCAGCTCTTCTATGCAGCTACTACGCCCATGTATATGCACATATTTCTTCAAGTAAACTCTTTAATAATATAAATACAATAAATTTTGCAAATTTCGATTTCCAAGAGTTAATGGCAGAATTAACAACAAGTTCTGTGTGGCTTTAATCAAGTCCCTAGATGTGTATGTTTGATGACACTAAGTATTCAGAGCATCTTTGGCTCACTCAGTGTGTACACTTGCATATTTACTCCGGCTACTCACACTTTTATTCTGTTCTCATTACTTAATGCATTTATATTTTTTAAAAAATCTGATTAACATCACAATAATCAGATTTTCATGTGGATTCCTCTTTTGTGCTCATCACTATTTGACAATGTTCCCAGATTTCTAATACAATGTTAGTCTTTGTGGTGGGTTGACCTTGGCCGGCTGCCAGGTGCCGACCAAGCTGCTCTATCACTCCCCCTCTTTAACTGGACAGAGGGAGCAAATATGACGAAAAGCTTATGGGTCAAGGTAGGGACAGGGAGATCACTCAGCAATTACTGTCACAGGCAAAACAGACTCAGCTTGGGGAAATTAATTTAATTTATTGCCAATTAAACAGAGTAGGATAATGAGAAATAGGAACAAATCTAAAAATACCTTCCCCTCACCCCTCCCTTCTTTCCAGGCTCAACTTAACTCCCAAGTCTTCTACCTTCTTGTCCGAGTGGTGCAGGGGGATGGGGAATGGGTGTTGCAGTCAGTTCATAGCACTTTGTCTCTGCCTCTCCTTCCTCATCACACTCTCCCTGATCCATCATGGGGGGAGACAGTCCTTCACAAACTTCTCCAATGTAGGTCCTTCCCATGGGTTGCAGTCCTTCAAAAACTTCTCCAGCATTTCGACAGGTGAAGTCCTTCAGGAATGGACTGTTCCAGCATGAGTCCCCCACACAGTCACAGTTCCTGCCAGGAGTCTGCTCCAGCATGGGCTCTCCACAGGCTGCAACTTCCTTCAGGGCACATCCACCTGCTCCGGTGTGGGGTTACTCCATGGGCTACAAGGTGGATATCTGCTCTATTGTGGTCTCTCCATGTACTGCAGGGAGACAACGTGTGACACCATGGTCTTCACCATGGGCTGTAAGGTAATCTCTACTCCAATGCGTGGAGCACCTCCTCCTCCTTCTTCACTGACCTTGGTGTCTGCAGAGTTGTTTCTCACATGTTCTCACTCTTCTCTCCCAGCTGGTGCTGCACAGATTTTTTTACCATTTCTTAAATATGGTATAACAGAGGCACTACCAACACTGCTGATGGGCTCAGCTTTGGCCAGCGGTGAGTCTGTCTTGGAGCTGTCTGGAACTGGCTCTGTCTGACATGGGGGCAGCTTCTGCTGTCTTTTCACAGAAGCCCTGCAGCCCCCTGGCTACCAAAACCTTGCCATGTAAACCCAATACAGTCTTCCGCTGTCTTCTCCTGGTGTCTTAATTTTCTGGTCCCAAGCTCCGCTTCTATCATAGTGCTTCATCCAAACTCTGGGTTAACTGGTTCCCACAGCCCCACTCCCATCTCTGTCCTCCACTATATCTTCTAGTCCTTGCTTTATCTGGTCCCACTGTCACTTTGTGTGTTTACCGACTCATTTCCCTCATCTTCGTAATGTCATTATGAGCAACCCTATTTTTTCAAATCAGCCATCTGTCTCCTAGATTCAAGCTGGATGCCAGCAGAAAATCACTGCAAGCCCAAGAGTTCGGCACCCTGTTCCCACCCTGCATCAGGGGAGCTAACAACCCTCCATGAACAACAGCATGCTCAGCTTTTAAATTTTCTGGGCTAATACCTTATTTTTTGGTGTGGTCAGCAGGAGGAGTCATGAGAGACTTGAATAAGCTTAGGAAGATTTTTGCAAAGACAGGAATTATATCCCCCCCCAATCAGAGGGACCATGCCACCCACTAAGACTTTCATGTCACAGCTTCAAACCATGGAAGAGTTAGAGGGTTACAAAGTGAAGATGTCAAGGACTGGAACAAGCTGTCTCTTCCCCAACAATTTAGTTTTTGGAAATGGTTGAAGTGTTGTTGGGCAAAAAAAGAATAAAATTATAGCAGCCCGAGGCAGGCCCAATGCTTACAATTGGTTCAGCAAGCAGTCTGGGATGAGAAATGAGATGCGGACAGAGGGGACAGAGGCAATGCTCGACTTGAGAACTGGCAAAGAAATGGTCGCAGATTGCCTGGGAGATGCCTGCTGAGGAAGGGCCGGCTCTGAGCTCAGATGAAGAAATGGCTGAAGTCTGACAAAATTGTGAGCAACTAAAGTGATGGTGTTGCTGTGAGACGATTTTGTTGGGGGGTTGATGTCAGGCTCAGGGCAAGGAGGGCCCCGGGAGAGCATGTGGTCTGCTGGGAATATGTTGGAAGGCAGTATTTTGAACGCACATCCACGCTGCTTGTTGGTGGACCCTGGGTGACCAAACCCTCCTCTCACTTGCATCCCGTTTCTTCTGTGGAAGGAGCTATGCATTCCCCTCTCGCCTGCAGACTTGAAACAAAATGGGAACTGCACAAAACTGATAGCATAGGTATATCTTCTAGCAGGACACAATTCCACCAACCTCAATGATTTCTATTGGTTGTATCATGTTATCTACTCACACAGTGGTATGTATGATAAATTTATATTATTTTTTGATTTTTATATGGATTATTTATAGAGCTCTTAGTAAGTGTAGTGTTTCGTTCATGGTTCACATGGTACAAGCAAATGAATGAAGCAATGTGTTTTTTTCCAACATCATATTCATCATGCTCCTGGGACTGCTTTTACATCCAAGCATATAGTTGTACCTTTTGGTTTTTCAGTGAACTTGCTTAGGGACATGGTTTAGTGGTGGACTTAGCAGGGTTAGGTTTATGGTTGGATTTGATGATCTTAAAGGTCTTTTCCAACCTAAATGATTCTATGATTTTATGATTCTATGAACAGAGGAGTCCAGTGTACTCTATGTCTTTTTTTAAATCACCGTCCTTTGAACTTTAGTTGCAGAATAACTGTCTCTTGGAAGCCTGTTCCACTGGATCCTGCCCATTGTCTTACTGTCCAAAATTAGTTTATTTGGAAATATTAATTTGTCTTACAAATACAATAGGTTTAATGTGGAAGCACATACTCAGGTAAACAGATACATGAATAACTTAAAAAATACTATCACAGCAACAAGAATAGGAATAGGTATTAGGAATTGAAAATAAACCATACTACAGTTATGTAGCTGCTACTAGCAGGTAGAGATTTCAGAGGTAAGGTTATTATTAAAAAAATCCAAACTTTTCCAGAAAAGGTAATTCAAAAATTAGGTTACAAAAACCCTTAAGTCTGTCCTGCAGTGACTCTGTCTAATGATCATGGGATTCAGGTAGATTTTAGTGTAGGTGACCTCAGATGAAATGAGAACAGTTTGTATAAGCACAATCCTTAGGCAAGAAAAGCCAACATGCAAACTAACAAAACATATAGGGAAAACTCACAAAGAAGTCTGGGCAGAAAGCCTGCTGGTGTTTCTCTTACTGGGTGTGTGAATTCCCTGGAGACTCGGCAACACAAACGTGTTGCCCAGCCCAGGGAAAGGCATGAGTCAAGCTCCAACAAGTTCCCAGCAGCAGAGCCCTTGCTTGGCCCAGCCAAAGGGCAGCAGCAGCCCAGCACTACGCACCAGCTGCGGCCGCACTCATCCCGCAGGAGCGGCTGAATTTTGGCTGAGCTCCCGGGGATGTGCCAGGATCATGCCAGGGCACAGAGCTTCCCTCTTTGAGCACTGCTGGGGCCCCTGAGACTCCTGTGCTCCCCTGGCCCAGGCCAGGGTCACCACCTCCCTCTGCGTGAAGGGAACTACCTTTGCCTATTGCCTCTCCCTTACCAGGTATGGGAGGCCAGGCTGCCACGCAGCACCCCCTGCGAGCCCCACTGGGGCTCATCAGCAGTGCTTCCCACGTGTTGAGATGGGGTCATCTATCTCCGTCGTTATTTATCTTTTCTCACTTTCAGTGAGGAGAGCAGATGGGGTAGTCAGCATCTGCAGAATCTAATAAATGCTGAGAGATACCAGGGGTTGCGCCTTCTCTGAGAAGATGAACAGATGTGCTAAAATTGAGCTGTATCCCCAGAAGGCTTTTCATGTTGGTTTGTTTATTTTTTGGACAATATTAGTCAGACTGAATTGAGCTATCTGGATTTTATGTTCCTGGGAACCAGTTTCATTCACAGAGCTTATGCCAAAAAATAAAAATTATCTGAAACGAAAGATGATTTCTAGAAACTGCAAAGGTCAGAAGATGTCCGAGGTCCACCTTCTCTTCTGCAAGGAGGAAAACAGAGGTTGAGGCTTTGGAAAAATCGGGTCCACTTCAGAACTCATTCACTGGAAACTCATTAACTAGCCTTGGATAGTACCAGGACAAGTCAAAAAGATGGAAAGGCAGGCTTACTGTTGTGATAACCTGGCACATGAGCCATGAGGTGCTCATTTTACAGATGTCAGAGGACATAAAAAATCTCTGGCCTGTGGGCTGATACTCTCAGAAATTAAATGAAATGTGTAGTCCTTATTCGCTTAATAGAGATAATGGGAAAAAGAACACCAACAATGCTGAGCACTGCACATTTCTTGTGGAAGTTCGCTCAGCAGGAAAGTGGCCAAAAGGCAAAATTTGAACAACACTGGAGACATCTGAGTGACGAAGACTGCAAATCAACTCTATTACAGACCATAATCTATTTAACTGCAACCAATATCCTAAAAAATGGGGTTGTGCCCAGAAGGCCTACTTAGCTGTTTGCTTTTCCAGTCATCCAAATCTCTGCTTATTTGAGTATTTTGATACTCTCATGGATAGTATTTTACTGTACCTTGGTCAGGCTTCAGAAAATAGGCATATTGTGATAGTATGAAAACAGCAATTTGATTTTTTCATAAATGTATCTGAGACTCATTCTTATATACCATAAACCAGAAATATTTGCCGAGGTAACAGGTTTGGATGGAAGCATATCTAATTAAAATACTCTGTGCGTAAATTGAGACACTTCTGTGTGGTACTGCATGACATATTACAAGCTAGAAAAGAGTAGATATTAATAATTGACAGAGCTGCTGTCAGTTTTACAAAAGAGTAAAAATCTTGGGTATAGAAAGTTATTTCCTCTCTCAGGACTAGAAGAATCACTTTCTCTTGTAGAACTGAACACATGAATGGGACTTGGGGAGATTTTCTCCTAATTCCCTCTTCTATGTGCTGTGTAGAGTTGTCTTTGTTCATTGAGATAAGTGGGATGGTGCAGGTTAAACTTCAGTTCTGGCCCAGATGTTTAGCTTGCACAGCACCTTCAGCCCACTTTGGAGGAACAGTACTGCATTTATATATTATGGAGCCAGTTTACTTCTCACGTAGCCAGCTTTTTCTCCATTTCTAGAAAATGTACAAATTACAAGTATAAACTGCAAACATGAGTTACAAGTATAACTAATACAGACAACAGTACATGAATATTGGAAAGTAAATACTATAACCAGGGTAACCTAACCATTTTGAATAGATGTCAACTCTGGAAATGGAGGAAAGGAATGCTGTGGAATTTTGCATCTTATCTGAATTTTCTGATTACCTCTTCTATATACATTGTTTCACACCAAAGCTCTAGATCAGAGGACTCTTGAAGAGTTTGAGAGCCCAAGCCTCCCTCAAAAACCTTCTACAGAAATCTTAATTGTATAATCTTACATTTGACTCTTCAGAGATGAACTGGTAGTCCCCAAAAGCTGAAGTGACTCAATGTGATTGAAGTCTAATTTGTTACACATGTAAGCATATTTTCCAAATCCCCATGTATGAGCAAAGAAATGTTTATCAGACATTTTGATTCAACAGAATACTCTAAAAGGGAGTGCTTTTTCCCTTCCCAGCACTTACAGCCTAGCTCTTAGTGATGCAGCAGTTCAATAGCTAGGAATGTTCAATGCTCACCTGTAATGGTTTTGGCTGGGATAGACTTAATTTTCTTCATAGTAGCTGGTATGGGGCTGTGTTTTGGATTTGTGCTGAAAACAATGTTGATAGCACAGGGATGTTTTGGTTACTGCTGAGCAGTGCTTGCACAGAGTCAAGGCCTTTTCAGCGAGTAGGCTGGGGGTGCACAAGAAGTTGGGAGGGGACACAGCCGGGACAGCTGACCCCAGCTGACCAAAGGGATATCCCATACCATGTGGCATCATGCTCAGCAATAAAAGCTGGGGAAAGAAGGAAGAAGGGGGGGACATTCAGAGTGATGGCATTTGTCTTCCCAAGTAACTGTTATGTGTGATGGAGCCCTGCTTTCCTGGAGATGGCTGAACACCTGCCTGCCCATGGGAAGTAGTGAATGAATTCCTTATTCTGCTTTCACACATAGCTTTTGCTTTACCTATTAAACTGTCTTCATCTCAACCTAGGAGTTTTCTCACATTTAGCCTTCCGACCCCCTCCCCATCCCACTGTGGGGGAGTGAGCGAGCAGCTGAGTGGGGCTGAGCTGCCCACCGGGGTTAATCCACATCACCCCAGCATCTCTGCTGTGGAAGACAAGTTACTGTACATACTGAAGCATGATTTTGATTCATTTCTTGTGTTGGAACTATTCTTTACTATTAATTCTCTGTTAATTTACTGTTTGATTTTGGGGCATGACTGCACTCTTCTATTTGGATAGCTCAACTGGTTGCAACTGATTGATAATATTGCTTCAGAACATGAGGAGTCTTCTGGTACTAGCTGGGGGCAAACAAACAATTTGCAACAACAGTAATAATAATGACACTTGTTCCTTGAAGTAGCTCATTGTCCAGAAAGCATGTTAATTGGAAATTAATTTTTTCCTTTTCAATGTTGAATATTTCCGATTTGTGTTTGTTTTGCCACGTATAGACACTCAGTATGCTGCATTTTTTTTTCAGGCTTAAAATGAAGTATTTGTGGTATTGATAACTCTGTCTTTAAGGCTGAGTTTCCTGGATGGCTTTTGTTGATCTTAGGCACAGACAGAGACAGGGAGCAAGTTTGTAAGTTTTTGATTCCTTGTAAGTTCTTGATTCAGTGATCACTGAGCACAGCAGCAGTTGTCCCATGTCATCTGCTGCCAGACTGCATATTATAGACCCAAGCTTTTTATTATGCCTTGGAGTTTATGGCCCCAGTACTCAAAGACCCATACAACCAGAGTTTTTGAATTCAGACTATCCATTTCCAAGTAAAAAAAATCCCAGCAATAAAAAATATAAAATCAGAAATTCAAACTAAATTTCCAGCAAGTCCAAATAACTACAGTGAACTTTCTTTCCTAAGACAGTTCCAACAATGTATTTAGAAGTTGTCTGATGGCAGATATCAGATAGTATATTTAAAGACATCTTCTACTTTAAAGAAGCAGTCTAAATATAAAGTGACTCAGAATTTTTCAATAACATTTAGTTGGTTTTGGTGTGCCACTTTTGGAGTTTTGTAGTTTGAGGTACTTGAAAGTAGCCTATATTCGTGGGAAAAGGTATTCAACACTATTTGAGGAACAAGTTTTCTTTAAGGTGCATCCAGAAAAGAAGTATTGAAATTTGAAATTCTTAGTGGATTACTTTAAGGAAGACTTACACTTGCCAAAAGGAATGGGAAAATTAAGAAAATCCATTCCCAGAACTTTCCATCTTTTTTTTAGGATGAATAAAGAGCTCCTGTTCCCAGTTCTTCAAAATCTCTTTGGATTAACTGTGATGTAAATGAGATCAAAACAGGATTTTCTAGCTGTAATAGTTATACAGAGCTGTCTACAAGCTAACTCGAAGAATTCAGCCATCTGAGAGAAACCTGAGAAACTCCAAAATCCTGAGGTGAACCTTACTATAGGTAGTTCTGACAAAGTTGAAAAACATCTTCATGCCTAGAGAATCTACCATCAAAGGGACAGTCTCTTTCAGAAATGTTTATCAAGGATGTTACTGGGCCTTATTCTCATCTGACTTGAACGACCAGCTTGTAAAAAACAAACATGCAAACAGAAAACCATGGGTACAGAATCAAGCTGTAGATCAGGATTAACTCCATCCACTGAAGTCACAAGTTTTAAAGCAATGAAGATCAGTCAAGCACATGTACCACGTTGCCCAATGACGACAGCTGTCAAAGTGCTTAACACGCTTTCTGAATGCGTTCAAAACGCCCTGCCGCTTGCCAGATAAAAGTTTTCTTATAAACCGGAACGGTGATGGGGTGTTACTGCTAATTTAACATCTCATGAGACCAGTTCTTCTTACACTGCATTGTACGCTACGCTTGCAATGTACTGGACATCCTGTCAGCACGTTCAGTAATTTGGTGGCACAGCCAAAACTGGGAGAGAAAAGAAATCATAGTTATCAGAACAGGCAACAATTTGAATCTGTTAGTTAACTTATGGCTCAGGATGTTTCTAGACAGGAATGCTGGCACCAGTTCCCTAAAAACTAGTGTAGCTCTGCCAATGCTGTGCAAGTGGTGCATGAAATTTTAGTGTGAGGGCTGTTCAAAGTAAGCTTTTGATTTGGTATTAGGAACAGTGAATGCTAAGCCATGGGACACCCCTGCAGTGTGCTCTACTCCATGCTCAGAAATACACTCCAGTTAAATAGAGGTCTGGGTCAAGAAAACATGGCCTACATGATGTCACCTCTTTCGGAGATGGTCTTGAAATGACCTTTTTCTCTGAGGCAAGGGTGAGTATGTCTTTTCTCAATGACACTCTGTACCTATCTTTGAGCTCCTATTGCCAAGCTGGCTGGGCTGCGCTCAGTTTCCATGAAGACTGAAAGCACAACAGCAAGTAAAATCTTACAGTTTTAAGACACGTCTCCTCATGAGGCATCGTCCAGAAAGAAAATCTTAGCCTACTGAAAGGAAGGCCTTATATCAAGAGTCTGATTCATTCCAGCAAACTTCATGTTATGATTCGATGCTCTTCCCTCACATTATCTCCAGTTAATCAGCAAAACTATTGTAAGCAGGGTATGCAATGTTACTGGATGCTGGCAAAATATTGCCCTGGAGACCAAATCCGAGAATCTCTTTTTTTATTTCCCGATTCAAAGCGCATCTCGAAGTTTTTCTGGCTCTTTCTATGAAGGAGCTTAACACAGACTTTCTCTGCTAAGGCTGTTTTATTTTTACAGACACAATGAAGATTTCTTTGCTTATGGGTGGAAAAAGGAGGCATTCCAAAATGTTTACCAAAGAAAAGCTGTTTACAAAACTAGCATCTTGCTTTTTGTCTTGGGTAACTTAGCATCCATAAATGGCAAGAAGATTGGTCTGGTACTTCAAGTCCCTCTGCATTATTCATTAGGGAAGCTCAAGCTGAATAACTTTCTCTGGGACAAAGCTGTTGCTAAGCTTAAAGTTTGGGAGATCTAGTAATGCAATTTTGCTTCTCCTTCTCCCCAGGAAACTCTTCCACTCACATGATGCGAGGACACCGTGACTTGGCAAAATCACGCTTTGTGCTACTTCCTGGATACTGGACAACAGGACAACTATGTGAAATGAAGAGAAGATTTATTAACCCTGACGCTTCAGTGATGAATCA
The DNA here is from genome assembly GCF_030936135.1 of Gavia stellata. Lineage (NCBI taxonomy): Eukaryota > Metazoa > Chordata > Aves > Gaviiformes > Gaviidae > Gavia > Gavia stellata. The sequence goes on from NC_082595.1 coordinate 55,873,510, forward strand.
AAATGAAAGGAAGAGGAGGCAGAGAGAGGGAAAGAAAGGGGGGATAAAACTAGTTCCTCGTAGCATCCTAAACATGGTATGACACAGCTTTTCCTAAAATGAGCAGGAAGAGAAAGCCTTACATGTATATGTACATTTTATAACATATATACCAGCTTGAATGACAAATGTAACTTCACCTCTGCCAAATAAAGGTCCATCTTCTATTTCTCTTATTGTAAGCCTCAATATTCAAGATGTCCATTGCTTTTTTCAGTCACTTGTCTACAGAGCGACTGAGTGCACAATTTCCTCTGTTGCAATTTCACTTTAAGGAAATGGGGGTTTTATTTCTGGAGAGCAAAAGAACTCTGTGTTCTAAAAGAGTAGAAAGGAATGAGGTTCAAAGCTGAACTACAGCTTTTGCTGTTGGTTAGCTTTTGGTCACAGTGTTAGCAGTGTGATCATGAGAGCACGCTCTCCTAGCACAGAGGCTTTGGCAAGGGATGAAGGGTGAACTCAGCTGGGGAGGCGTACAAGAAAGGTGAAAGGAAAAAAGAATCTGGAAACAAATCTGCAAGTAAGACATGTTGCAGAAGCTTAAAGCATTTCTGCAAGATTTTAAAAAGTAGAACAAGACTCTCTGTCCCTGTGCATCAGTCCTTCAAGAAATTCCTAGACATGTATAGAAGTAGAAGAAGAAAGAGTCTGGAATTCAGTCCAGTGCCACTGTATTCAAAGAAAGCACAGTAAACAGTGAGTTAATTTGGCTGCAGTGATATGGAAGATTTGCCAAAGTACTACTCTGGTGCATTTTTCTCAGCTCTGACTCTCCAAGGGTGTTCTACCTCCTTCTAACTTACACTGCAACTCTGAGAAATGACTTGTTGTTTCAAAAACTCCCTTCAAATGTTAGAGGCTCTTGGAAATGTACTTATTCTGGCATTCTCAGCAGAAAAATCATGGGCTGAGTGAGCACAAAGACTACCTGTTGATCCCTAGAAATGGTTCTTCTGTGGCTGTGTGGAGAAACACTGGCAGGTTGTTAGGAAGAAAGCTTGCACGACTTCCCCCTTCACTAGGCTGCTTCTGCAGATAAAGCTATCAGATCTGGTTTCAGTGTTGTCAGTCTGGGACTGGACTAGTCTGTGAGCAATGTCTTTGGAGATCAGGGGAAATCATGCTCATAATACTACTCAGGTGTACCATTTATGAGACTTACTTACATATGCTATAACATTCTTTAAAAACCAAATATTTCAAATCCCTTTGTTGTCCGATTTTCATAACATTGTGATAAATATTTGTTTGTTTTCTCATCTGCTTCTTAGCCCCCCCTAGTTAATTTTCCCGTGGATCTTGTGGGAAACAGCTTAGGAGATTCTGATAGGAGATGAAATTAATCTTTTTCAATCAGATATTTTCTAGTATAGCTACTATTTTTCATACAAAAACTTTCATGCAACTAACTTATATTTGCAGAATAGTATGCACTTACATCCACCACATATGCTAACATAGCAACTTATTTAATTTATTTTTGGGCTCAGCTCTGGCCAGTTAAAACTAAACCCTTTTGTGCTAGAAGAACGATTCAATAACTGTAGTTATCTATCTTATAGCAGGTGTGAAATTATTAATTATTTTGGCTTTATTGAACACAGAAGATGTGCAAGTTCTCTGTCAATGCTTATTATAATTAGTATTACATTTTGAATGAAAAAATTGATATAATAGTGAGAAATTAACAAACCAAATCAGCAGCAGGTAACTTTGAATCCTGTGTTGATTTATCTCTATAGTCACTGACTTCCTTTACAGCACAGTGGAATTCTCAGTACACTGTGATTTTTATATTCACTTGTTATACAAGTTGCCTTCAGTATGTTCCCATTTATCTTAAGTATCCACATGTTCCGAACATATAAAACCATATGCTGAGTGCCTAGATGGTTGATTGTATAAAATAGATATGTCCCGGGAATACAGTGTGCATTTAGGTATCTTTATTGTGGAAAGTATGTTTTGCATTCAGTACTGCACATTATGCATTTCAGCTCAACGTTTGCAATTCATGGGCATTTCTTAAAAATGCTGTTTGTTAAATAATCCATCCATACGCATTTGTTTCATTGATTGTAAATGACTGTATGAGATTGCTAGTACTACACAGCTAGTAGAATGCATATATAATCAGTTCAGAAGAATTTTAAAACATATATTTTTTCTTCTAGGCTCACAATGACTTGGTCATGACATGTAAATTTAAGGATCATACCGACAGCACTGAAAACCCAGCATTGGAAGGAAAACGGGTCACTCACGTCCAGTTCAGCTGGGACCATTATTCTAGCATAGCTTAAGAACAGACTTGACAGTCATCACCAAAGGGCCCAAAGTCAGAATTTGTGTGTTTGGCCTCCCCCGACTCTGTGCAAATGGTGATGGCACTAAGGAGTGGGGGAAAAGAGTTTGTGTAGGGCTGCTTCTAAACAGAACGCTTTTAAAACTTTTCCATGCAGCATCAGCTGTTTTTTAATGATAATATTTTTATCTCCGCTAATCCACTTAAGGCAAGACATAACATTCTTGTTCTGTTATTTTACTGGAATTCTTATTTGTTCTAATTTATTTTGATGTCCCCACATCACTTCTTTAATCCAATTTCAGTCTGAACAGCAGTGCAGTAACTGGTTTATAGTCATGGAAGTGGCTTATGCCAAATTAGAAAAAGCACATTGTTATTTTTGCAAAGCTGAACTTGTTAGGGAAATTACAGGGGTAATGCTATGACAAAATCCACCACTGAACCATCATACTTCTAGGTCCAATACTAAGACACTTTATATGGGCATACAAGGTCCAAAAAATGTTTAAAAACGTCAGTGGGAAAAAGCCAAGAGAAAATCAACATAGAACAACAAAAATCCCTGAAGAGCAAGTTTGTATTTCCATGTGTCCTTTATAGGAAATTTCTTTTGTAAGTTTTTTGAAACTTACGACAGACAAGGGATAGAGTTGTTTTAACATCTCAGGACTACAGCAGTGGCAGTTGTCCCTATTCATCAGTTTATTCTGGTCACCCTGTAACCCCCTAGTGTTCTTTTAGAAAGTGTGAATCATCCTAATCCAAAAGGAGCAAGGTACTTTATCCCATAGTTTCTGTGGAGACTAGAGAGAGCATTAAAACTCTACAGTGTTGTGTAGGAGGAACATCAAGAGAAGGGAATTTAGAAGATTACTGTGAGCTATTGAGAATAATGTACATCTTGGACATACCTATATTTTCCTTAATCTTAACTTCCAAGTGGGATCAAGACTTCCCCGAGTAGATGGAATTCCAGAAAACACATATGGAGAAGCTTGTCTGTAGAGCGGGGTCTAAAACACTGACAAAAATGATTTGTGAACAAAGAATAATGACGCCAGAATGGATAATTTTTTTTTTTTTTAAGATTTTCTTTTGCAAAACTAACAGTCCCTCATTTGAATAATGATTCATGGCATAAAAATGAGTGTATATTTCAGTTATTGCATATAAATGCTTACCTATAACTTTGTTAGTGTCTTGTTTACGGAAGTGGATTGCATATCTGAAATGTATATGTAAAGTACAAACAGGAAATTTTAGCTTAGTTCTGGAAAAATCAGATCATATCTTTTTATATGGATATCCTCCTCACAGACTTGAGAAACTGTGAGTTACAGGGTAGGTGAGTTAAATGTATGTGGAGCAGAAACAGCAAGACAGGGACATAACGGGATTTGAAAAGGAAGAAGTTTATGTTTGGTATCACAGTAAAGGAGAGCAGAGACATGGCCAAAACAGCAGGCAAGTGAAATGATGAATTAGATGTACAAGTAAAAACTGTCTTCATTAAAACCAGAAAAAGGGATGCTGTGCTAACCAAGGCACAACATGATTCAAAATGCTTCCAGGATGTCGTATAGGAATTCTCACTATCGTTATCCATATGTGAAGCTCTGGTCATGGCTGTGATTGAAGATTGTGCATGGTGACATGCCAAGTGGTGATATTTTCCACAGCAACTCAAAAAAGGAACATCATGAGGAATATTATATGCTCTGTTTTAACAATGACAACTAGACATTGCAGCTGACAGCTAGACATCCCTGAGAAAATGTGAAAGACAGAGGCTAAAATTTGAGTTTGCATGGAAACAACTAGGGCTCAAGTAAAGAATATAGTTTTGTGAGATATTCAGTTGAGATGCGACCTGAATTTGGTTTTGTGGAGGAGATTACCACAGAGGAGAAGAGGAAGTGATGAAGGATAAAGGAAGAGGGAAAAGGGGAGTAACACAAAGGACCTTAAGGAAAAAAATGGGAATAGAAGGGCAACTAAGAAAGGAAAGAAGCATAAAATCCAAGAAAGAAGAGGTGCTAGGAAAGGAGTACTGCTGATGTTAACAACAGCAGTTGGTTAGGTCGGGAAGAAGGAAGAGGCACTAGTGCTTCTGAGCTTTGGTTTGTTAGAGACTTTAGGCAGCAAAAATTTGAGACACTACCAGATTGGGAAGTATCTAGGATTGAAGAAGAACTCCAGACACTGACATGGAGATGAAGGCTGAAAAATAAAAGATGGAGGTTAAAGCTGATGAACTAAGTCAAGTTAAAGGTGACGTTTTTAAGATGCAACAGAGTAATGGACTATAGTTACATGACAGGGAAAAGTGGGAGGAGAGTCAAGGGTTAAAGGGAAGAATATAGGACTGTTGGGAAAAATCTGATACTGTCACTGTGTGCTGTTTAATGGGAAGCTATATTGCTCTGTTGGGAAATACATCACGAATAAACCATAAAAAGACACCTTTTAAAAAAAAATATAGTGATTCATTCTGTATAAGAAAAAGATCATAGTTTTATTATCCAGCTGCTTACCAGTAGCATAAAGCTGGTTCTCGTTATTTTTCATGGTCTCTTTTACCACTTTGCCCCTCTTCTTAAAGTGTTACCATATGTTATACACCTTATTTTCCTGAAAAACTTAGTACTGCAAACTCAGTGGCATACGTGTAATGTTAAATGCTGATGCCATCCTCTACCTAACATATACAGCTACTGACTCTGCTCTCAATGGGAGTTGGAAACTTGACTTTGGCTGCTTAGCATCTCTGAAAATCAAGTCATTGTTTCAGGTGCCTGAATGTGGATTTAATTTTGTAACTGTGGACATTCTGGTAGCATTTGTAACTATGTTGAAGAGTAACTTCCAAAATAGCTTTTAGGAAATTAAAGTAAAGATTAGATGAAATGTAGATCTTTGAATTCAAGGTGGCAACCCTTCCCCTGCCTAAACCATGTAGGTGTCTGAGATACCATTTAAGCAGTTAAGCTTCATATGTACTTGGATGGTGTTAGTGTATCTGCCCATAAACTGAGCGTCTAGATGCATATTTTCTGCCTGTGCACATTTTGGGATTTACAAATCTGGCAAGGATCCCAGGCTAGAGTGGGTTCAGTGGTTGTGAATGCCTTCTTACAGAAGCAGGGTCAAAGAGGAAAGATTGGTGGTGGTGGTGCTGCTGCTCATTCTGCTACAAATAAAAACAGTAGGGCAGATCTGTAGGCTCTGGTCTTTGCTCCCTGAATTGTTAAGGCATTTTCCTTTAGACAGGCCCAGGACAAAGCCCAGATATGATCCAGAGCACTGGGATTCCCTGCTCCCAGCAGCACGCTCTAATCACCAAGCTCCCTCTTGTTTACTCTTCTTCTGGTCCCATGATTCCTTTAGTCCTGGATGCTCTTGGCCACATTTGAAAGAAACAGTTGATGTTTGCCTTCACCATTGAAATATTACCTAGCTTTGCTACTTCACAGATGTTGACTATTTGTTGATTTGCTGAAAGCCTTTAAAACACTCTCACTCACTTTCCCTCTTCTCTTTTCAAAGTCTAAAGTTGGGCTGCTAAATTTACACACTTTATGCAGCAGGATATGTAGAGGATTAAGAGTCTAAAAACCTGCAACCCATTCCAGGGGAAGAGATGTTGAGTACCTTTGGAAATCAGAAAATATCAGGAATCTCAAAATTCACATTGGAGCTAGATTTAGTCTAATGTGTCATTCAACTCATTGCTTCTGATTTTGCTTTTTTGCCCCCTGGTCTAGCCAGATATATGGCCCAAATGAGTACAAAGCACAAGTAATTATGCAGTAATTAAAAAAAATTAAGGAACTCCTCTTCTGTTCCTCATTGGGCAGCTTCAAAATGAAAACTCAGGTGTAGCTCCCACCTGTAGGCCCAGGAGCTTCAAAACTGAATCTGTTCAGCTGAGTAGAATCCATTTAATTCTCACCTGTTTTTTACTTATCAAATGCAAGAATCATCTAGTGAGTTTGTTCATAGACTTGTTTTATTAGCAAACAATAATTCTCTGTCTCAATTGTTTACATTCCTATGTGGCCTGTTTCGTCAAAAGATATGCAACATTTGCCAAATGTACTTCCTGGAATTTCATAATTGCACTCGGATTTGTTTCCTCTCATATGTCTAGGCGTTTCTTTTCAATTTAAAAAACAAAACGCAAAGAGATGAACTAGGCTTAAAAGGGCTCTTTGGCATCAGCATCTATGTATTTTGGGGGTATTTTGAAACCGAAACAACATGAGATTAGGCGGAGTCAGTACATTAATGACTGCTATATCTAGAAAGAAGTGAAGGAAGTGTCTCTCCTCTGCATTGTGTGGACTTTACCTGCAGAATCCATTACCGCAGGAAATAGTTCCAGTGAAATATTATGGCTAAACTTTAAAAAAAGCATGCGTATAAGTATTGTCTAAGAATAACATCTGTTGTGACAAATGTTAAGCGAAGAGTACTTCAATACACTGATTTCACTAAAAAAACATTGTAAATAACATTTCACAGCCTGGGAGGAGTAGAGTTTTGTTTTGCTTACTGGCTTTTATGACAGTGAAGGTCTGGCCAGCCTCAGGGGAGGTACGCAGAATCACAGGACTGCTGGTGGGGGAAGACCCCTTGGTGATCATCCATTCCAACATCCCTGCTTGGGGCAGGGGTGCCCAGAGCAGACTGCCCCAGACCGTGTCCAGCTGGGTTTGAACATCTCTGAGAATGGAGACTCCATAACCTCTCTGGGCAACCTGTGCCAGTTTTTGACAACCCTCACCATAAAAAAGGTGTTTCTTACGTTTAAATGGAATTTTCTGTGTTTCTGTTTGTGCCCATTGCCTCTTGTCCTGTCAGTGGATACCATTAAGAAGAGCCTGGCTCCAACTTCTTTACTCGCCCATCAGGTATCCATATGCATTGATAAGGTACTGCTGTGCAGGCCTCCTGACACCTTTGGTTGATTTCCTGCTCATGTGAATGGACCACTCTTGAGCATCGAGGAGGTGATCCTCGAAATTATCAGCTGCTCTCCTGGACGTCTCTTCTCTTCAGGGCTGAATCCCATGGGATTCTTCTAAGCAGATCCCTGATCAGCCTAACATCTTCTCTCCTGAACTCCAGGGATGTGATCCTGCTTTTGCCTTTGTATTCTCCTCTCAGGGTCCCAAACTCTGCCAGCTCATGGTCACTGCAGCCAAGGCTGCCCCAACCTTGACATTCCTGAAAAGTTCTTCCTTGTTTGTTAGTATGAGGTCCAGCAGAACAGGTCCCCTCAGCATCTCCTCAATCACTTGTGTTAGGAAGCTGTCATCAATGCCCTCCAGAAACCTCCTGGATTGCTTATGCCCACTGTGTTGTCCTTGTAACAGGCCCCCTTGCAGGGCCTGTGAATGTGGGGCTTCTTCCAGTTGTCTGAAGAAGGCCTCATCTACTTCTCCTTCCTGATCAGGTTGTAGCAGATACCCATCATGACCTCATCCTTCACAAACCTCACCTGTCCACTAATCCTGACCCATAAGCTGTCATCTGGCTCATCACCCAGCCCCAGGCAGAGCTCCATGCATTTCTCCTGCTCTCATGTAAAGGGCAACTCTGCCCCCCGCCCCTCCTCCATCCCAGCCTTCCCTTCCTAAAGTGCCTGTATCGATCCCTGGCAGTGCTCCAGTCATGTGAGTTATCCCACCACATCTCCCTGATGAGACTGCAGTCCTGTGACTGTACACAGATCTCAAATTCCTCCCGTTTGTTCCCCTTGCTGCATGTGTTAGTGTACAGGGACTTCAGAGAAGCACCCAACAGTGCTGATTTCACAGAAAAAGTGCGAAAGCTTCCCCAACTCTATCAGCACTTCTTTATTTGTGTGTTGACACTTGGAGTGGGCCCCCTTTGGACCTACTTTGTTGATTATGAGGTGTCTCCTGACCACATCAGCCAGCACCCTTTGCTTGCCAACCCTGTCCACCATTTCCTCACTTGATTGTGGGTTGTCATCTTCATACCCTGTCATTCCTAGTTTAAAGCTCTCCTCATCAGTTTGGCCAGCTTGTTGGCAAAAATGCTTTTGCCTCACTTGGTCAGGTGGATCCTGTCGCTTCCTAGCAGTCTTCAGCCTTCAAAGAGTCCCATGATCATAAAAATGGAAACCCTGCTGCCAACATTAACTGTGCAAACAGTTGTCCCACAGGATCTGTCTATTGCTCCTCAAGTATTTCCTCCCCACTGGTAGGATCAAGGAGACTTCTTAGGCCACTTTCATGTTTCTTGGGTTTTTTTCAAAAGATGAAATGACTTTCTAGGAAAACAACATACCATACCAGCCACTGTTTGAAAGATCCAAACTGCAACTTATGAGGAGAAAATAGATCATGCCACTTGAAAGAAACTGTGCTGTTATACTGCTTCAGGCCTCATTGTTGGTGGCTCCTGGCAGGCAGGGATGATGAGGGACAGTACAGGCAGAAGTTACAGAACCACAACCATTTATTACTGCAGGAGAGCATCTTTTTCTCTTTTCTGCTTCCTGATATTTCAAAACCAGATTCTCTATTTCCTGTAAAAAGGAAGATACACAGTTCCACAAAGCTTTCATTGTTCTGGAGGGATTCACTGCAGGTAAGCAGCACAGTGATCCTTCATGACTTTTGGTTAGTACATCTGAAAAGTTTTTGGCTAGGTAGAAAATAAAACAAATTATACGAGCAGAACCAGTAAAACCTATGTCCCTTCTTCCTTCTCTTCCTTCTGCTGACACCTTGTTAAATCCTTCCACCATACTTTGAGTTCTTACTTCTACATCTCACGGGTGACATTCCACTGAATTTATGAATATTCTTTACAGCTGAAGACCTACAGATTTCAGGGAAAGGGCTGCTCTGTTGTTTCCAAGCATCACAGATGGCTACCTCCACTTGATCCCCTGCCCTTTGTACTCTAAAATGCACCTCCAGCGTACGCCCCCATTGCCTGTGCTCTCTGGAATCTGTAAGAGTAGTGTCTTTGGAATAAGTTTCTAAAAGCATCATACCTGTGAGTTGGTTGGGCTGTCAGCTAAATTTCCATGTTGAAATTTTGGGAAGGCAGGAAGGTAGCATGACTGGTTTTCTACCATACCTCTATGTGATCCTAGACAATCCCAGTTGGAAACAATGACTCAGATTCCTTGAAAAGGGTCAGTGGAGGACACAGAGGAAAGGCAAACATAAAAGGAAGCTATAGCCAAAGACATTATCATATTCAAAGAGGCTTAATATGCAGTGTGGATGAAGCCATAGAAAATAATTTCCTTGACTTTATGCCTACAAAATAGGCTTTTCAGGGCTTCCTTAGTCTAAATTGACTATACCTTCTTTAATTTTTGATAGGAGCAGAAAGCAGTTATATTTTAAAACCACTTAAAAGTGTGGGATTTTTTAGCCAATATAGCCTGTCAAAAAGATTTTGTATTGCACATTTTAATCCCTGAACATAAGAGGACTCTTTGTTAAAAATGCTTGGTTTATTTGAACAGAAAACAATACAAAAATTTGACATGAAAATGACCCTACAAATCCCTCTTTACTAGTAAACCTTTTCTGTTGTTTCTAGTGACCTTTTCTGTTGTTTCTAGTGTGTATTTGCTGAAAGTTCCCACTTTCTGTTTCCTACACTGTCCTGTGTGCTCAAAACACAGGCTGGCAATTGGTGTGACTTCTTCTCTTGTTAGGCCTGGTGGTTCTCTTTACAATTATGTGCAGAAAATAGATATTTTTTTTCTGTTGTTATGAAGATTTGCACTTTTAGCACCTAGGAAGTATGAAGTCCAGGTATTATTTATAATGTGGCATTCTTCCAAAGGCAGCTTTGGGAAAGCAATGTGTTCTCTGTTAACCCTCAGCCTGCTTACTCGGGACCTTACTTTTTCCTTACTTGGGAAAATAGTTAAAGCAGAAATAAGGGTAGATTTGTCATTAAAAGTAATATAATAATTGACTACAATAATTTTGAAAAAGAGTCTAGGTATTATAGTGACGTAAATCCAGGCCGTGATAATCCACTAAGAATTGTGTTAACGTAAATATAAAATTGCTTTTCAGACCCATTCCCAGACCAGAGAAATGCTTAGCCTGCTGATTTAACCAGTTGTGGAGCAGCCTGGTCAAGGTTGACATATGGGAATACAGTTGGAGGAAACACCTAAGCTTGACTTATCAACAGGAACATAGCACTGGAGGGAATCTCTTGGGATCAGCTTAAGTGCTTAGACAGAGGTGTCCTAGACCATCTTGGACATTTTAGGCATCCTTCCTGGTCTTTGCCTGCCATCCCGGCAGGTTTCCTGCAGGTCATATGTCTTGTATGCTAGTCTCATAAGGATGTGTCAGAAAGCCTAGCATGTCTACAATGGCATTTACTGCCTATGGTAGGGCAACTGAGTTGCTGCCCTAACGGTATGATATCCAGCTGAAGCTGCTGTCAGGCAGAATTCAGTTCCTAAATTGCCTAAGCCCCATATAAAACTACCTAGATTTTCTGACTGTATCCTAGAGATTATTCTGTGGTCCTGGTGGCTCATATAATGAAAGAGAATGTAGACTTAAGTTATTCCTGATGAATTAATTTTCAGCTCAAAAAAATCCATTTTTTATCTTGAAAGAAAAAAACTTCCAGCTCAAATAACTTCTGACTGTTAGCATGAAGAACTCTCTTGTGTTCCTGATGTTTACACTCTTCTCAATGTGAGTATAAATATAGACAAGAAGATGACCTTTTCTGACCTTGTTTTGTTAGGCTAAGCAAAACTCATCTGGAGTCACAGAAGGTCTTCCAACTTTCAGAGCATCCCAGGAGCCTTTTCTGAATCATGTCTGACCTCTACTATCTTGACCATGGCTGGCCACAGCCATGCAGTTGTACCAATTCCTTGCAGATTAATGTTAACAGACTCCTAATTCACCCTAGAATTACATTAGCCTTTTTCATCTCTTAAAACAGTATTCTGAGCCAAGCTTTTTCTCTTCTGTCTTTTCTAGCACTATAGGTAGAAGTGGTGCACATTATTGACAGGGTGGGAACCGGGTTAGTTCTTTACAAAGACTGCAGAAGGAGCATGTGAGGACATAAAGTATCAGTACTCAGAAAGACTTTCCGAACTAATTATTTTATGCATATTACATGTGTTAAATGAAACTATCTAGAGGCTTAGCACAGTGAAGTCAATGACATTCAAAAGATATTTCTTTCTAGAATAATAATCTTTAGTGTGGCAATAAATGTAATTAAGTCCTTCCTCATAGTTCCTTTTAATGACTGGTCTGTGCAACTTCAGGAAGTAGTTTCATCCATTTAATATTTTACAGTTAAGTTCAAATTTAATATATTTTATTGAAATGCTATAGTATTTAATTTTTTTAGGCTATTATACAGCATTCTGGGAAACTTTTTCTACCAGGTAATAGTAGTAAGCCTGAATTTCCCTCTGTTGTTCTGCTGTCTGCTCAGAAGCTGTCTAGGAAGGTCACACATGGCAGAAAACTCTTGACACTTCTTTATCTTCATCTATTTCAAAGTGTAAAAGACCAAAGGTACAAAGAGCTTTCAGACATCTGCCTGAAATCTTCCTTTTTAGATGAAGAATGAAAAAACCTGAGGCAGCAACTACATTGTTTTCTGGATTGTCTTATGACAGGTCTAACTATAAGCAGCCTCTATCAGTATGTCACACGTTCAGTTCACCTACCTCATTGGAAAGGCAACAGTGATGGCATTTGTATATTTAGATCTTATGTGGCTCAGGAACAGTGTACACTCAATGGTTGACCATAATGCTCAATATTAGTCCTGTAGTGGACTATGGCTCTGGACTTTGCTATGAATTTTTGACAAAAAATTGGCTTCTGTTCATGCTGACCTTCAAGCAGCTTTTTGGCATGGAAATCACAATTGTTTATTCAGAAGCAGCCCTCTAGCTTGAAAGGGAAGCTTCAGCTATTTTTATTATTGTTAAGCTTGTATTTGTAAAGAAATATTGATGTTCTGTCACGTAGATACTCTGAGCTGCTGAAACACCAGTGTCACTTCTTGTACAGAACACTCACAGCTATTCCAGCACTTACCCACGGGATTTATAGGCATTGCTTTCTGACATATGATCTTCAGAGTGGATAAAGCCACTGCAAATTGTCCTGTTCTATAATCTTGCTAAGACATAGAGAGAGTTTATTGACCTTTAAATGTATAACAGATTAAAAAATCTGGCAGTGACCATAAAACTGATAAAGTATCATAAAATGTCATTTTGTGCCATAAAAAATGTGTCAGAGAGCAAATAGAAGCCTATTTAATGTTGTGTACTTAGTCACCCGTAAGAGATTTTCATGAACTTGATAGGGCAAGGGAATAAATTTAACCAAAATGTAGATGGAGAGATAAACTAATGAATGTATTGCTGATTTTTTTTTTTGAAGCAGATGCTATGTTCTCTCCTGTTTCTAATATTTCCTTGTTTTACATGTGAACTGTGTGCTTGCACCTGGGGAAGTCAGTCTTATCAAAGTCTCCTCAGGCGACTCCAACAGCTTTGGATGGGGACTTGTACTGGTGGTGTTTATCTGGTCTAAGAAGGATGCTCTGATATTTGAAACTTTGCTGCCAAAAGCACAAGGGTTCTGTACACTTCATGCCATCTTGCCCATGGGAAATAATACACATCTTGCAAAGTTTATCCTGGTAGGCCTTAACTTCACTTGAGGTAACATAGGTATTTCCGAGGAATAGTCCTTTTTTTCATTTTTGAGTAGATTCAACTTACTTGCAACGATACCTCTTTTTTGTCATTCTCTGGCCTTGTTAGTAAGTTTTATTATCTATAAATCTTGTTACTGAGAAGCAATGAAGAATCCTTCTGAGATTACTAACTGAATGTAATAACATTGGTTCCTGGAGAAAGATATGCTAGAATTTGCTAAATGTTAGGAATCAGGCCTTTAGTAGTACTGGACTTTTTATGAGACTTGAAAATTTTGGTAACTGAGGGAATATATTTAGATCTCAAAATGTGAGAGATGCAATTTCTGTGGTCTGAAGACTACCTTCCCAGACTGCCTTCTGTTCTAACGCACAGACATCAAGCATTCAAACTGCAGCCTGCGTACTGCTCAACTTAACAGAATGTTTTGGTTTATCTCACCTACAAAAACTTCGCAGACTCTGCTTTTTCATGTACTTTTTTTAATTTAAAAAATGCTTTCCTAGATCCCACAGCTACAACATATACATAAATCAAATCTTTAAAAATGCAGTAGTCTTCATCAGCTTGAAATGGTGATTTGATAAACTCAGTTCTGTATCAGCTACTTAGCCATACAACGATGCTGTAATTGTCACAGTTTTTTTATGTGAAACCCGTTTCAGCACTGGATATAGAGAAGAGCATAGAAGGAAAATCTGTGAGTATAGTGGTTCACGAATGCTCTAGGGAAGAAAAAAGCACAGAGGAAAAAGGAAAAAAAAAAACAAAGAAAAGAACAGAATAAGGGTGAGAGGAGAGGGAGACAGAGGCACTCTCCAGGCAAACTCCTTGTACTCAAGCACACCCTGTCCCCCATTGTCAGGTGGTGACTATGAAACTCTGCTATTGCACAAATCATAAATAGCTGCCATTCAAGTCATAGGAAGTCTGCCTTTACTCTGTCCAAACATCTCAGTTACATCTGTGGGACATTTACTGTAAGCCAAGGCAAGCCTATAGGTCAGAATTTATATTCCAGCTCACGGAATACAGTTCTTTCCCTGAGTAGTTTTGATATATCCATGTGGTAAGAAACATGAAAGGATGTCTTTGATTTGCTTAGAAATGTATGGCTTCTCTCTGCCAGTCCTGGGTTAATGTGAAAATTTTCATCTGCTCCAAATCCAGGCTATAATGAACTTATTTTTGCTTCAAATATAGGAAGACAATAAGTGCAAATAGTACATTTGCTCACAGCAAGAGCTTGCCTGTATCATGCGTTTTCACTTGTTCAAATTAATTTAAATCACTTCCCACATGATAAGAATAAGCAGCCAGAGATATACCTGACTATTTCAGCTTTATTGGCAGAACACAAAATTGCTATATAACTATGAGGGACTGAAGTAATTCTGGCAATGTTTTTCAGCTTTCCCATTATGTACATAGTATTTCCCTATGGTATATAGCTCTAGGAGACATAGGCTGAATACTCTTGAGGGATTGATGGAGGCAGCAGAAACGTTAATTTCCTAAAGATAAAAAGGAATTAATATCCCAAGGAATGTTAAGAAATATACCTCTTATTAGCACCAGATATGCAAGGCAGCAGCAGAGTTCACTGAAGAGAAAGTAATCCCAATCAGTCTAGGTTAAACTGACAAGAAGATACTCTATACAAATAACTGCTGGGCTAAATTATAAAATTGCCAGGTCTCATCTTGAAATTTACCTCTGCAATTTCTGTCTTCCTTCAACAGCATGAAATGAATTTTACTCAGGAGGCAATAATTACAAATTGTTCTCCCATTCTGCATTAATATTTTATCAATAAGAAGAGATAGCCAGCCTCATTTTCTTTCTTTCTCCCTTTTCCCCAGAAAACGGAAAGCAAAGCAAAGCAAGACAAAGTAAAACAAGAAAAACTGAAGCAAAAGAAACCCTTAAATGAAACACTTAAACTTTTCATACAGAACTGATTTTTTCCCTTCAGAATTTTTCAGGCACCTTTTTACCTGCTATTGGGGTTGCCCATAGCAGGGCATTTACCAGAAATGAGGATTTTTCTTCCTTATTTTCTATTGAAAAAATAGTTTTTAAAGTCAACCAATGCAGATGATAAAGCTACCACACCCAAAGGCTTAATATACAAACATGCTCTGTCTAATGAAGCAAAGATAAAGCTATCAGCATCATTAAATGATAGCATCAAGAAGTATTCATTGTGTACAAGATAACATGTTCAGTATACATGAAAAGGTGTGTAAATGAAGCATAACATTTGCAGTGTGAGTTACAGTGGTCCCAGATGCTACAAATACATCTGGGTGAGTGGCTATTATTATCTAAAATAGTATTGAATGCTATTATTCCCCATTTCTAAAATTGCTTGTCTGGCAGATATTCAGCTTTTCAGGACTCAGCTGGTGCTGAATATGACATAATGATTCGGCATTTTTTTCCTCCTGATGTGAAGATCCTCCTGATATTAATACCACCCTACAGTTGAGGAAGTGCCTTCTTACACAAGTAAACTTGTAATACTAGGTTCATGACTGGAAAACCAATATCTCTCCAGGTTTTGGAAGGGATCAAGTAAAGCCACACTGGTGTGTGACCACCACAATTGGACTCTGAAATCTGTATGCTGTATTTAATTGTTTGAGAGACTATTGACTAAGTACAAAATATTAGCTACTCTCTCCCTTTATCAGACCATTTTTCTTAATATTTAATCCTTATTTTTTAGATTTATCACCTCAGCTATTGCAAAACCATACTGGTTTTCAGCTTTCTGAGGGGACTACAGCCATAACTCTCAGGCTTTTGTGCAAAGGTGCATTTATAATCTTGGAAAGCTTTGAAAGCTCAGCCTCTAGGCTTAATATCCCCTTAGGAAATTGAAATTCTTCTCCCATATGGAAATCATTTCAGTTTGCCCACCTCCTCCTTCACCGCACTGGCTTAATCCACTCAGCTACAGAAAGCTGCCAAGTCCAGCAATGAATCTTAGTCTCTACATGTGCTTTTTCCCAAAGATCAGCAGAAGACAAACCATGCAGTGGGCCATGAACGTTTGCTAAGTGGTGTCAGAATACATCAGCTAACATGGGGCATATTCCGTCCCACGCATGTTTCAAGGCCCAGTATCTTTTGCAAAATGCTGAATTAGTATTATTCTCATTACCTGCTGACTTCTCCATTGACACAACTAGTCACCAGAAAAAGGATTGAATTTCAAAAGAAAACTTAAAAATTAACTGCCATCCACTTTTTTCTAATCTCTTGCTCTACTACAAGAAACCAGGTTCCTGCCTGAATTCTGCCACGCTGTAAGTGGAGAGACAGAGTGTAGTAGGAGATGTAGATATGGTCAGCACCGTGCCTACAGGGCCATACCAAGCACAGGGAGAAGAGATGCCGAAAAAAATGTGAAGTGATGGAAGAGAGATTACCATATTTGGAAACCAACTTTTGCTTCTAGTTTGAAGGATATGTTTGGGCAGGTTTTAAAGTCTTTGTAGGAATGGCTAGTTTTATGAACATCAAGGTAGAAGTGTTATTTAAAGGGGATGAGGATACAGGGACGATTAGGCTATGGGTAAGATTAGGATATCCCAAAGAGGCAGGGCAACCCCAATAGCAGGCAGAGACAGAAACTGAAGTTATCTTGATGCACCAGAAAGTTTGGGAAAGGATAATTAAAGATGAAAGGAAAATTAAGCCAAAACTATTCAGTAGCAAAGACTGGAGTGATGTCTTGACCCAGTAGCTGTTGATGAGACTTTTGTTTTTGCATTCAATAGGGATGTAAGTTTACCTCCCATCTCAGAGATGAGAAAAATCTCGACTTTGGGCTGAGAAGAAGCCAATGAAGAGATTTAAATGGGAGCTGGGGAAGACTGGAGTAGCACACAAAAGTGTGAGACTTAGTAAGTATCCTATGAATCACATCAGACTTGTTGACAGTGACTGGCTTCTTATGTAGTTGCTAAAAGAAATGCAGCTTTGTGCTCAAGACAAAAGAAGCCACGGATATGGAGTGGTTTTGGAAAACATGATAATTTTTCAGGCAATGGGGAGGTTGTAGAAGTAATGAAACAAAATCCACAGGAGGCTGCTGGAGAAGAGGTTGCTGCAGCAAAAAGGAAGAGATAATAAGAGCCAGAATGAGCTCAAGCAGAGAGGAGGAATACATGGACATGGACAAGCACAAAGCGGAAAGACACGCTGGGGAGAGGAAACAGAGAGAGAACATAAAAATGTCACCAAAACCGTAAACCGACCAGGGCTAGGGGAGGAGGTTGGCATTCATTGCCAGGAAACAGAGGGAGACTGTTTGGGAAGGAGTTTGGTTTTCACAGCACTGTATTTCAGACAGAGTTAGGCGGGTCAGAGGACGTAAACAGACAAATATGCAGATGTTCGTCTGACGGGAGAACCACATACAGGACAGATACTTCAAAACATGTGGTGAGTTGATTTGGATAAAGGATGAAAGTGCAGTGGAAGAAGGGAAAAAGACTAGAAACAATGTTTTGCAAAGCTGAGGAACATGGAGGCGTTTCAGTGCATTTAGTAGGAACAGGTCAAAGTCTGCTGGAATGTGTGAAACCTACCAAAAGGAGATGAATTACCTTGTGCTGGATACCATGCTGCAACAGCTGCATCATTATTAATACAAGATGCAGGTAGTTCATCTTTGTGGTACACTTTTTTTTTTTTTGCTACAGAGCACTGATGTAATTACAGTGTAGGTGGAAAGGAGGGAGAAAGGTACATTGAGGGAGAATGCACCGAATAAATTAAAAATGGAAGGCCTATATATTAGGTTATGTTACTGAAGGCTAATCATATTAAGCAAAGACCTGTTGAAGATAAGAGAAACAATGACGGGTGGAGGAACCCCCTTAACCTATTCAACTCAAACAGGGTGCCCTGACCTGGCCACTCCCGGGTTTATTGAAAAAGGATCAGACCATGGTCTCTGGCAGGAAACCCACGAAGGGAAGCCAAGGAAAACACTGTCCAAACTGGCGAGGGTTACTGCTGAAGAAAAAAATTACCACTATAGTGGTGAATAATTTATTTTTTTTAAAAGCCCTAGTGTTCCCTGATTTAGAGCAAGGAAAATTTGGTATGGGGTATAGGGGGCAGAGAATTGTGGGACTGGGTAAAATTTGCTATTAGATCTTTTAATGGGACTGTGGGAAGGTTCAAAACTTACGAAGGGATGTTTAGGGAAAGGACCAAAGGAAAAGGGAGAGATCAGAGTGGATCCAGGAGGAACAAACATCTATCCTATCTTTTTATTTAAATATTTTATTTAAATCATATTTCTAACTGTATTCTGCATGGGTGTGCTTTCTAGTCTAAGAAATATTCTGTATGTGTTGTACAGCCACTAACAAATGTCGAGTTGGACTGGGTGGCGGGTCGGACGAGAGGTCTGAGTACCAGCAACTGGAGAGAGAAGGGGACCATGGGTCTGAGGGGGCCACAGGTTTGGGGTCAGCAGGGGGAGAGGCTGTGAGTCTCAGGCCAGCTACTACAGTCCCATAGTGCATTTGCGCATGCCTAACTGCTAATGAAGTGCAAGCCAGAATAGCCAACGAGCAGGGTGGGAGACCTGACCACCAGCCGTGGAGTGGGACCACCCACTGAGGGGCCCAGCGGTGTGTGGGTCAGCAGAAGGAGAGACTGGGGCCCAGGAGCAGCTTCTGGATCCTGAGAGCCCTGGGCCAGCTGCTGGTGTGACCCACAACCTCTGTGTGTAGGACCCACCAGTGGACCTCCAGCCTGAGCAGCTGGAGAGGTGGAGAGGGCTGGAGCTGTCTGCACTGCTCATGTTTATGGGAGTGCTGTTGGGGTTTCTGTGGGTGCTGGCAAAGGCACTGCACTCTGTGCTGGGCTGCATGGCCGTGTGTGTGTGCATGTGCATGTGTGTGTGCACGTGTGTGTGCACACAGGTGTGCGCCCATCAGAGTCACAGGCTCAGCCGCCCTCCTCCCGGCACCTGGGGACGTGGAACTGCAGCAGTCTTGTGTTCCTGGGGCTGGGACAGGAAGGATCCACCTGGGCGCTATAGCCCACTAGATTCAGCTACTTCCCTCATATATATATGTATATATTTATTTATGTGCAAATACATATTTTTTATATTTATATTTATCTTTACATTTTTTAAAATATATTCCTTTATCTGGATCCTGAATGCTCATTTGAAAGTTATTTTGCTTTTTTCATTTTATAAATGGTGCCTTGATGTCATTCTTGGAGACTCTCTAATTGTAAATATCTAACTTTGCATAGGCAAGGAGATGTTAGCAGGGGACTGGTTTGTTTTCCTGGAGTGTCTCCAAACATCAGTGATTTAGAGCCAGTGCTAGGAGAGCTGACGTGAATAGAAACCGATGGGGTAGAATAGAGTTCTGAACTTCTTTTCATTTTAATAAAATGTTTTCAACATCTGGAACAATTCTAAACTCTCTGCCACAATATTATAATGCACAAAGCATTTAAACATCATAAAATTACCCCTTAACACTTTGATTAATTGATGGTTGTCTTGAATCTGCTTGCACCAGAGTATGTATAAATGGATTTAAGTGTTAAGAGAGCCACTGGTTTAGTTTAATAGTTGTGTTTCTTTAGCTGTGTGTCCCTATGGAATTCTTATACTTAAAGGGACTGTTAAATGTCACTTTGTGTGGTATTGGAGAACGACAGTTGAAGTGTTTTTAATGTCTCAGGGATTGGAATGGATTAATATTTGTATGGTTGTAGTTCCAAGGATGTGTCAGAATAAGCTAATATTATGCCCTGCTAATTTACCAGAAGCGGATGAACTAAATCCTGTCAAAATTAACAGGGTTTTCTTTTATGTAAATTTTAACAGAATCTGGATTAATCCCCCCATTTTATATTTGTTATGAACAAATGCCACCCATGCCTGCATAGGACATATTGGACATATGAAGGACATATGAAGAATACAGCCTTGCTCCCTGACCAACAAGCCCAGTGTATCGCATAACCCTTACAGCAGGATAGCATGAGTGTCCATAGTGATAAAATTCCTTATTTACAAATCCTGCATTACTCAGATATATCTACATGCTTACACAGCAATTTAGGTAAGGATTTCTGTCACCCCTCCTAATATTTTTAAGTAATAATGGTAATGATATCTATAACTAAGGTAGGCTAGTATATTCTCAATGCCTGAATTTAGTTGCTTACAATGTCACCATAATCATGGAAGCTGGAATTTTCCATGCTTGCTCCTCATTTCAGGCTAAATTTCTTTGGAAACTTAGGAAGCCGTTTTTTGCCAATTCTCCGAGGATGGTTAAGGGAGCACAGCAGATAGTTTTAATAACGTTAAAAATAATAATTTCTGACTTTTTCTAGGAAGAGTTTTTGCTGTTGTTGGATTCTGCAGTAGAAATTGAAGTTTGTATGATTTTTCAGTCCTATGCTCAGAATTCACCCATTGGTTGTTAATAAATCTGTGTACATCAAAGGGTTCGTAACTGAGGGAAATATTTGAACATTTAATTAAGGATATCAGGAAGTATGAGTCAGATATTTTCTAGAGGATATAATTAAGCAAATGTCCAAAAGCACTTCTGGAAGACTCAGAAATAGGGAGAGCCAAGTTCTTTGTTAACATGGACAGACAGGTCATGTGTTCGATGCTAGGAAATAGTAACTTTGTGGTTCAAGAAGAGTTACCTTGGTATGAAACTTAAATCAGGAAGGTTCAAGCTGTCTTTTATATGTACGTGTATGATATGTGACCATGTCAGAAAAAAATGTCTTAGCTATTGCAGTAATCTTTGGTAATATCAATCTATAACAAGAAAAAATTGGAGACTTATAACAACTATGAGATCTTCCAGCCTTGGAAACAACAATTATCTAGAAACTCCTTCAGAAAAGTACAGTAAACGTACTATTTTAAAAGTATTGAATGTGCTATTACAACTCTAAACAAGTAATTAATATATGAGTGAGACCTACACAAATAATTTCAAAATTCTTCACAAACTTCCTAGAGATCTTTTTCACTTAAAATGTGTGTTTTCATACTTTAACCAAGGAAGATTTATAGAATATTGCATCTTAAATCAATTTAGCCTGAAGGAGAATGACCACATTATTAGCACGTACTCATCAGTGTATATCTTGATGGTGGAATCTATATAAAATCTGTATCTGTTATAAGCAAAAGCTGGTGGTGAGAAGTCTTGTGGAGTATTTGCTGATCTTCATCTGCTATGTAGGTATAGCATAAGTGGTCTCATGACCCATAGAACAGGTAGATGATGTGGAAAGACACTCACCCAGCATCCATTAGTCATGATCCATAAGGCAGTGAAGCAACGGGAGCCTGACATTTAGAGAAGGGATGCCTTTGGTGGAACTGCATAGGAAATACAGCTGATTGAATGCTAAGGGCAAGTTCAGTTTTCAAGCTGGTGTGGAAATTGCAGCAAGATTGATTGGAGAAGGTATGCTTATATCCTGAAGAATGGCTGAAAAAAAATGTTTCCTTATTTAACAACTTTTCCTCAGTTTCACATTCCAGCTTTTCCTGGAATGTTGATACCAGTAAAATTCATGTATCCATAATTTGTTGGGCCAGCAACTGATCCAGCTTATAATTAACCTGTCAGAATACCAGTTAGTTAGTTCTGTGATGCAGCTCATCAGGCAGCCACTGAAAAGTAGGATCAGCACAAGAAAAGTAGCAGGAATGAGACCACCCCCTTTTGGCAGTAGCTACCACTTATGTCAGTGTAGAGTGATCACAGACCTATAACCAGAGAGAGTCAAGGATTTTATTTCACCCAGTCTGTCAATGGCAGAATGACAGAGTAATGCAACCAGTTACAATAACTTCGGTGCATCGCTGCACGAGCCCCTTTTACACTACTTCTTGTTGCTCTGAAAGACCCCTCTTCGAATCAAGTGCTTACAGGTGTAACATTTAAATTCTACTCTAGTTTTCATAGCGATAAACAAAAATTTGAGAAGGCAACCCACATGCATTTTAAATGTAAAGGAACACACAGATTAGTTTTAAGGTAAATTCATGTTGTTGATTTTTAAGGGCACCTAGTGATTGCTGAATGCTTGAAATAGGCATTACTGTTAAGAACATGGGGAGCCTTGGATTCACTGAGGACACAGCAGGAAGAAAATTGGTTTTTGCAAGGCTGAACAGGGCCTTGTTTGATCTGCAGGACCGCTGTTGTTTCTGCTGTTGATGCATAAGACGGAATGAACTCAGACCTCAGCGTCAGAGTCCAGCCTGTGATGGCAAAGCCAGTAGTTAGAAAAACAAACGCATATTTTTGCTTGTGTACAAAGTATATTTGCTCTGGAAATCATTGAAAGACAGTAAATGAGGGGCACTTGCAGTGCCCTTCATTGGCTGAGCTTATAAGACCTCTCAGTCTGGCATCTCTGTTTGGATGTTTGGACCTAAAGTAATAACTTTTGAATGCCACATCCAGTCACTGCTAGGGGATGTTCTGGGCGTCAGTGGGCAGAATCCTAGGGGTTTGGGTGGAAGTCAGAAAGCTAAAGGATGAAAAGGGGAGACACACAGAGTCCCTGGCATCTGGTTAGTTGGCAGAGCAGCTCTTTAATTGTCTATAGATCAAAGACCCACTCTCAGAAAACTATTAACACATTCCAGCAAAACAATGTCCCTCGTTTTAGCTATTCTGTTTGGCTTTTACAGTATACTGTTGAAGAGAAAGACAAATCAGGCAAAATACAATTATGAGTGGTAGATGGAGTAGGGATCCATGGGAGGGCTGAGAAGAGGGGACATGGGGGAGGTCTAATTGTGGTGTAGGCCCTGGAAGAGGGTCCTGAGGAGAGGGGAGTGAGTGGGAGGGTTTGCTATTGGGTCAAGAGGGAATGGGGAGCTAGGAGGAGAGGGGAGAATGGGCGTTGGGGAATGCAGGACTGGGGAGTTTTACACTGTGGTCTGGGCATGGGCATAGCTGCAGATCGAGGAAAGGAGACAATCATTGGCCTGGCAGAATGAGCGCACATGAACAGGTCAAAGTAGTGCCACAGCATAGTATCAGATACACCAAGCAATGGAAAGAATGCCTAAGAAAGAGTGAGTACTGGTAAATAAATCTTGGGTGAATAAGAACAATAAGATGGAGATGTGCCAATAATATAACTGGATGGTAGTAATAGCACTTTTACAACAGCAGGAACTTCATCATACAAGAAGAAAATATGTGTATTTCTGCATGTTTCATACTGCTCCATTATTTGACTGTTAAAGGTCTGATCTGAAATCCATTTGGTATTTGACTGATATAAGAGCACATTGGATAAAGCCTTCAAAGATTAAGAAATTGATCTAGTAAGTTCCTTATTGTTTATAGCAAAGAAGGTAAGAAAAGATGTACATCAGTTTTCAGCATTAGAATAGTCTCTGTTTTAACACATAAATCACTGCTTGACTTCATTGCATTTCTGTTCTGGAAAACTTATTAGTACCAGAGAACTAAACTACAGAGAAAAAGAGAACCACAAGAAAATATCCAGAATATATAAATGCCACTTCCGATAATCTAGAACTAAACAATTTCCTTTAAAAATCCCAGTTTGTCGAATACTGAAATGAATTATGTCCTATTGCATTAAGAGCTAAAAGCAGCAATTGGCACAATCTATCCTTGACTTCTACATTCATTCAGATGTAAATCTGAATTGAAGTGATAGCGACAGAATTTTGCATGCAAATAATTTGGGAAGAAGCCTTCACAGTTTCTCATGCAATCTGGCTGAATGTGTTCTAATGCAGTTCACAGTGGATGGACAAAAAGTCACTCAAAGCCTGTGCCAGGGTTCCTAGTACTTCCAGCCAGTATTGGAATCGCATCAGAAATTCTGGTTTGCATTTAAAAAAAAAACAACTTCAAATGCCTATGTCTGGGAAGAATAGTTTGAGTACCTGGTTTACATGCCATCAGCACCTAATTGCAGGCAACCTTGTTCCTTTATAGAAGTTGAGGACTAACTTCAAGGTCCATGCTTTGGGGGGCAGAAGGGCAAACTCTGCAAGTTGCAAGGCTCTGCAAACTCTGGTCCCCTATAAAGCTATTTTACATAAGGAAATTAAGAAGTCCAGCTCCAGTGACCCTTCTGGCATCCCCCACAGGAACAGAAAGTTCTTGACAACATACTTGTTGGTTATATGATGGTGGTGCAGTCTCTTGGGACCTAAGGAATCTTGGAGAAGACAGGTTGGATAACAGATAGGGTCAGTGGGCTAGGATGCATCTCCCTAATTTGTCTTCGAAAACAAACCACAACCTGATGATACTTTTGTGGAGAAACCTTGCCCAGAACTATGATAACTTAATAGTAGAAGAAGGACTATATACACCCTGGGCTTCAAGCTAAGAAGAGGAGAAGGCTCAGATCTTTGTCTCTAGCTCTCTGGGATGAATGAGAAGCTCTGGCACCTGGCAAAGCCCAACATCATGCATGGGGTCCCTAGTGCCTTAAATATGTGACCATGCAGTTCCTTTGATAGAAGTATATATTATTTTAAGGTAGAGGTGTGGATGAGATGTTGTAATAGATCCCATTCTTCTGCCTGGTCTATTCTATTCCCTGCTTTATTTCAGTTGTGCTCTTGGATGAGTATCCAACTAGATGACTAACTTCATTTGTGTATGAAATGTTTGTGGCATGTGTTGCTTGTTCTGTCAAGTGAGTATGCAGGGCGCTGGAGTTAGATTTGTATTCTTAAGTGCAGTTTAATTTTTCAGGTTATGTAATTTTTCAGGGTATATATCTGTTCACCGTTTATTTAAGTCAAGGTGAAAGAACCATATAGCTATATATGCCATATATAGCTGGGATGGAAGGGTATGTGGCTTGTGAGCCCCTGAGAGGGAAGTGCTTCAGTCCAGTCTCCAGGAGTGTTCTGTGTCTTGCCTAGACAGGCTTTACTGTTCTACCATTCTACTTTTACCAAGGATCAGCAATGTCAACCAAATTCATATTCTGTTATTTTTTTCAACAAAAGCTATATGGATTAGCAATTGGAAATTTCTTATTGGTATAACATAACAGCATTTTCAAAGCATTGAAATGCCTGTGAAAAATGCAAAAAGAACAGCATTATGCTAGGATCAGAAAAGTAAACCACATGTCTATCCTGTCTACTACTACTGTCCTCACAAAAAGAAGGACAAAACTTAAACAGGCATTTTAGACAGAGAAAAGCATTGAATAGAAACAGTGCATGGAACAATAATACATAAGACTGCACTCACTTCCTTCCGGAGACATGGAGGTCAGATTTTGACTGATACTGGTAACAATCCAAATTCAAATTAGGTAATGGCCAAAAGGGTTTCAGAAAAATCAAAATAGTCAAAAAACAGTATCATGTTGCAGTTTTGCCATGAAATATACTATAAAATACTGGTATTTTGTATTCTGCTTGGACTCTGGGAAGAAGAGACATATCATTGTTGCACCTCTTCTCATGGGGAGCTAATGGCTTCTTATGCATTTTAGCATATGTAATCCGTAGATAGAGTACTTACTTGTAAAAAATCTTTTTCTCCAAGTTTCTTTAGGTGTTGACATTACAAAATTCAGCCAAAAGGTAATGGTTTACTAGTCTTCCTCAAATACCAAGATAAATTATTACAGTAAGTAATAAATTATAAGTAAATAAGCAGACAAAAGACTTGGTGATTCTAAATAAATCACTGCTCATCCAAAGATAATTTAAATTGTCCCAGTAACATTTCTTTAATTTGTTTCTTGTTGTAAGCAAAATAGGAAATGAAAGTATCCCTGACAGAAATATGTTTGGCCACACAGTCCAGCTCAAATAACGCTTTTCTTATTTCCTTGCCTTTTTAAAGTAAACACTCCTCAACAAAAAAAGTTTATCTTTCTCTGTCTGGAATTCTCTTGTATTAGTCATTCTGCTGCACTAAAAAGCAGTGAACATTCAGTGTGCATGCCACACCGCAAGGAGACATAAGGCATTTATTATAAATGAATTCCAAATAATTAGTGTAAGAGATCATGAAATGTACATAGGAAAAAAGATTGCCTGAGACGTACAAACAGGAGGGAGTCCAGGACATTAATAGGCAATCTGCACTACTGGAGTTCCCTCAGGGGTCTTCTACAGGTGGTTCATATTTCTGGAGTAGAAATGTATGCTATATGAAATGGAAATTTCTTTTTTAAATTTTTCCACTACAGCATTTGAGTTTTGATTCTTCTTACCTCTGTTGTCCTTGAGAGGTAGGCAATTGGTTTATTACTGTTATCATTACCTTGTTTTGGAAAAGCTCCGCATTTTAAAGCTCCACTTCCACTTCAGAGAACCATCATTTCCTTTGGGTCACAGCAACACCCAAACTCCAGAAAACTAAAGACGATGACAACTGGGGCAAGAGTTAATGGGATAAAAGAAAGAAATCAAGAATTGAATGTAGAGAGCCCTAAGCTTTCTAAATGAGCTGGCATATGTCACAAGATGGGGCACTGCAGAGAAAACTAGAATTTCTGTCTGTGACTCCCCTACATCATATCGCAGAACACAGCTTCTATTATCAGAGTTTTTTGCATGATGCAAAGTTCATTGTTTCTAAAGGATTTGTACTATTTACGCTCTATATGAACTTAGGCTAATAGCGAACTCCCTGTGAAGAACACCGGTTTCCAGATTAGTACTGCACAGTTGTTGGTCCTTTAAGTTAGGCTTGGTCATGCTAACATTATTATTCATCCCATGTGGTGCTGATATGAAAAGAAATAAAGGTGAAATGTTTATGCGGGTGAATTTTCAAATTGGCCAAATTTAGCACACAAAAATTTGATAACGTTTACTGGACCACAAAAAGGCACGGTAAAGCTATGAAGCATTAATAGACCATCCTTAAAACTTTGCAGTCCTCTTAAGGGCTGAAACAAGACTACCATTGGTAAATGACCAGTGAAATGTGAGCAGTAAGATAGACTCATAAAAGAAAACATTTGGTGGTGCCATACCTCTACACATTCACAGGAGAACACTTCAGAGAAAGTAATTTAGCAACTTGAATCCTTGTGCTCTTTGTTCAGAACTCACTAAAACCCTTTTGAAAGTGCATGAATATTTCTTTTCAACTAATGGCCATTCTACACAGTCTTTCAGGACAAGAAGAGACTTCTTCATGTCTTCATCTAGCAAGGTTCTTGTTAAGTTCATAGGCCCATAAACCACTAGGTCAAAGTTTCCCACTGGCATTTTATTGTGGCCCTGATTCAAAGCCACTGAACTGAATGCAAAACCTCCTGTTGACTTCATAGGCTTTGGATCAAGGCCCAGGTGGCTACTGAGTGGAGTGTATGAGAGACTTTCTAACCTGAAAGAATGATCTCATTTATAAACAAGCTCCCTTATGGGGAAATCACACATATTTTCAGTGACTATTCAGAGGCTTTGGTAGGTACAGTTGGTACGTGACTAATTAGTACCATGTAGCAAGGTTGAGATTTCTCTGTCCAAAATATGTATGTGTGTGTACTGTGCAGGGAATATGGGGCAACTAGGAAGCATCAGACCTCCTGTTCATGTATGCAAAGAGAGTCAGTTGTGAAGCCTGTTATGCAATTGGTCTATGGAAGAAATACCTTATCTGATATGCTGAGGATTAGTTAAACATACTCACTGATGCAGCAAGTACAGTGAATTGAAAAACAAAGGCAGAAAAATATAACTAAGTTAACTACAATTGCAAGCAGAGGAGATGATGTCATTCTGACAGTTTTGTTACTTGCTGCACTGTGCTTCTGCTGATAGCTTTGATACTCTGTTTGTCTGGTTGCATAAGAAATAAATCTTAGTTAAATCCTTCTAAAGATAAGTACAGTCAATATTTCATTTTAGATGGCAGGTATGTCAGAAGTAGAGTCTGTTCTCTGAAGTCATTGTTTCAGTCTGCTATTTAGGTATATTAAATACATTCCTGAAGAGGCAAATGAGACAACTTCTGAAGAGAAAGCATCAAACTTGTGGTGGCACGTCTGTCTTTATGCCAGTGTTCATAATTCATGAGGGGAACCAGCAGTAATATTTTTTCTTTTCATGAGAAAATAGTAAGAAGGTGTGAAAAGAGCAGATGGTTCAAACAAAGGAGAAATTTGGTGAGATAGAGGAAATTTTATCTGAGCATTTTTCCTGAAAGTAGTTACTCTTAAAACTTAAGCTAAGACTATTATGTAGTCTAGTCCAATTTGCCATATTTCAGTGTCCACTAAAATTCTACCCTGAAATCAGAGTATGAAGCCAAATATTGTGCTTTTAATCAAAGACGAATGTCTGATGAAATCTATTTAAAAGTAATAGGTGAGACTGGCTGCAGTTCATTCATGTAAATGAGCTCTTCTTAGCTGATACAATTAGGTGAAGAACATATTATACAGACACATAATTTAAAGTTTATCTATCCTTATGAACAACAAAGCTTAAGATTAGAGAACAACAGTGAACACTACTTACCTGCACTACCAAGACCTATAATAAATATAACAATAATAATATAAAAACAATTTATGTTATAGTTACTTCTGAGAAAATGAAAAAAACCAACAGACATGACCTGAAATATATAAAGGAATTCTACGACTCTCTGTTCATGTCTTCCAGAATATTATATGAGGCATAATCCACATGAGAATACAGATGTTGGAGGCCGGTTTTTTGGGAATTTTATCTGCATCTGATTTGTAAACACTCAAGATCTGCTACTAAAGGAAAAGTGTTTCCATTTAATAGCTTACCCAGATGTCAGTGGTTAGATATGTACCACAGTTGCATCTTTTAGAGATGTTTTCAGCTTGGGAGACAATGATGCAAACTTTTAGAAATTCTTTGCTGGAATAAAGCCTTTTCTCAATGGTTCTGCTGAAGTCCATTCCTATTTTTAAAACTTCTGAAACTAACTTTTAAATGTAATTCCAAGACTCAGTCATCTAGGAAATTAATGCTCTGATGATGTGATAAGCTCCTCTGAGCTGTAGCAGTTCCATTCAATTTACTTTAGCTGAGACAACAAAGAGTTTTAAATTAAATCAATAAAGGTAATTTTATTTAGACAAGGATGATTCTCTTCAGCACAGAAAACTAGAGAATTATTGTTCGCAAGACAATAATTTTTCCCTTTGTTCCAAGGTAAGTGATAAACCAACAGCCTTCCCTCCTCTCCCTTTTGCTGGGCTTAATATTGGTTAACTGAAGGTAGGTTCAAGCACTTAAAGAGAAGTTTGTTAGAAAAGCGACATGTTGCATTTCATCATTTCAGTGGAGAAGGTGGGTGTTCTGTCATCCTTCAACACAAACAGTTATGACTTGACTGCAATATGTTTTACAGAGTAAAAGAACATCTGAGGGGAGACAGAAATATGCCATAAGTTATTGTTAAACAAAAAAAAAGAAAAGAAAAAAAATGCTATGGCAGATGTGACAATATGTTTTGGCTTGCTGTTTCACTTCTTTGAGGTTGCTCTTAGAACTTGACAGTGAGGCACTCTCCAGAGCTGCTTTCATGCTGAGAAGGGTGGGAAGAGAAAGAAATAGAGAAGCAAGCTGTGGGAGTGCAGTTTTACTTTTGAGTACACGAAGAAGCAGTATTTCTGAATATCAGCACTTACACATGAGGATTACAGTTCTACAGTGTATAAATGGGGAAATTTTGGATGGAAGTCCGCATATTGTCATGTGTTCTCAGGGCAAGGCTGTTTTTGCTCTTATATTTTGACAGCCAAAACAGATTTGCTGCAAAAGAACAGTTTGTAGACTTTTCCATTTTAATCAAGCTAGAGCCGAGAATGAAATCTATATAATTTCCTTGTGTCTTCAGAAATATAATTTTGGGGGGCTGGTGTAACCCTGGATTCTCACATAAACTTCAAAGTCAACATCAGATTAGCAAGATTTCATCTCTAGTATTCCCACAGACTGGTGGACTGCTTCTTGCAAAAGAACAAGAAACAAGCACAGAACAAGAAAAAAGAAAAAACAAGAAACAAGAACAAGTACACCAAGAATTGCTGACACTGCACTGAGACGCTGCCCTCATTTGAATGTGTCTTTAAGTTATGAAGGGCCTGGACATCCACTCTGATGGCAGGCCCAGATACATTGTTCTTCTAGGTGCATTCAACCTCAGTTTTCATGCTAATTCAAAATTTGATGCTAATTTTGATGCTATTGTGATACGCTGCATCACATACTCCATAATTAGGTTCCAATTCTGATCTGATAATCAGCTCCAGGTAAGCACAGATAGGGAAAAATGACTTTTGTGCCTGTGAGAACATGATTGGGATCATAGCCATAATGAAGGGCTCAGAAATCATCTCCTTGTATGAACTGATCTGATTCATTTTTAACAGTAAACTTATAATGTCATTTGTCCAGCAAAGCTTGTATGATAAACAGAAATACATGTTTTCCCTAGTGTGCTTAATTCAACTAGTTCAATGAGGTGACTGCTGGACTATTCTGAACTTCTTGGATGTAAATGTCAAACGACGACTCTGAAAAATGGTTTGATATCAGGTGCAGATTAAAGACCCTATCTTATTGTATCACAATGTTACAGGATTTTTTTTTTTATAATCAGAGACACTGTCAAAAATGAATAAGTAAATCGAATGCATAGAAACAACCTCATTATATTTTTTTACACAGAGGAGGGAATTGGGACCTATGTTAATTATTCCTTGACCAGTGCAAGTAACAGAAGAAGCACTTAAAATATTGAATTATCTTGAAGTCTGGCACTTTCTTATACATAGATAATTTTTAATGACTGTGCAATAAACTGTATAATAAAATTTTTGGCAAGACCAAGGTTTTTCGATTTAAACATCTGTGAAGTTTAACCATCAAGTGTGACATTCCTAGAATATACTTTAACTTGTATAAATGAGTAGGAGAACAATATGCAAAATGGAGTGAAGAAGAAGAGAGACTTCTTTCTATGTGAAATTAATGGAGAACAGCAGGCCAACTTCTGTGAATGAGCATTTTCATCTCGCAACTACTCATGAATTGTTCATCTCATCATGGTTTAGCTCATAGCACTCATCCTCTCTATGGATTTATGCCATAAGGGTCATCTTGTGGCTTTCACCAGCATTAAAGAGCATGTGAAATCGAAACAATTAGTGTACCAAATCAATATGGTGTAGGTGCTGAGTCATATGGATCATGTGCACCGAGCAAAAGACAAGCATTAAAATATATCTCTGCACATGAGCTGTGTTTAAAAACAGTCTCTAGCTACCAGCATGCTTTCATGGGGACAGGCAGTGAGGTGAAAATATCATATCTGCTCCACACTTCAGCATCAGAATGGGCCAACAGGAGAAATACACGATCAGTTGCTCTCGCCGGCTCAGCCTCCTTAGGAGGTGCACATAGGTACCAGCATTCCCCACCCAAGGCTCTGAAATCACCCCTAAAAATGCTTAAGGAAGATCACTGTAATGCTACCCAGACAGGAAGGATGTTGAAAGACAAATACCAAGGACCAGCCAGAGAAAATGGTCCAGGTCATCACTTCTGAATAGAGTTTGAAAACATACCAGAAGTAGAGACAGGTTCCTGCTGAGAAAGGTCTGTTGGTTTGACGTGACTGCAAACCCAGACCACGACACGTCATAGAGAAGATAGATGTGATTCTTCTCAGCCTCAGCAATCAAAAACTTGGGTTTACGATTGAGAAAAGACAATTTTATGGGTACAGAACCTCTAAGGATATTTGCAGTTTTCCCAAGAATTACAGCTCTCCGATGATATTACATAATGATTTATTCATGCCTTGCTTTCCTGACATATTTCCCCTTGACAAATTCTAACCAGGAGTTCAGAGAAACCTCAGCCCAGTTTGTGGCACTAGATTGGTGGAAGAGGAATAAGGAAAGAGAAGTCTGGAGCATTTGTTTTTACATACCTGAAAGAAACGGTCCTACATCTGAGCATACATGAGAGCCCTAGTACCTTACAACCAGTAACTAGAAAATGCTTTGGTCTTATCTCTTAGAGGTGCCAATGACCGAGTCCCTTTGCAGCAATGCTGGTGCTCATAATACATGTAGCTATTTCATATAGATAAAATAGTCCAGGAGCTACATTTTTGTTCTTTTGAGGGCAGGAAGGACCACGGACTTGTCCCCCAGTTTTGTCCATACACGTGCAAATAGCACCACTAGACATGCATCTGCACAGCTCACACCCTGAAGAAAAACAAAGGATACAGCTTCCCACTCCGCTTGGTTGCTAAAAACACCATCAATTGTATGGGGGACACAGGCTCCTTGAACTCAGGTCTCGGCAAACAATGCAGTTCTTTGGTTTGTCTTTAACTGGACAACTGATGCAGAACATCTCCTATTATAAATTCAGTTGAGTTTTACTCTACACAACAGAAACAGTTTTTCTGGATGGATGGGCCATTTCTTACAGACAAAGAGTACATTGAGAGTAAATTAAGCACATCTAATTGGAGAAGCGAATCTCTCACAGTTTCAGAAGACTTTGGTCTCAGTAAATAAGCAGTTCTTCTCATGCCAGAACTAGCAGTATCACAACAAAGAGCTTTTTATGCTTTGTACAAGCCAAATGCCATCAGTCCCAATATGATCACTACACCTGCTTTTATCTAGAATGGATGAATACAAACCCTTTATATGAATTCCTTTTCCAGTTCTTGTAGCTGTGGTTGGTACTTATACACTGATTAGTCCTTTAGTAACCATTGTCTTTTATAGTTATGCAATTCTTTTAGACACACAGCATAATTTGTCTTTTAGAGTGTGGGCAGAAGCAACAGGTGATGTGTTCCATTAGAAAGCCATAGGCATTTGCTGAACTCTTGAATGCTTCACTGGGCAGAAGAGTCAGGCTCAGACTCAGAGCAAAGTTGAATAATGATGCCCCCTGCCCAAGTATTTTTGGAGAAGGGTTTGTTACAAATTGATTTCTGCATGGACTACAATGAAGGAGGTTTTTCTGTTATTTGTGATGGTCTCTCATAAACCAAGTCCTCAATCCTCTAGGCTGATTTCTGTGCAAACATAAGACAGAAGGCTGATGTGTGCCTTACCAAACCTTATAGTCAATATAAAACCCAAAAATAATTAGTGGGCAAAGACAGGACGGCAAAGATGCACAAGGTGATAATGAGACAATTCATGTACATGCCTAATGCCAGCGTATAGCTTAATGGCCTAAAAGAATCATATTTGACAGAAATCCAGTTATATTACTTGTGAGAAAAACTGTTGTAATTAAGATTACATTGCTGTGTGTGAAGAGGTTTCATAATAACAGCAGCTTCACGTAAAAGGGCTTTTAGGCTTTAATTTGTCATTAAAGCAGATCAATTTCCAAACCTCACTAAGCAGACACTTAAAAAAATTGTGTTTTAAACTGTTAGATTTACTCAATTATTCAGTGACACTCCATTCTTGCATAATTTTGACAGAGACTTTACCACTCTTGCTTTGTTTTTTTACTAATAAAAGTACTGAAAAAGAAAACAAGGACCAGATTCAAACTGAAGATCCAGAGGCAGGAGATATAAGGATTCAGGTTCTCAAACCTTCTTAATCCAGTTCTACTCTGGTACCCCTTTTTGGGTGAATCATGCCCAGTGTGACTGAAGATAGGTGTGACAGAGCAAGTCCAGGATCTAGTCCAATATTTTTAAGAAAGCATATCAGCTAGTGTCTTGAAAACATGATAAGAACCCTGCCTTGCTTGTTTGTTATATGTAATCTTTCTTCAATAAGGCAAGGGATTTGTGACATAAATGTTCCATGATCATGTAATTAAAGCTTTCATTGTCAAATGAGGAAGATGATTTAAGATTGCATGGGCAACCCACACATTGGCATTTCCTAACTTGATTTTTCTCCCAGTATTGTACAAAAGATACTTAATAATTAAAACAAAAAAAACAACCCCAGAAATGAAACCCTGAGGCAGTACAGTTGCAGTGGGTCTCATTGTAAAGTCAGAGTTTGCCTAGAGCTATCTTAATTATGACAATTATTGTCTTTTCTCAGAGGTAATTCTTGGCAAACATTGGCTATACAAAGCACATATTGTAGACATAAGTTGTGGGCTGTATTTAAGCACTGACATGAGATTTTTTTAATGTCCCCTTCCTTTCACAGCACCCTTGAAA
Source organism: Gavia stellata (assembly GCF_030936135.1). Lineage (NCBI taxonomy): Eukaryota > Metazoa > Chordata > Aves > Gaviiformes > Gaviidae > Gavia > Gavia stellata. Next base: position 55,907,831 of record NC_082595.1, read on the forward strand.
TATAAAGAGAGATGTCATGATCTCAATGCAGTTAGTTAAACATGAGTGTCCTTTGCCTTTTTAGATGCCCCAAGATACCCTGCATGGCATTCAGATCCTAGTCCAGAAGGGCACAGGTCTCCCGTACATCCTGTGTCTCATCTGCCATCCCTGTGTTGATGTCGTGGATAACCTATGGCACCACACACATCTGTTTATGGAATTTTATCACACTCTGTGGGTCTGGACTTACACAGTGACTTGTTTTCCTGTCAGTGAAATATTCACCGAAGTTTCCATGGCAAATCACTATTACTCCATTTGTTACTTCCCACATCTTTTTATAGAACGGCAAAAGTCACCAGGCAGTGTCAAGGAGTGTTCAGACTGGTGAAGGCACCAGTCTCTGAGCAAAGAGAGGAGTCCAAAGCATTCTTCTATTATTGATTGACTGGGTGACAAAGTCCAAACTGCTTTTCAACTGTAAGCTTTGTTTCACAGAATCACAGAATCACAGAATGATGGGGTTTAGAAGGGACCTCTGGAGATCATCTAGTCCAACCCCCCACCTCCGCCTCGAGCAGGTTCACCTAGAGCAGATTGCACAGGAGTGTGTCCAGGTGAGTTTTGAATATCTCCAGAGAAGGAGACTCCACAACTTCTCTGGGCAGCTTGTTCCAGTGCTCTGCCACCCTCAAAGTAAGGAAGTTCCTCCTCATCTTTAGATGGAACTTCCTATGACCAAGTTTGTGCCCATTACCTCTCGTCCTGTCACTGGGCACCACTGAAAAAAGACTGGCCCCATCCTCCTGGCGCCCACCCCTTAAGTATTTATAAGCATTGATAAGATCCCCCCTCAGTCTTCTCTTCTCCAGACTAAAAAGACCCAAGTCCCTCAGCCTTTCCTCATAAGAAAGATGTTCCAGTCCCCTAATCATCTTCGTAGCCCTTTGCTGTACCCTCTCCAGCAGCTCCCTGTCCTTCCTGAACCGGGGAGCCCAGAACTGGACACAGTACTCCGGATGTGGCCTCAGCAGGGCAGAGTAGAGCGGGAGGATAACCTCCCTCGACCTGCTAGCCACACTCTTCTGGATGCACCCCAGGATGCCATTGGCCTCCTTGGCCACAAGGGCACATTGCTGGCTCGTGGTCATCCTGTTGTCCCCCAGGACTCCCAGGTCCCTTTCCACAGAACTGCTCTCCAGCAGGTCAGCCCCTAACCTGTGCTGATGCATGGGGTTATTCCTCCCCAGGTGCAGTACCCTACACTTGCCTTTGTTGAATTTCATAAGGTTCCTCTCTGCCCAACTCTCCAGCCTGTCTGGGTGTCTGCCACTCCTCCCAATTTTGTGTCATCATTGTGCCATCAGCAAACTTGCTGAGGGCACACTCTATCCCTTCATCCAGGTCATCGATGACTGGACTCAGTACTGACCCCTGGGGAACACCACTTGTTACAGACCTCACTTTCCACTTTCACTTAATGAGGATGATAAACAGTTCCTTTCTAAAATGCTCTGAGCTCAAGCTATTAAGACATATAGGACTTTTCTTATATAAAATAATCCATAATTAGTAATATGTGAAAATATTGCAAAACAAAAAGTTAGCACATTACTTCCTTACAAGCACTGACAGTTAGCTTTTCCAGGTAGCTGTAGTAGGTGGAGGAGCGAGAGGGTACCAGCATGCTAACTGAGGGTTTGCCAAGTTTTACTTTTCTCCTTTTTGAGGAAAGAAATGCAAGGGATGGAAATGGGGTGAGGAGAAAATGCTTGCCAGAAGCCAGCGGTAAATGAAGCTCTGGCTACAGCAAATTGTAAAGATTTTTTTCTGGTTTATAAAACAGTGAATTTGGACTCTAAGCTACCATTCTGATCATCCTTATGAGAGTGAGCTGAGCCAACAGCTTCTTGTTTTAAAATATCTTTTCCATAACTAACAAAACCCCGCATAGTTTCTCTAGAACTGCCGCTGCAGACTGATATTAGTGGTCTTGCTTTGAAGTTAGAAAACATGGAAAACTTCTGTCAGAGCCAGCCTGATGATGTGTTTGTGCTTTGTACTGCTGTTCAGCTCAAGATGTCACTTCTTGGACTGGCCACAATTGGCAGTGCTGCTGAAATTGTAGATTCAGGTCTCCACAGAGAATGGACCTGAAAAGCAGAGTAAATCAGGTCTTTCAAAGATCCCTCCTGATAAAAGTAAGCTAGTAGGCAAGTCTACTTACCACTAGCATGGGGGTCTGTATGTGGTTCTGAAATCTTCCATGAGGATGTATCCAGAAAATCAGACTTAGGACTACGTCAATTGATTTGAACAGCAGAGATCAGTAATAGGCAGTAAGAATTCGTTTCCATCCTCCTTGTCCAAGAGAAGTTCATTTTCAGGATCATGTTTCCAGAAATTGGTGATGGATGGTATAGTAGGGAAATACAGATGCTAGACCACAGTAGAGATGCAGGAGAACAGAGAATGTAGAATTTGTGTGTGATTACAATTCTGTGTACCTCTTAGTACTGGGTAGGAGTTACTTAGTCCACAAGGATGGTGAGTTAAGCCAGGGCTGCAATTTCATGAGGCCAGATAAATTGACTTGGCATCTCATACTTCCCAATGCCTTCCACTCCTTTTCTTGCTCGCTGCTCTGGGCTCCCTGTGCTTGTTGTGCATCAGCTGCAGCACTGTGACTGACCGCCAAACCCCTATAATGGAAGGCTCAGAGAAGGTAGATATTCCACATATTCTTTCCTGGCAGTTGGGGTTGCCCAGTGTCATGACAGTGAGCATATAGGCACTGGTAATGGGAATCGCTTCTGTATTGTAATTTAACTCTGTGTTGCAATTGCTATACTGTGCTTGTATTGTGATCTCAGCACATTGTTGTATTACTGTGCTAAATCAAATTTCCACATAATGTCAAGTAAATGCAAATAAGTAAATTTTGTATTAAACTTTAAACTCTCCTCATGTGGAATATGTAACAGAACCTACTCAGGGAGTATTGGACCCTGACAAGCACCCATCACATCCCACCATGAGCAGATTTAGTTCACTAACATTGAAAAAAAAATACCCTTACAAAAAGAAGTGGATGGCTTTCTGTCAGCTCAGTGATGTTGAGTTTTCTCAGGGTCGTGTTTTATGAGAGCTGTGAGGCAGGGGACCGGGTGGAAGAAGGGCAAAGGCAAGGAGATGAAGGAATAAATTGGGAGAGAGTAAGACAAGTCCCTATGGCTTTAGTGATCAGTTAGACTGATTCAGTTGCTTGTGAAATCATAGCCTAAGTTTCTATTTCTGAGGGCTAAGGCTGTGCACCCAGGCATTTTCTGTTGATATGCGGTAACTTGTGATAATTGGACCCCTAAACCTTGAGCCCTGAAACAAGTTCTGCAGCAAGTAGATGAGGAAAAATACGGCAGAAAGTATTGGACAAGACTTTGCAGGTCATCAATCACTGTCCTTTCACAGCTGAGCCTTGTGAAATCAGAACCTTCTTGAGGGCAGTTACAGCCATATTTGCTCCTCAACAAGCAGTTGATGTTTACTCCAGAAGTTAAAATATGGACATTCTGAGTACAACCATGTGAGAAATCACAATGGTGCTCCCAGCTCTCTCCAGAGACTGGTCATTCTGGCAGAGTCAGGTCCCCTAAGCTCTCATTTGTAAGTTCGAGACCAATACTTCTATTGTGCATGATCAAGTCCAGACAGGATCTAGAGAATGAAAAATAAAATAAGTTGATGAAGGGGGCACTCACTGTAGCACATTCTACATTCAAATGCATTCACTAATAAGCAGCCAACATCTTGATTGTGTTTTTATTTATAACATTTCCTGCTCAACACAGGACTGGCTCTGGTCTATATTATAGAACAATCCTGGCAGTCTTTGTTGTAAAGGCGCAGTTCTTAACAGCATTGAATGCTCTGGACCCACTGAAAAAAGTGTACAAGCACATATTAGCTACTGGACAAGTATTGTTGTGCTTAACACATGTAAAATTGCTTCCTAAATATCTTAAAGAAAAGCAGATGTGAGTCATACTTAGTAGCAATGTGGTTGTCACCCTTGACACAAATTCTTTGTAATTTGTTTAGTTTTTTCTTTTCCTGCTTCTAGATCTGTGCCGGTGAATGCAGAAGGCTTGCTGTGTGCATTGCATTAATGTTGTTCAATCATAAGACACTAAATTCTCTATTCCACCGTTACTGCTGATGCTGCTGCATTGTGTTCTTTGTTCTGTGATGATTTTGCTTCATCCTTTGTATGCAGCTCCCTGGAATCAGTTGTTCAACTTGCAGAGCTTCATTCCCTTTTCCCTTGTCCCGAACAAGTGACTCAATTTTCATTTTAATTACACCGGTTAGTTTACATTTAACTCTGACATCCATTACTAGCCCCAAACAAAAGATAGAAGGGACTAATTCTTCCTCAGGCCAGGTCAGATGAACTTACAGGATCTATGTACGTGTTCTTGGTTTTCAGAGGTGGGGAGCAGCTAGCAAAATGTCTTAGAAACACGTAAAACTATTTCCAGATCTGATGGTAGTCATATCATGATTATCATCCTAAGCTAACTGAATGCTCCAGTTACTGAGCTAGAAACAGGCATCATTCTTGTGGGCTGCCTGAGACTTCTTCTTTTCCTTGAGTTTTCCTTTTAATTACAAGAAAAAATGGAATGCATAAAAAATGGTTCCTTAAATCACTATCTCAGTGCAATAATTCAGATCACAACTGCTTCATATTCTTTTAATCAATAGTCTACTGACTGGGAAACATATAAGGTACATATAACATTATTGAAAAGGAAGAAGGGAAAGGAAGAAAAAAGAAGGCAAAGAGGAAAAAGGTACTAAATTACCTTCAATAATTTGTTCATAACACTGTCTTTAATCATAATACTCACCAATATTTGTTTCTCACCATCTTAGTCGGCATTCTTTGTTTCCCTCAAATGTTCTTTGTAAAAGCTGATTAAAAACAGAATTAAGAGGCGACTCTATTTAAGTACTTCTGGATTAAATGAAAGAAGACGAAAGCTCTGCTTTACAACTGCTTACCTTTACATCTGTGATACAAAAGACATTTTTTTAAGTTCTGATTGCTAATCTAAATTCCGAGTATGACTATCTGCTCCCTTTACTGACAATATTTTATTACGCATAAAATTGTCATAAACACAGTGGACTTAAACAAATTCTACTAATTGCAGTAACATAAGCTGGGAATATATTATGTCTCCTTAAATAGAAGATAGATTCCTCTAATAGTGAATAGGAGAAAGGATTCAATCAAAACCCATCCTTCTTTCCTGAATGTGAAGGAAGTTCAAATTAGCCTCCAGATGTAAGGTTTGTAGTTTGTTCCTATTTTCTTAAGAGAACAAGTATAAATCTTGGCGCAGATCAGCTGTAACTGTAGTTTGTGATCCAACAATATGTGGAAGCATATGCTTAATTTCAAACTTGTGAATAATCCCATAGATCCCATAGTTCAGGGACTAAATGTGGAACACAGCTTTGTGGGTCAGGTGTATTCCCAAGTTGAATAATCAAAGTCCAAAGTAATTGTCTACTTTTCTTCATAGATGAACTACATGAAATGTGTAGTGTAATAGATTCTCATAGAGAAGCTGAAAATCTGCCCCAAGATACCTAACAAAAATATATTAACAGATAAAAATATATGTGTGGATGAAATGACTAGAGGAATTCACACGAAACAAAGAATTATATAAGGGGCGATTCACCTCACCTATGTGCCTGGTGTCATAGGACTATGATTATTTTTTTTAATTCATTTTTCTTTAAGAAAGTAACAAAATTATCTGGCAAAACACATTTCCAAAGAGATCTGTTTTGGCAAGAGTCTGGATTGAAGTCCTCTGAGAGGGGAGACAGTGCAGCCTGAGAATTTTGGTTCCCTGTCTGCTTTGGAGGCCTCCTTGCATTCCTTGTTTCCCACTCAGAACAAAATTTTAAAGTTGCTGAGGCAGCTTCTTGCAGTCCCTCAGCCTGAGAGGAAGGGAATGCGTGCTTGATTCCCAGCCCATTGGACTCAGAAGAAAATCACTTGCTGGCTTCAACAGTCTCATTGGATTTGTCTTGTCCTCCCCAAATTGATAATTTATCTGCTCAAAAAACTGCTGCCTGAAAGTGAGAGAGGGCCCTCATACTTAGTTTGAAATAGTTGTGGAAAAACACTGTGTCGATCCCCTGGTTCCACTGAACTCTGTGGAATACTACATCCAAAGCAAGTCCATAGTACCTGGGTTGCATTGGTGCATAGCTGAGTTTCCTCCTTTCAAGGAAAACTTGATTCTGTAAACCAGGACATTTGAAAATCCAAAATGTGTCAATGAAAAGAAACAAACTTTTAAAAGAGTCTAAATGTGATTAATTGAACTCCTCCCATAACCCATTAATTTTTATGTTCAAGTCTCAGCAATTCTGCGTTTCAGCTGATACCAGAAAGGGAGAACATTTGAAATATAGCAAAAGAGGGTGCTTTTATGAGATTTCCAGACCAATGCTGCAGAGCCAATGGATTGGCATCCAAATCTTCAAGTGCACATCAGAACCAACATGTTAGCACAGACGTTCACTACTTTTCAAGTACAAGTTTCCCTTTTCCTCTCTATCTGTTTATGAAGTATTGAGAACAGAATGTCTGTTTTAAATTAATAACTTGACCATTGTTCTGAAGCCAGACTGTATAATGCTCTTTCTTATTGTTTTTTTTCCTATTCTCTAAATTTTGTCTTCCACTTCATAACAAGTTTTTCTGTGGGCAGCAAAGTTAATGAAGTTCAGTTTCCTATGAACTGTCTTTTGTCCCATGGACACAGCACTGGTCAAAGACAGCATATGGAGCTATTTTTATGTGGTCTGGTTGCTGGCAAATGTGTACAGTCTCTGGCCATGCAACTGTGGCCAAATGGAACTAATTCTGCCTGCCTGTCCTCCGTGGAGACACTAATTTGGGTCTTTTTCCTTAACCCCACATTTAATTTGTAGGAATTTTGAGTCTTGCATGCTTCCTTTAAATAAATTGCTCAAGAGGTTCAAAATACATTTGAAATTAGGGGTTTCAGGCAGATATCAGATAAACAATATAGTTACATCTCTGGAAAGCAATTCTCCCCACCCACTCCACCCCCCCACCCAAAAAAAAAAAAAAAAAAAAAAGACTACTAATTTCAGTAGATTACACAGGTATAATCCTCTCAGAGGGTTACTGAGAACAGACAAACCAGTTTAAATGGCAGTCCCTGGAAATATCTTAGTTTCTTTCCAAGGGATATAATGGAAGTCATAAGGGATGGGGAAGAAATCTTCATTATCTTTCCTCATACCCTTGTTAAAGCTAAAAACTTGGAGGAATTTAGTACAGCCCAACCAAATTTGTTAGTCTGCAAAATCAGCCTAAATCTGGGCTAGTGATGTGTTTCTGCAGCTGAACCGAGCTGTTAGAGGAAGACTGGTGTCAAGATACAGCAAACATTTGGCAGCTCATTCCTTTCAGAAAATATGTGTTCACCTACCTTAGGTGTTAGCTCTACAGGTGATCTTTAAACACAAATACTTTGGAAGTATGCTTCAGTATGCTGTGGCAGCTAAAAAGCTTCTCCATCAAGTCCAGTTGTGGGGATTCCACCTCTGGAGTCGTCTAAAAGTAAGGGACTGATGTGCTTAGGGCTCAAGGCTTCCCAAGGAAAACCAACCCTTTTTTGCATGCTACCATGCATATTTAAAGTAAGCCCATGAAGAATAACTACATTTCTTATCTTCTAATTTAAGTCATCTTTGAGTACTGGAAGAACTATTATGAATAAAGCTCGAAACCAAATTTCGTTTCATGTACATTTCACTTCTAACTGTCATGGTTTTCAGTGACTCCTTTTACTTCACTGCAGTGAATTCTTTCTCTAAGCTTCCTAATTAAACAAACTCTAAGCTTAGCTGGTCTCACTGTACTGAAGAGCACAGTGGCAGTAAGTGTTGCTGGGCCAGCTGAGCAAGGTTGGTCATGCACCTTCTCAGCAGAGACGGTACAACACTCTGACAGCTCTTTTGCTTTCAGTACCTGAACAGTACCTGAATAGTACTTATTCATTGCACTGCTGACAACGGCTTAAATGTTAATAACATTTCCAAATTGTGGATTCTGGTTCAGGACAGGTTACAGATACTGAACATTATAAACTAAGGTAACGAAGATGTCCAGTAAAATCCACAGGAAGCACAGTTAAGCAGTCACAGATACATTTTTATCTGTTTTTTTTTTTCTTCTTTTTTTACCCAAGCAGACCTAAATCAGAAGAATGAGTTCAGCGACTATAGAGTGAAAACTGGGCTTCAACAGAGTGAAGGTATGCATCAGCTGAAAATGCTGGCTTCTGGAAATGAGTTATTTTATAAGGTTAAGTCAGAGTTTCCATCAACGCAACTGTATTTTTGTCAGTCAATCATAAATATTTTCCTATTGATGTTAGTCTGCAATTTGTTCAGAATTTACTAAACAAATAATAATAGCAAGTCAAAAGAAAATGTCTCAGCCTAACTTTGGTTTAGTCTGTCTCTATGCTTCCACGTTTCTGATCTGTTTTCAGTTTCAGCTTATTATTTGAGACATAATTTGAGCATAACTTCTGACAAACAGCAGCATTGGGCCATAGGCTTTCTATGTCTTTGCACTAATACCTTTAGGTTTTTACCCGAGCTATAACATCTCTGCGTGCAGTGTAAACACACCCTGATTATATAATTTCCACTCATGTATCAGCATTATGGAAGAATTTGCAGTTCAGTGGAAATGAGCAATTCTGCCTGAGATGGAGCGGGATCCAGTTCAGATGCCCTTACCTTTGTCAGCTTTGGTGGTGCAACCCACTCTCCAGCATGTCCTCTGTACCCCTGTATGCCTTAATACAGAGGTTGTGACTCTGCTAACGCTGCAAGCCTTTTTGAAAATGAAAATAGATCATATGAACACGACATTGAAGGGTTCTGACTAAAATCGTGTTATAACACTTAACATTTGTGCAAGAGGAATAGCTGTTTTTAGAGAAATCACTGTTGTGTATACTACAGGGGTGCACGTGTGAAAACAAGGCAGAGAAAAGTCAATTTAAATAACGGAGCAGTTTATAAGATGGGAGCAGTGGGAAAAGAGAAATAAAATGGCAGCTTTTCATGAACCATAACTGAACGCTCAGAGGACAAAATAGAAGGATTATTGTTTGCAGATGTGATTGCGGCAATAAAAGAAGGACATAATAAACTGACAAACAAACCAACCACTCTTATTTGAAATTGCTACAGAATTCCTCAATAATCATCCCAAGCACTGTAGTGTGCAATTGTCATATTGATAGAGTAATTACGGCGACTCTTGTAGTAAAACCTTTTTGAGTAACTGTGCTTTGCGAATGTTATTGCAGGAAGTTTTAGACTGTTTTAATAGGGAATGAACCAAAGTAAAGTGGTGTGGATAGACTGGGAAAGCAAATCAGCATAATAAAAAACAAATGCAAAAAAATGTTGGAAGATAATCATGGATTGTTAAATATGTCCACATTTTCTCTGGAGAAAAAGATGACTGTGTGACATTCAAACAAAATGCGCTATGCTGAAGAAAGTTAAACCAGTACAATGGGTCAATAAGGAAAATGAAGGAACAGTTGTACCATGTGCTATCGTACTTTGGCTAACCTAATCTAAGCTAGCACAGGTAATGGTAGCTGTTAAAATGTGACAGTATGAGCTTTAGCACATGCTAGTAACCAGAGTATGAGCTCTCTAGGAGATCTAGGTCAGTGGCATAGGTGCTTTCACATGCTGTCTTCATGGTACATCACCTTCTCCTGCTTTTTTTACCTGGACCAAGATGCGGCTAGCCATGGCAGGCATCTGCCACAGTCATCCTTCATTTTGCTGGGCAGACATAGTTTCAGGGTGTAGTTCTTCTCACCCATGTTTAGCTGTCTGAAAGCTACACATGTAAACAAGTAGTTTAGGTTCCCCCTTTAGTCAATGGAGAGGATGCGTCTTCCAGAGAGTGATTCATTTCATCCCAGAACAATTGTGCTGCTGGGGAAATGATCCAGTTGCCTAAATATAGGAGCTCAGCACCAGTTGAGGTGCCCTACAGTATCCAAAACATCATAATGGGGCTGGCAGGCATGACACAGGACTTATGAGAACACTTGGCCTTCTGGGCAGTCAGTAGCTGGAGGCCAGGTTCCTATGGTGTCTAAAACAGCACTAGATGCCTATGTTTAGGCAACTGAAGCAGGCCTGCAGTATAGTTTTTCTTCAGCCAAGGACTGGTTAGCAGGAAATTCTGTGCCAACAGCACAGCACCATCTTAGATACAAAGGAGCTGTTTGCTTTCTGGGGGAGGGGGGAAGAGAGATTTTCTGTTGCTATTTTTCTGGTTTATTTGCAGGGGGGGAAAAAAAAAAAAAGGGGAAAGTTCAAGGTTGAAGTCTCTCCTGAACTACACTTTGTCTTCCTGTGTTCAGGGTGAGGAAGAGAATACAGAAATAGAACAGTTATGGGGAGAAAAGTGTTACCGTAGAACAGATTAAATTAGATGGCAGAAGGGGGGGAAGGAAACAGAGTGTTTGACAGAGCGAGAAGAAATGCCTCCGCACTTAAGTGCTGCTGTTGAGGCAGGTGATCATAAAGACTATGTCACAGCTGAAACACTGGGAAATTCAGGGGCTTGGGCAGGAAAGACCGCCAATAAGAAACCATGAGGTGGCAAAACAACCAGTAAACTGAACTGGAAGATTATCACCCCAAATGGAAATAAGAAATCAAAAAGCAAAATTAAATTTATCAGAAGGAATAAAGATTCTTGGAGGAAAACCCATCTTTGCAAGACCAGATTTTGACAAGCTGCTTGAATTCTACAATATTGTATTTAAGGTAGAATAGGGACAATGACCATGCAAATGCCTATAATATGCTGTTGGGGTGGCCATGAAAGCCACACTTATGTCATTCTTGGTCCTGAAAGGATCAAAAAAGACCTCACTGCATTTCTGAGCAGAGTATTAATGTTAAGATCAATAGCTAAGATAGTGAGGATGGTATGAGCATGCTACAATAGAGTATGAAGGCTAATGCCACTGCAATCTCAAGAACGTCACTGGTCACAGGCATTTTCAGATTCTCCAGTGGGTAATTCTACTTTACCTGCATCAGCTGAGGTGGTATGATGAGATTATCATCCATATTATTGTCCAGATTCTCAGATGCAGATGTGGGCCACAATGGGGTCTGGCTGGAACAACCGTGTTCTGTTTTTGTATGTAATGGCAATCCAAGTGTGTGGGTAGGAAGGTTCACTTTACAGGAGTCAAAAAACGGTATGGTAGGTCACACTGTGCAGTACAGACATAGCTTATCTAAATGTGAACTCAAGGTCCAGAGTTGAATCCGTATTGAACACTGTTCATGATGCATGATTTCATAAAATGTTTTAATAATCTTAACAGTACTCTGACCACCTAGAAGATCATAGGACTCCAGGCAGTGATTAGGTCCTTAATTAGCTACATTTGTAGAAAATTCAGTGTGAAAATAAAACCATATGAGAGAGAAGAAAGGTCCTCCTAGAACAAAAGGGCAGAGAAGATCTGAAGTTTTTTAGGGGAAATGAGAATGTGTTGCCCACCTTCCTCAAGGGGCAACCAAGGAAGAACTGTTATTGTTACAAATAATCTAGAACAGAAAAGTCACTAAGCATAAATACTTATGTTATTAACTAATCGGAAACCCAAAATCAAGTGAGAATAAGAACAAAAATCTTTCTTTACCAGAACAAACTTCCTGTTTCATTCTCAAGCTATTATAGTTTTTAAAAAGAATGCTGGCAATTTAGAAATATTTAGGTTTCCCCAAGCATGAAGAACCCAGAACACAGCAGAGTTATTGATGAACCTGTCAGGAAAGTGCACCTTCAGAGCTGCAGCTGCTGGGAAAACTGGGTCCCCTAAACAGAGGAACCATTAAAAGAGAATCTTCCCTGATGGCTACTAGTCAGTACTCCTCTAGCAGGGGGTGAGTGCCCACAGCTGCAAGGGATCCAATATTCCTTAAGCCATCTACATCAGAAAGCAGACAAGCATATTCAAGGCTTCTACATTGCAATGGACATA